>NC_140493.1:29859633-30342133 GCF_964271855.1 Acomys minous | reverse complement strand
TTATTACATATAGCATTAGTATTTTCTTTTTTTTCCATTTTTTAATTAATTTATTCATATTACATCTCAGTTGTTAGCCCATCCCTTGTATCCTCCCATTCCTCCCTCCCTCCTGCTTCTCCCCCCTACACCCCTCCCCTATGTCTGTGACTGAGGGAGACCTCCTCCCCCTGTATATGCTCATAGGGTATCGCATCTCTTCTTGGTGACCTATTATCCTTCCTCTGAGTGCCACCAGGTGTCCCCATCCAAGGGACATGTTCAAATATGGGGCACCAGAGTTTGTGTGAAAGTCAGATCTCCTTCTCCACTTAATGGTGGAGAATGTCCTGTCCATCAGCTAGTCTGGGTAGGGGTTCAAAGTTTACTGCCTATATTTTCCTTGGCTGGTGCCATAGTTTGAGGAGGACCCCAGGGCCCAGACCTGCCTGTAGTTTTCCAGGACCCTCTGGATCCTTCTATTTCCTCATTCTCCCAGGCTTCTCTCACCTAAAGTCTCAATAGGATGTCCTCCCCTCTGACCCACTTTCCTGGTAGGGAAAGTTTTTCATTGGGATGTACCCCTTGGACTAGTGTCTCGATATAAGTGAGTATATACCATTTAACTCTTTTTGCTTCTGGGTGAACTCACTCATTAGGATATTTTCTAGTTCAATCCATTTGTCCACAAATTTTGGAAATTCCTTGTTTTTAATAGCTGAGTTTTATTCCATAGTGTAAATGTGCCACAGTTTCTTGGCGAGGATGTAAAGAAAGAGGAACACTCCTTCATTGCTGGTGGGAATGCAAACTAGTACAACCACTTTGGAAATCTATCTGGCGTTTTCTCAGAAAAATGGGAATGGGGCTTCCTCAAGACCCAGCTATTCCACTCCTTGGAATATACCCTGAAAATGCACTACCACACAACAGGGACATATGCCCAACCATGTTCATAGCTGCCTTATTCATAATAGCCAGAACATGGAAACAGCCTACGTGTCCCTCGGCATTAGTATTTTCTTTAAACATTTTCTCGCCTTGAACATTAGACATAGCTCCATTATCTTTTCTGGTTCTTCTTTACCATGACCTGTACATTTTGTATTTTTCTCTTGTTCCTATTCATTGGAAATAATCATAAGAGTAACCACTGATAAATACACAATAATGTCAATACTAGGCTGTCTTGAAATCCCCTCTGCCAATGCCATTCTAAACTCTTCAATTTTGACCTAAACATATTTTTCTGGGGGCAAGGGCAGGAAGTAGCTGCATTCTTTCCCAAAATGCCACAGTCTCCTGGCCACTTTTTAATATTCTTCCTCCTCTGAAACTATTGAGTTGGGCCCCCACAGTTCAAGTCACGCTCAGCACTGTCCTTCATGCTCCTCCTATGATGCTACCTTAAGACCTGCTTAAAGTGTCAAACTGCTTTTCTAGTCTAAAGTCACAAAGTTTTCAGCATTTCTCCAATAAACAGACCTGGTCAGTAATATCCCACTCCGGGTACAAATTTCTGTTACGGTTACTATCCTATTGCTGTGAAAGGGCACCGTGGCCAAAACAACTCATAATACAAAGCATTGTTTTGGGGCCTGCCTACAGTTTCAGTCCATTTTCTTCCTGGCAAAGAGCATGGTGGCACACAGGTAATATGGGGCTATAGAAGTAGCTAAGAATTCTTCATCTGGACATGCAGGAAGCAGGAAGAGACAAAGTAACTGACCCTGGCTTGGGGCTTAGAAATCTCAAAGCTCACCAGCAGCGCCACATCTGCTTTGATGAGGCCACACAGAGTCATTTACAACTGAGTCATTTAAAAAGCCATTGCTATTCAAACAAAGTTAAACCATTAAAAAATGTATATATTCTAGTCTACAACCTTAATTAGATAATCAAGAGCCATAGATGATGAAATTAAAGTTTCTTAGACCCTTGAATGACCACAAACTATTGATCAGTCCTGTTTCTATGTAAGTCTTCTTGATTTTCTTTTCTTTTTCTTTTTCTTTTTTTTCAGTTTTTCAAGACAGGGTTTCTCTGTGTTATCTTGGCTGTCCTAGACTCTTTGTAGATCAAGCTGGCCTCCAACTCACAGCAATATGTCTGCCTCTGCCTCCCAAGTGCTGGAATTTATGTAAGTGTTCTTAACTTTATTCTTGCTCCTACTTAGATGTGTTGCTTTTCTTATTTCTTTCTTCTTCTTCTTCTTCTTCTTCTTCTTCTTCTTCTTCTTCTTCTTCTTCTTCTTCTTCGTTTTTTGTTTTGTTTTGTTTTGTTTTGTTTTTGAGACATGTTTCTCTTTTAGTCCAGGCTGTCCTGGACTTATCTTGTATACAGGCTGGCCTCGAAGCAACAGATATCTGTCTGCCTCTGCCTTCGGAGTGCTGGGATTAATGGCTTGTGCCACCACGCCCAGCACTTTTCTTATTCTTTTTCCCACTCTTACCTTGCAGGAGGCCTTTATACTTTTTCAAATGATTCATTGGAGTTTGGTAGTTGGAAAGGTTCAAACTTTAGGACTAGGCAGAAATATCCAATGATACATTAGAAAAATAAAAAAATTGGAAGATGAAAAGGATAAATTGATATTAATTAAGGAAAAAGAGGTGTTACTATTATCTCTTGTATGTCACAATTTTTGGTCTGACCATAAAGGTGAGCACTATTCAGGACACAAGATTTATGAATGTCTGTCACATGTCCATTCAGTCCTTGAGACAGGATTCACAGCAATAAAGTAGAGTAAGTTTCTCAGTCATAGAGTGACAAGCATAGGTCAGCTAAGGAAAAAAAATTCACTTTTTGGAGACAGTAGATTATCCAAGTCAAGGTGGCCGTCATATATTTACCGAATAGTGCAGTCTAGTGTATTCATCCATCATTGTTTTGCTTTTCCTGCTCTGACTCTCTAAAGAAATTAACCTGTAGGCATAGTCCACGGCTCATCACCACTCATTTTTCTTACTGCCCTTTTCTCCAAGTCATTACTAGCAATCTTCAAACTTAAGTGTGCTTCATGTTTTATGTATAAAGAAACAGTGGTAATTTTTCTTTCATAAATTTACTCTAAAAAAAGTCATCATTTCTGCATTATCTTTCTTGTCACATTAAAATACAATTAAAAATTGATAGCGCTATTTTCTCAGATAATAAAGATAGAATTTTTATTTCAATAATGCAGTCTTACCTTTGGAATCAGATTTTAAACATCCAAACCTAAGGGTTCCAGTAGTCCGAGATCTAGAAATATATTGGCATTTTTTTTTATATATATATTTCTTTTACCCCAGTTAGTACTAGGAGGCCTATAGTTTAGTCAAGATAATTTTCCTGAAATCTGTGGAAACAGAGACTTATTTATAGATAATAACATTTAACTTGTCTTCAAAGTCTGATTCAGGGCTGACGTATCTTAAAGAACTACTCAGAGTGTCACTTCACAGAAATAAGAATTGACCCACCCACATCTGTAAACTGTGACTTCAAGTGTAGTAAGTAAATGAACACATAGTCACAGGCATGAGAGAGAGTGAGAGAGCTTACTATATTAAGTCCTCCTTTCCTCCATTGACCTGTCTTTCTCTTGAGACTGGTTAAAGCAGGCTCCACTTTACATATTAAACTCGGTACCATTGATCTCTAGACCAGTGAACTGAAAATTATTGAAAATCAGCAGTTGCCAACAATTGAAATGTTGAAAATTACTACTGCTTAGCATAGCGTTGTTTACCAAGAGACTTATGTGACAAGTTTACTGTTGCCTGAGATACTTAGCACTTGGAGTGTGAATGATCTTTTATAAATCTATCTTTATAAAATGTCTTATTTGGAACATAAAGTTATATTTAAATTTGATCACTAGGGGCTGCTTTCTGGAACTGGGGATATAGCTCAAGTAGGAGAGCATTTATCTAGCGTGTGCAGAACTCAGAGTTCAATGATCAGTATCAAATATATAAATAAGTTTGAAATACCTGTCTGGTTTCTTCTTTACTTTGGTAAGTAAAAAATATTATTTAGAAGGGTCAATCGATTATAATCAATTTAAGAGTATGAATTTACTTCATGTTGGTCCTTAGTAGCTAGCATAGAAAATTATTAATACATTTGTTTATAAACATGAGTAAAGTTGATTATTTAAGTCTCACACTAGATAATATTTGTTATGGGAAGGGACACATGAAGAAGCTAGTGGGTTTGATGACAACTGCTTTCTCTTTTCCCTAAGCAATGTGGACCACTATCATGTCGTTCATTGTCCTGCGAGTGAGTGGCCTGGGTCCCACGTCCTGCGGGATCTTCTAGGCACTGCTTGCTTCTGGATGAGAATGGATGGACCATGGGATCAAAGGGTCCAATGAGTTAGCAGTGGTGAAGTGGTGGCCAGGGCCTGGGAGTAGTAAACATAGTCTCAGATGGTCATGGTGGAGGAATGACAAGCTAGAGAGCCTAAGCTCCCCCTCTCCCCCAGCCGGCCTTTATTTACAAACCTTGGGCAGTGGGGAGGAATTTTGAGGGCAAATGTATCTTATTTGCTTGGGCTGAGGATGCCAGGGTACTTAATCTACTTACAGTGGTAGAGTGTCTCATTTACAGTCAGTAACATGGGGACTTATCACAAGGAGAAATCAGTACTTAATTATCCTATGTGTGATGGAATGACTTCTAGGTACAACTAAAGGTCATTTGCTGGAGGCTAGGATCTCAGACTAGGGAGGGCTACTTCCAGGAATTCCCTGTCTTTGTTGAAGTTCCTTATCAGGAAAGGGTCTGCCTTGTAATCTTCCCTGAGGGATATGTGATGCTCTTCACAAGAACTGAGGTTACCAGATTAGATGAAATGAGAACCCCCACTAAGAAAAGGGAATCTGCCTTCATAGATTGGGAGGTGCTAGCTTTAAAGCAAGGACATGTCCTCGTTCCAGGAAACGTCACTTAGGCACTACCTGCATTCAATAAATATTAGTTAAATTATTGTATATTTTTGAACTCTAATCTGTATGTAAGCTTTATTTTTTTAACCCATTCCTTTTTCCCCAAATGAAATATTCTATTTGTTTACAAAGTAGTTACACGTTTTTACCTTTTATTATGAAATTATGGTGAAACTGTCATTGTTTAAAAAATAGTGGTTGTGATTTTTTTAGTAGCTACAAGTCTCTTTCTGATCAAATAAATTACAGATTAAGACTAAACATTGTGAAATAGTTGTTTCAGTTTGACAATTACAAATAAAACATTAGTAAATTTTTAAGTTTTTTTGTTTCTTTCATTTTTGGAGATTAGAATATAAGTTCTTAATTTTTTTCTTCCTTCTCCTTCTACTCAAGCCTCCCATATATTCTTCCTTGCTCACTTTCAAATTTATCACCTCTTTTTTTCTTTAATATTATTACAAATAAGAATACACCACCTTTAGTATTGTGATGAAGGCAATGTGAGAAATTCACATAAATGGAAAGAAAGATGAGTTTCGTTCTGGATAAACAGATTCTATTTACCACACAGATTTCTGCAGATCCTAGCAAAGACAGAAAGCCATCAATCACAAGTAAAATGAGCTAAATATTCTCATTTTTATTATCCTTTAAAAGCAACGTGTGGCAGGTTAATTTATATTTAAGGAAGCCCTGTCAGATATGATTGATAATTGCTTAAATACATGATTGTTTGTGAGACAAAACAATGAAAATGAAAATGAAAAAGAGAGAGCTATGCTGACATAATATATTTAACACCTGGCATGTAAAGTGATTGCAATTCACGGTGATTACCTGGAATAGAGGAAAACATTGTCTCAGCATAACTGGATCTATTGTTATATATATAATTGGAGAATCTACATTCATTGCTCCATTCTGCTGTGAATGACAGTGAAGTTGGTATTGAGATATACAAACAAGAAATATCAAGTCCAAGAGAAAAAAAAATAGAATACTTAAATCAAGATTGCAAAATGTTGTAGCAGCTTGTATGATCAGGATAATCAATGAATACAAGAGAAGTGTATCTGAATAAATATGATCTGATTGATTTAGATGAACTACTGAGGAAGACTTCATTTCAGTTTCTGTGAGGTGAGTTTTCAAAGGTCAGAGATCTGTTGCTGTGAAGAGACACCATGAACATGAAAACCTTTATAACAGAAAGGATTTAATTAGATATTGTGTACAGTGTTAGAGTTTCAATTCGTTATCATCACAGTAGGAGGATGTCAGCATGCAGGCGGGCATGGTGCTAGAAAAGTAGCTATGACTTCTTCCATCAGAGTCAAAGGCAGCTGGAAGAAGAGGCAGCCACTAGTTGTGGATTGGGCTTTTGAAACTTCAAAGCCTACCCTCAGTGACATACTTCCTCCAACAAAGCCACCCCCTCTCCAATAAGGCCATGTCTCCTAATCCCTCCCAAGTAGTGCCACTCTTTGATGACTAAGCATTCAAACATATAGTCCATGGGGACCGTTCTTATTCAAACCTCTGTAGTTATCAGACCTTAGCTAAGATCAGACAGAAACTCTAACATAAACATCAGAAAATGGGGACAAGACTGGAAGCATCCACCTGCCCAAGAATGGCTTCATGAAGGTACAGGACAAAGAACTAAAAGTGATAAAATACAAATATTTTCTCTCTTTCCCTCTCTCCTCTATCATTGTGTGTGTGTGTGTGTGTGTGTGTGTGTGTGTGTGTGTGTGTGTGTGATTTTTGAGCAGTGATAAAAAAATTTTAACTCTTGACTAGGAATATGAAAAACAAGAGACATATTGGTGAATCATTCTTCCACCCATGTGGATTTAAACATGATACCAAAAATAAAAAGACAGATAGGCAAAATATTTGTTTATTTTATGGCAATAAAAGGATAAAAACTGGAAAATTGGGCACACTACCTCTCCTCACTCTTTTTATTGTTATTTTTCTGTAATTGTCATGGAAACTGTCAGCCCTCAGTGCCCTGGAAGGTGTATCACATAGCATGCAGATTAGACAACATCAAAATCGCACATTTATCGTCAAGTCAACCGTTTTAGCCCACATGAGGGATGCCTCCTGGCCTACATTCTTTCTGTACTGAAAGGCATGCATGATTACATAAGAATAGAAATTCAGCTAGCTCACTTACAGAGTAGTCAAGGTAAAAACAGATAAATAAACAAATTCATTATTTACTTTACTTGAGTGTAGGCTCTGTTTCTTAACAATTAAACTTTACTATACAACCCAACTAGCTTACACAAGAAGGAAAAAAGGTTAAAGGGAAAAAAGAGTGAACCTTCCAGTATCCGTTCCACGGGACAGGTCCTTAGGTGTCCCTGGCCTGCATGCTGGTCCAGCTTGTGTGCTGATCCACGTGTACTCAAGCCCAGGCTAAACCTGCTGCAGCTCTCTCCTCCCTGCCTGCCTGAGTCACTTGTGAAGGGCGGTCTCCTTCATCTCCCATTGAGGGTCAATTAGAAAAACAATAGTCCAGGTAGGGTCCCCAGGTCTGCTTCCTGAATTCCAGGCCCAGGATGGCTCCACTCAGTCTGTCACAAGGTAGTCCTGGGGTGCCCAAGAGTAAAGCCCACCAAGATTGCTTCCACCTGTGACAAAGCTTAGTCTTTCCCACACTTGAGCCCTCAATTTTAAGGAACAGAGAAGTGTTAAACTCATGCTGAGAAACCAGAAGAACTAAAATTGGATTTCAGGGTCACCAGAGCAAAGGTTAAGAAATAGGCCTACAGGAGATAAACTGGCCAGCTGTAGGGAGGTACCAGCAACAGCTTTGTTGGCTTCCATTCTGAGAGAGAGAGAGAGAGAGAGAGAGAGAGAGAGAGAGAGAGAGAGAGAGAGAGAGAGAGAGAAGGGGAGAGAGAAACAAAGAAAACCAGAACCCTCTGTGATTTTGGAGCCTTCTCACAACCAACAATATCCCTCAACCAATGGGCACTTGACAGGCTGGAACTCCCCTGCTTTGGGTACACTGGGTGGGAAAAGAACCTATACACTTACTCTAAGCTCAGAATTCGGCGCTCTTTTCTGGATACCACTGTGTTGGTAATGGTCAAAGCTCAGCTCCAGTTGGAAAATTAAAGATTCTCTTGTCCTTGCATCGGATGTGTCTCCTTTTGGTCTTTCGGGGTGGGGTGGGGGGTGGTGTCGGGAAATGGACATAACAATGCAACAGTTCATTTTATTAATGAATAGGAACAGAATTGAATATATATGGTCCTGAGATAAAGGAGTCGGTGGATTGCTTATCTAATAAGTAACAAATGAAAAAAGTGACTCTGAATCTATCCTGGTGCATTTTTTCCCCCAAAAGTACAAATTACCCTCAAACTATGAATTCAAAAAGAGTGTTTTTATTTATTTGATTCTGTGTGAATTTCAGATCATGCAACTCAATTCTACTCATCTCCCCTTTCCCTCTACTTGTTCTCCACCCTTGTAAGCCCCCCCCCCCCACTCCATGATGGGCTATCTCCATCAACAAAACAAGCCATTCAAAGCCAGGTTGAACATATGAAAAGGGCAGATATATTTGGACACCAAGGCTCCCAGGCAAGGTCAGCAGCCTCAGGGGACGAAGCCAGAAGAAGTTGCACCTTGATTATGGCCAGTAAGTTTTGTCTTGATTTTGGGTTTTGTTTTGTTTTGGTTTGGTTTGTTTGTTTGTTTGTTTTAAGGATTGCAGATGAAGGAGGATGAAGTAGGATGATGACATGTCTGCCACCTGCTGGGTTTAGAGAGCTGGTGGCTCCAGGTGAGAAGGTTGGGGTGGTCCTAAGAAACGCCAGGAATGTGGACTTCTTTGGGTTCATATCTTGTTACTTCTGACTGAAAAGGGGCTCCATGGGGGTGTTTGAGTCGGGGAGTACATTGTTCCATGCCCAGTGGGAGGTTTGGGTGAAGGAGCATCTGATTGATAATTAATTACCCTGGAGAGGGCAAGGATCTGTTTGTCAAGAAGGCAGAGGAGGCAGGGAATAAAAAGAAAAAGAAAGGCAAATGAAAATGAGGGGGTCCTATTACAAGGATGAGCCGTTGGAATCAGAGAGATTGCCTGAGAGGTGGGCTCCCTGATTTGGCTATCCAGGATCCTCACTCGGACTTCCTGGAGAACGGGAGAATGGAGCATCCCATTTGTATTACAGTCCACTCGTGAGTCTGGGGAGGTAGTACCAGCGCTGGTGTCCCAGGAGTTTGCTGGCTGAAGGCGTAGTGAGAATCACAGGGTGGGGCCCTTTCAACCCGAGGTTCTAGAGACCTGGGAGATAACTGTTGGAGGATTACTTGGTCCCATGGGGAGAATGGGGTGGACTCAGGAGTAGTTGGGTCCTCTGGCGTGGAAGTAGGCAGATAGTTGTCAGCATGCAAGCGAAGAAAGGACTGTAGGAGGGATAGATAGGGTAGATAGCCCAGCCAGAGGAGGAGTCTGAGCTGGGAAGTGATGATTGACAAGGAATGGCTTCCTGAATAGGAGTTCAAAAGGACTTAAGTAGGGAAACATGGGGTAGCTCAGAGAAGGGTCAAGGCAGTAGGAAGAAGAGGGCCAATCTAACTGAGCTCCAGAGAGAGCTTGGTGAGTTGTTTTATCAGTCAATTGACTCAACCTTCCACAGTGGGCAATACTGGATGTCAAGTTTCCAGGAAATAGTAAGAGCTTTAGACACAAGCTCAGTAACCCTCGAGGTGAGCTCAACTTGGCCACACTTGAAAAAGTTCCTGGCAGAGCTGACTTAAATTGAGGTCCAGCGGCACGGAGCCTTGCAAATCTCTGTTGTACCCTCCGAGGTAGTGTCATTGGCCTCAGAGCAGCTGAGGCTTAGAGTGTAGCTTTCTGTTGTAGTTGAGCCTGTCAGGAAGACTCGGCCACCTCCTCTCAGGTGTTAAAAACCTTAAATACCTTTTACCAACTCTTGTTTGGTTTGGAGGTTTGGGGACCATCTTCAACCTTTTTTAGTTTTTTTTTTTTTTTTCAGAGTATGATTGAGAAATAAAATGAGTAGTGAGAACAGTGGCTTCCACGGCAGAAGCTGGGTCTAGGCAGGTGTATTGGACCATGGCCTCTTGTAATATTTTTTTTTAAATGGATGGACTTTTGTTGGTCGTTGCATAATTTCTCAAAGCTTATCAACTTTCAATCTTATTTGAGACTGATTCCATACTCTGAAGGAGGCAGTGGACCATTATGTCCCTTCTCTGGTGGCGATCCTGTGTCCTAGTTGGTAATTTCAGTTGGATTCTGTAATTTGCACTGGGGTACTGTCCATTAAGTAAGTGGGTCTAGTCTGCATACTACCTGGTGGCTGCCTGAGCGCATTCACATTCCTCAGGACTGAGGGTGGAAGCCTGTATCATAAAGAGATCATGCCACGTTAAGTCATAGGCCTGGCAAAGGTAGCAGAACTCTTTAATATAGGCAGAAGGGAGTGGCAGAGGAAGAGCCTAACAGCTTTTCAATCTGGGAGAGGTCCTGTAACGAAAGTGGAACATGAACTCCAACAGGTCCCACTGCTTCCTGGAGAAGGCAGAGAAGAGCAGAGTTCTGTTCGGACCAAGAGTGAGGCCACAAGGGAGAATCCAGGCACAATAGGCCTGTGTGAGGACAGAGACCAGGTTGTGGGTTTCGGGTAGTAGAAAGGGGGAAAGTGGGAGGAGAGAAAGAGGAGGTGAGGAGGTGGGTAATGGAGGAGGGGCGGTTCCTTGGCCTGAGTCCCAAAAATGGGGGTTGGAACTGAGGAAGGGGTTGGGGAGGAGCAGGTTGAGATTCAGGGAGGGATGGGAGAACCAGTGACTCAGGCGACTCAATCATGGTGGATGAATCAGGATGCAGGTCCCCAGATAAAAGAGCATTTAGGGGCGCTGTTCCCAACAAGACCTGGGCAGTTGAGCATTGGCTAACAGAAGGGCAGGAGCCCAGCTCCCAAAAACTTGACGGTAAGGAAGATCATCAGTCCATTTGCTCCTATGCCTGCAGAAAATTTGGAGATCACAGAGAATGTTAGAATCTAGGGTGCCCTCTGGTGGCCACTTAGATTGGTTATCTAAAATGTCTTGTGGTCAGATCATAGAACAGAGTAAGACCAGGTGCATAAGGCCCAAATTCTGAGACTATGCCTGTTTAGGTAGATTTCCAAGTAAACACCCTGCGGGTCAACTTTAGACCCAGAGGCACTCATCTTCCCAGCTGTTGTTGCCAAATCCCAAGAGCATGAGAGTGGCATCCTAATTCAATATTCTGCACTTGGTAGGTCTTGATGAGGTTAATCCATGAACAGACATTTCTGAAACATGAGATTACCATAGAACAAAGGCTGGTGCTGGTGGCTTCAGGTGATGGTTGGGATAGTCCTAAGGAATGGCAGGAATGTCAGTTCTCAGGAATGCCAGCAATGTGGAGGCTTTCCAGACCATCTGTGGGAGGGGAGGGCAACCAGAGACTAACTGAACACCCAAGAGAGTAAAAAAAAAAAAAATCTTGTTGTGGAAGCTGTAGTGGGTCACACTGTATCCCACAGTATAACATTTCCTTTCTTTCTTCACTTGCAAATGTTCATTGCAATGACTTCTTGGTCTCATAAGAGGGCTTTGGCTTCTGCTACTCTTACCAATACTAGGACATCACTGGCATTTCTCTCTGATATACTGTTGTTACTCTGTGTCATGAAGATCTTGTAGTTTTAGATCTGTAGGACAAGCCCCTTCATACAAGCTAGCAGTTTATTCATCGGGTAGATTTTATAATTAATATATAAGGTATAAGGCAGTAAGAGATTATGTTATAGAGGGGTTTATTAAATGAGCATGAGAAGAGAAGGAAAAGGGGAGGGGTACCCCAGAGAAAGAGACAGAGACAGAGAGAGGGAGAGCAAGAGGGAGAGGGAGAGAGAGAGTGAGCCATGAGGAGGGTCTGTCCTTTTACATGGCCCTAGGCAGGGCCACGTCCCTGTGGCAGGTAGGCAGTGACATCACAGGTAGGCTGACTGAAGCAGAATCCTAAAGGTAGATGTTAGGGTGCCGATTCAAACATCTGGATATAGGTCAGAGAGGTATCTGAGCCTACAGGCTTTCCCATTCTCCCACCCACAGGGTTGGCTCACCTGCAATCCCACAACCAGGTCCAACTCTACTGCTTTCCCAAGTGTTACGGCTGGTGAGGTGGTGAGGTACAAAGCTAGACCTCCCATTCTCTAGATGCCAGTGCCAGCTCTCTCGCTTGCCAAAGGTGGCAAAGAACGAGGGAGGGAAAGGGTGTCTCTTCCTTGGCTGCATCTCTGCCCAGCAGACACTAAAGAGGCAGTGCAAGCTTGGGGACAGCTCACCCTCATCCCCCACATACAGGGCCAGCTCTATTATGCTGTCAAGGTGAGATGCAGGAAAGCTGCAGCAGGTGAGGGACAGGGCAGTTCTGATGACCTCAGGGCCAGTTCTCCTGCCTGATGTAGGTGGCAAAGGGCTTGAGGCAGGGAAGCGGGCAATCTCTCACTTGACCCTGTCACCGCACAGTTCTCCTACCCTTCAGGGCCAGCTTGACCATTCCCCAACCTTCAGGGTCAGCTCTGCTATGCTGTACAGGAAAAATGCAGGGCCCGATACCCCTAGTGCAGCAGCTGCTGAGGTACAGGATCAGCTGTCCTCTTCTCATGACCCCAGGGCCAGGTCTATACTCCCTGCCACAGGTTATGAAGGGCAAGGAGGGAGGAGGTGTGTATCTTCCTTATAAACAAGTGGCAGGGCCAGCTCTCCATTCTCATAACCTGGGTGCTGGCTCCCTCTCAACTCCTGCTGCAGTGTGTGGGGCTGACCTCAAAAGTACCTCAGCTAACTAGGGGCAGGGGCAGTTCTCTGCTTTCATGTACTCAGGGACAGCTCTCCCATGATGCCCAGGTGAGAGGTAGGGCCAATTTTGGACAACCCTGAGACATCAACGTGTCCCTCCCTGGATGCAGTAGAGACTAGGAGTGTCTGCCTGGCCTTTAATGATATTGGACACCGACTGCCAGCTACTGCAGGGCCACAGACCCGGACATGACCCCATATGAAGCAAAGGTTAGCAGCCCACCATGGTCCCAGGTGACATCACCAACTATTCACATCAGGCTGTTGTTCCTCACTAACCTCAAGTCTCCAGTTTTGCCTCTCTTCATTGTGTCTAAATCCTTCTGTTTCGCCTTCTCTTCCATTTCTCCACCACTCATTTGTTCCTCTCGGTGGTGGCTGGGGAATTTGGCTGTCTGGGGTTTTCTGAGGCATGGTATCAGGAGTGTTATTCCCAGCTCGTGCATTATGGTGCTGGGCAAGGGTCATCTTGGACGTGGTCTGCTTCTCCCCTACCCCCCCACCCACCCTCTTACCCCCACCCCCACATGAGCAGAGCCAGACTGGTGGTCTTCTAGGCTAGCTCCCCTTCTGGGCCCTTGTCGCTGCTCTAGTGGTCATCTCAGCCTTGTTTTTATCAAAGAATATTAGGCTGCTAATAATTCAGATGTTCACAGGTCAGAACACTGAGCCTCTCTCCTCTCTGCCATGAACTGACACACATGTGACACAACAGTCACACCTGCAATGCTCCGAGGGCTAGGTTGACCAAGAGTATTTAGTTTCACTTTTAGTATGGATTTTTCTTTTGACACACTAGAACAAAAAAAATTGAGGAAGGCTTTTTTTCTTTTGTTTTTGTTTTTGTTTTTCGAGACAGGGTCTCTCTGTGTTAGCCTTGGCTGTCTGGACTCCCTCTGTAGACCAGGCTGGCCTCAAATTCACAGTGATCCACCTGTCTCTGTCTCCCAATTGCTGGGATTAAAGGTGTGCGCCACCACGCCTGGCTTGAGGAAGGCTTTTTTTATTATTTTATTTAAAATGGATATTTACTGTATGTATTATCCTTGGCTGGTGCCTCCGGTCCAGATTCGCCCATCATAATGTTCTTCTTGTAGGTTTCTAGGACCCTCTGGATCCTTCTATTTCCCCATTCTCCCATGCTTCTCACACCAACTTCAAACCCCTACTCAGATTAAGCCAATGGATAGGACATTCTCTACAGTTGAGTGAGGTGGGGACTGACTTTCACACAAACTCTGGTGCCCGTTATTTGACCATATCCCCTAGATGGGGAGGCCTGGTGGCACTCAGAGGAAGAATAGCAGGCTACCAAAAAGAGACTTGATACCCTATGAGCATATACAGGGGGAGGCGGTCCCCCTCAGTCACAGTCATAGGGGAGGAGGGGGAGAGCAGGAGGGAGGGAGGAATGGGAGCATTCAAGGGATGGGCTAACAATTAAGATGTAATATGAATAAATTAATAAAATATGTATTAAAAAAGAAAAAATGGATTTTTTTCACCATTATACATCGTAATCATGGTTTCTCTTTATCCTCCTATAAGTTCCTCCTCACCTTTCTTCTCATCCTGATCCATTGCCTTTCTGTCTCTCATCAGAAAACAAATAGCCTTCTAAGGAATAATAAAAGGTAATATAACAAATATATTAAATATAATATAGGCCAATATATATATAATAAAACTAAAATTTACACATCAGAATAGAGCAAAACAAACAAACAAACAGAAAAGAGCCTAAGGAAAAGCAGAAGAAACACATGTAGATGTAGATTCCTTTTCTGTATACTCAGGAATCGCATAAAAATATAACACTGTATAAATTCTAACATATATGTGAAGGACTTTTAGCGTAAAATGAGAGAAAATAGATAAATGAAATAGAAAATACATAAAAGCAGTAAATAAAAATAAAATACAAAATAAATAATTTAAAAAGTCTATGATATTAAAAAAAAAGTGTATGATAGGACATTATAATACCAGAATCTCCAAAGATGCCACTAAGTTTTTCTGTTGACCGTCTACTGCTGAGAAGGCAGCTTCCCCTTAGAGTAGTTTGTTTCTCCATTGAAAATCCCTTGAAAACTACATTTTCATTAATATATGGCTATTAAATGTTGCTAGCTTCTGGGTCATGGGTGGAGGCATGCGTCCGCTTCTCCTTTCAGCTCTAGGTCTCCACCTGGTGCAGACCTGTGCAGGCCATTTGTATGCTGCCTCAGTCTCTGGGAGGCAGCAATATGAGGAGCTCTGTCTCACCAATTATTCATGCGTGTATCTATCAGGATAACTTAGAGGTCTTTGTTTACTTGGTGGCTCCCATCACCTCTGGCTCTTTACACTCTTTGCCTCTTCTTCCACAAGGTGCCCTGAACCCTTAGGGGAGGGATTTGATGGAGACATTCTGTTTAGGACTAAGTGTTCCAAGGTCTCTTACTATATGTATATTGTCTGGCTGTGAGTCTCTGTATTTGTTCCAATCTGCTGCAGTAGGAAAACTTTTTCAATGATGCCTGAGCAGGGTACTGATTATGAGTATAAGAGAATGTCCCTTAGTAGAACTATAGTATTTGGGTTTTTTACCTTAGATTTCTAGACTATTGAGTCTTAAGTCCCCCAGTCACTCAGGAAGTGTAGAGATTACATCCTATCTCACCTCAAGGCCCTTATGTCAAATCAAATATCAGATGGCGACTGCCACAGCTTTATGCCACCACTACCAAAGCGTATCTTGCAGGCAGAACACCATTTTAGATAACAGAGACTGTAAAGGGTTAGTGTTTATAGTTTTCCTTTGGTACTATGCCGAATTCCTTCCTGTTTCAAGGATACTAGCGTGTTGTGGTGCAGGTTCTGTGTGGGCACAAGCTTGACTTCTCCATGTTTACTGAGTTGTGTAAGTCTTGTCTTCAGCAACGGTACATAGGTATCAGATTGTGGAGAACAACCTATAGCCTTGGCAACAGACTGGATTGTTTGGGGTTCTCATGGGAAACCCTTTGGTCAAAAACTCCACTAGAGATGGCCAGTTAGGAGCTCTGTCTCACCAATTATTAGGCAACTTCGTTTAGACCACTTTCACATATGTATATGTTTTAGGAAGCTTCTTTTATTAAAAGTCTCCACACTGCCCTCAAGTGCCCCCTAGTTTTAGTGGTCTCTCCCTGTGTTCCCTCCCTCATCCTACTCTCTTCTCACTTTCCTCGGTGGTCATCTCATTCCAGTACCTCCTTACCCACCCATAGAACTATCTACTCTATTTCCCTTTCCTAATGAGATTTATCTGTTCCCTCTAACACCTTATTTTATGTGCTATCGCTTTAGTCCCAATGGTTATAGTTTGGTTATCGTTGACTTAACAGTTAGTATCCACATATGGGTAAATACATGCCATGTTTGTTGTAAGGGGTGTCTGGGTTGCCTCACTCAGAATGATTTTTTCCCCCCAGTTTCATCTATATACCTACAAGTTTTTCTTTGTGGAATTTTGATGGGAATTGTATTGAATCTGTAGACTGCTTTTGGCAGGATGGCCATTTTTGCTATATTATTCCTACCATTCCATGAGTGTGAGAGATTTTTCAATCTTCTGATGTCTTTAATTTCTTTCTTCAAAGACTTAAAGTTTTTATGATACACATCTTTCACTTGCTTAGTTATAGTAAAGATATAAAAATAGTTTATATTATTTGAGGCTTTTGTAAAAAGTTTTTTTTATAATTTGCAAGTATCTGAACTTACTTTGGTTCATGTCCCTAGTTTCATTTTACAGTATGTTCTTGTATCACAATTATATAAATAATATAAAAGAATAATTGTAAGAGAGTGAGATAGAATTTATTTCATTTTAGTCATCCTGTGTAGCTACTGCATTCGCTGCTCTCTAAAACTTAAAGTGAAACATAAACTAAAATTTGGGAGAGTGCCAGTTTTCATTTTACAGTTCTATAATCAGTGGCTTGCACAATTGTATCATGCATAATTATATTTTTTACACCATAATGTTTGTATTACCAGCTCTTATTTTATTATTATAGATGCACAGAGCTACAAAGTAAAGTGTAATTTGATTTTCTAGTCAATAATATTTAATAATCTGTGATTATTAGTAACAATCATCTTAACTTATGGAGGAAAAGCATAAAAACAAAAGATCTACTCTGAATGGTGAGCATATTTAATATGTCAGTGATTACTGTGCAAAAGTTGGCGATATAAATTAAGACACTTTGAACATGTACAATAGCTATGAAAATCTTAATTCTGGTGTCTTTTCTCTGTTTCCTCACAATGGGAGCATTGTAATCCACTATGCAAGCAATCATCACTAAAGTGCAAGTAATATAGAATGAAACTTACAACAGAGGAGAAATTTGTTAGTTACTCCCAGCGTATTCACGCTTCTTTGTAGCTGTTGGCATGTCATGTCCAGCGAGTTATTTATTGTTGGTGCTAAATTTCACACCTGGGTATAATTGATGAGGACTTTTTCCTTCTTGGACTGTGCACAATCCATTCTTGTAAATGTTATCAATAGAGAAAATACTTCCAAGTCCATATTGAGCTATGATTCAAGTATTTTGTATCTTCATCAGTAGGGTCCTACTATTAAAGTCCTGAGAGTAGCCAACAACATTGACAATAACCTGTTAAGTTTAGAGATCAATAAAATCTCAGTGACCAACAAGCCACAAAATAACTCACTTCCAGCACCAGACATTCAGCATTGCTGTCTGTTGAAAAATAACACCACTTTAATTCTTTTTATGCATATCTGTTTTTTCTTTGTGTGTGTGTGTGTGTGTGTGTGTGTGTGTGTGTGTGTGCGTGTGCGCGGGCGCAGGCGCGCGCGCACACGCACATGCACACGCGCAGAGACTTCAATGGGTACCTGTGAAGGGAGCGGATGAGTGGAGAGACAGGAGACACAAAGGAGAGCAAGTCTGGGTTTTGATCAAGCTCTCAAACTTTATTTTTCACATAATAGTTTATAAAGGGTAAGCAATGAGGAAATGAGGAGATCTACATGAGCGGGTTGTCATGGCAGTTTAACCATAGTCTTGTCCCAAGACACCAGGTGTCCCACGTAATTTCCTGTAACCCATCTGGTGATCTTATCTCAACATACTGTTTCTCAAGGTAGCAGGCTTAGAGCTGGGTTCTGGTAATTACCCACAGACCTATGGCCCCTGGCATATGTGTGTGTATATGTGTGTATGTATACTCATATATGTTTGATTTTTTATATGTCTATTATGCACACATACATACATACATACATACATGTGTATGTGTTTGTCATCTATAGTAATAAGTTTACTTATGGTTCTTTGAAAGGTAATTTCTTTTTTTTATTATTAATTTATTCTTGTTACATCTCAATGGTTATCCTATCCCTTGTATCCTCCCATTCTTCCGTCCCTCCCATTTTCCCCTTATTCCCCTCCCCTATGACTGTTCCTGAGGGGGATTACCTCCCTCTGTATATGCTCATAGGGTATCAAGTCTCTTCTTGGTAACCTGCTGTCCTTCCTCTGAGTGCCACCAGGTCCCCTTCCAGGGGACATGGTCAAATGTGAGGCATGAAAGGTAATTTCTAACCAAAGCAACACTATAGACAATTAGGAAATGAGGATTTAAATTCAGAAGATCAACATGTTGGATATCTATTGTTTCCAAATATGAGTACAGATAGATAAATAAAGGTAGAACATATTGTATGATATTTTTATTACTTATGTTTTCAGACTATCACACTTAGGATTGATGTAGCCCTTTTCTATATAGAGCATGCTTAGTCAGTGTTCTCTTCCTATAAAGAGACACCATGACCATGGCAACTATTATAAGGAAAACATTTCATTAGTTCTGTCTTACAGTTTCAGAGGTTTAGTCCATTATTATCATGGTGGGATATATGGTGATATGCAGGCAGACATGCATGGTGTTGGAGAAGGATCGGAATGTTCTACATCTTGTTCTGCAGGAAGTAGAAGGAGATTGTGTGCCACTCTGTGCATAGGCTGAACATATGAGACCTCAAAGCCTTCACTCACAGAGACACATTTCCTCTATTAAGGCCATACCTACTCCATCAAGGTCAACCTCCTCATCAAACACTTGAATCTATGGGGGGCCATTTCTATTCAAACCACTACAGTGCTCAAAGGTATTTGGACCATTCATTTATTTTGAAATAGTATATTATGACAAATAAATTATAAGACTCTTATTTATCTGTGATTTATTAGATTAGTGATTATTATTAATTGTGGTCTTGTCATTAAAATATACAGAACAACTACTTAGAAATTAAATTAACTTATTTATTCTGAATAGCTATTATTGAAAAATCATTTAAAGACTAAAACTTCTTATTAAACAACCATACGATCAAATGGAAATACAGAATTAAAAAATAGTGGAAAATTCTTAAGTGAGACTTTGAACTAATCTTGGGCATAGCTATGGAGAGTGTTTCATTCCAGCTGTAGAGTATATTTACTTGTCTACCTGGGAGTGCTACCCTACACTGCAGAAAGAATACAGTTTTCATATTCACCATGGTTGAGGATGTCTATAGACCTGTGATCTCAGTGTTTTGAACGGAGACTGAGGTATTATTTGAGGTCAGCCTAGGCTCAGTTATGAAATAGAGGCAATTCTGAGAGTCTTATTCTCTGTAGCTGTGATAAAATGCAATGACTACAGGAACTTCAGGGAGGAATGATTTATCTTGTTCATAGTTCACAGTTTAGCACATGATTTAAGAGAGTTTAAGGCAGCAAGATTTTAAAGTAGTTGGTCACCCTGTATCCCTAATCACGAAGAACACTCTGTGCTCAACTCTTCAGGGTGCCACCGGTAATTTGCAGCAACCTTAACATAATCTCCCTAAGGAATGCAAAGAATCTTATCTCCAGACGATTGTAGGCTCTGCCTTGCTGACAGTTAAGCAATACCCAGGACAGTAGGTTTGTCTCAAAAATAGTACTAACAACAACGCCAAAAATTTAATTCCATTGTTTTGTCCTTTCAACTGAATCATATAGGTTTGTGGCCCATTTGATCTGTATAGTATAACAAGTAAATAATCTGTACTATGAATATATGCTCCTAACAAAGTCTTTAAATATCTATGATCATGTGAGCCCATACATTCTTTTTTCTTTGTTTTTTTGTTTGTTTGTTCATTTGTATTTTGTTTTTTCGAGACAGAGTTTCTCTGTGTAACAGTCCTGGCTGTCCTGAACTTACTTTGTAGATGAGGCCAACCTCAAACTCACAAAGATCTGCCTGCTTTTCACTCCCCAGTGCTGGGATTGGAGGTGTGATCCACCATGCCCTGCTCATACATTACTCTTAAATACTTATTTAAATCTTACTTTTGAAGGTGAAGAGATGGGTCAGCAACTAATTGATGACTTGGCTTTGTTCCTCACATGTTGTGTAGCAACCATGTGCAACTCCAGTTCCAGGGGATCTGACCGTTTTTCTGACAAGGTACACACTTACTGTATATAAGTAAATTTTACATGGGCAAAACATTCATACACATGAAAATTAAATAAATATAAGGATACTTCCTTTCAATCACCTTTTTACCTACAGTAACCGGACATTAATTTATAAATACAAGGGTTTGGTAACTATTACCAATCACATTAATTTTTTTTTTTCTTTCTTTACAAGGCTTTTAACAGCTAACTATTTCTCTATATAAGCTGGGAGGAATGTAAACTATGCTCTCTTTAGTTTCTTTTGCATTTTTATTGTAAAGATGATTAATTTTCAACCATTTTCCCTCTGAGGACAATCCAGAACACATTTTTCACAAAGAATCTTTTCAAAGCAAAGTACATCACATAGTCTATGAATAAAATTTGCTTACATAAATCAAAAGCTTTTTTAATGGAATATGAGATGTCTCCTTTGAAAGTATAGTTTGTTAGCTTCTTTAGAGTGTTTCCAATGATCTGCACTTCACAACTAGGGGCCATGTCTAGACAACACAAGCTACTTGAAAGGTTCATTACAGGGTAGTACAAGGACTTTCAGTTTAGTAGTAGGCTAAATGACACGAACCTGTTGAGAATAAGACCGAATTATGTATTAGTGGGATCATAGAAATAAATCATTAATTTAAATTAAGAATGAGATTGCGTTCTCAGACTATGCACATGCATATTCCAATTTGTAAATACAGCACTTCACTATAAGTGCTTTCTCCCTCTTCTTTACTCCAGTGATTGATTTAGACCTGCTTTTGAGTAGGAGGATGCAGCGATAATAAGATTAAGCTGTATTCTCTATGCAGGTGCTATAATTAAATTATTCATGGCTAGGGATTTTAACCTGCTTTCTTGTAGTGAAATCCCAGTTCCCATGGGGATTGGATTCCTTACCACTCTAATTGGAGCTTAAAACACATCTTCCTACAGATTCACTGCTGCAAATCACTCAGCTTTTTTTTTTTTGTGCTTCCATTTCCTGATTGTAAACAAGAAATTTAATTAGAGGATTGTGAAGTGTTCCATACAATTAAAATGCCCTGTTATTTTTATAAACTGCAATGATTTCAAAGAAAATCGAAATACGAGTGTCTTACTGAGGGCTACTGTTAACCATGATGAAACCAAAAGCAAGTTGAGCTAGAAAGGGTTTATTTCAATGTCGTAGTCTATCATTGGGGGGAAGTAAGGGCAGAAACTCAAACAAGGCAGGAAGATGGAGGCAGAAGCTGATGCAGTGGCCACATGGGAAGTGCTGCTTACTGGCTTGCTCCCCATTGCTTGCTCAGCCTTCTTTCTTATAGAAGCCACAACTGTCAGCCCAGGGTGAACCCTCCCTTAATGGGCTCAGCAGTCCCCAATCAATCACTAACTATCAAAATGCCCTTATAGGCTTGCCTACAGCCTGATCTTGGGAAGAATTTTGTCAATTGAGGTTTTATTCTCTCTGATGACTCTACCTTGTCTTAAGTTGACACAAAACCAGCCACAATGAGTTAAGCTACATATATTTCTATACTGCTTTTATGTAAAAATACACTTTAAATTATAAAAAATGTCTTAGTAAGTATTTTTATACCACCTCTTATTTACTCATTAGGATTGTGTGACTTTGTTATGAAAATAGAGAGAGCTGAATCAATACTGATCCTCATATCACTAATTAATATGATGATAAACTTATAAAATTTAGCTCTGTGTGTAGCCCTAGCTGTCCTGGACTTGTATTATAGAGCAGACTGGCCTTGAACTCACAGCGATCAGCCTGCCTCTGCCTCCCTGAGTGCTGGGATTACAGGGGTACACCACGACACCCGGCCTTGTTTTAATTGTTAAAGCATATAATAAAATTGCATATAATTGCATATCATCATCATAATTATTATTATTATTTTATATCTTATAAACACCAACATAATTCTCAACTATTAGGAAAATGTTATGGCTACAAATGGCAGATAAAGTATTTTTTGCCATTGAATAAACATGGAATCTTAGAATAATTTTAAAAAGTGGCAGTACATTAAATGTCAGATCGGGATTTTAGTGGGAATGAAGTAGAAATATCAAGTAGAGAATTTTCAGATTTCAAAGTCTCCAAATGGTTATGATATAGAATGAAAGCCAGCTCCAGAGAAACCTAAAAGATGACTATGTATGCAGTCAGTCAACCTTACTTATGGATTCATTACTGAATCCACACAAGAAATCATTAACAGGGGGATCATAGTGCTCCAATTATTGTGATGACTTCTGAACAGACTCAAAATCTTCGTTGTGTGGGTGCTCAGCTATAAGATAGTTAGGTGCTACTAATCTAAATTGTGTACTTTGAAAAGCATCTTTTACTTCCTTATTATTGCAAATAATAATCATAATAAGATATTTTTCTTTTATTTGCTAATGAGCATATATTTATTGTGCATTTGAGATACAGAGTTGGCACGTGTAGAAATTTGCTGTATGGAATTTTGGCCCTAATATTTAGGGTGATGCCAAGCTTCTGCAGGATATTTTAATAGACTCCAGATAATTAGTATCTGATATGTATGACTCACCTCCATGACAGTGACAAGGAGTAGCAAGTGTCTCATCATGAACTAATGGTTCGCTTCTATTTTAGTACAATATTAGCTATGAGTTTCTGTAATCTGATATATAAGAATATAACTTTCCAAAAATATTAACGAGTTTCACTTTCTGTTGTGACAATGAATGCAACGTCTATTCAAAGTTTATCACTTTCCGATGTCATTTTAAACATAAGGAGCACATTGATTTCATTTGTGCCTGATTTCAAAGTTCTTCCTTTTGAATGCTTTAAAGATACAAATTTGAAATAGTAAACTCTGGTTAATTATTTTGTAAATTGAATATTAATCAGATGCATTGTGATCTTTCTTTAAATAAGAAAGCCTTTAAATTCCAGAGCAACCCAGATGAACTCAAAATGCAACTGAACCATTTTCATAATGAATAATTTTGGAGGTCAGAAAGCAGGGCCTTCCATGTACATTAATGATGTAAAAGAAGTCACTTTTCATACATAGGTCCACTCCAACTAGATGGCAAAGTCTGTGTAGCATAGTAGCCTAGGGTAACCATCAGAATAAAAGTATGAGGCAAATTTCATGTAAATCAAAGCCAGTTTTGTAGTACTTTATGCCACACGCAGTCCTTTTTATATTTTTTGTTGTGATTCTAGTCTTTAAAGTTTGAGCAATCTCTCCATCCCAACAGTCCTTTCTATACACAATTAAGTGAGGTTCTAGCTGCACCTTTGATTTGCCCCTAAATTTCTTCTGGAAGTGTGGGTGTATGAGTGTGCTATCATCCTTTGTGTGTCAGTAAGTAAAGTTCGTGCTGAGCAAACAAAGGTGTCTGGGAAATGTTTAAACAGTGACACACCACACGAGTAATAGAATCATCAGTGTAAACCCAAGAATTCAATGGCTATGCAGATTCTGTAAACAAAATAACAGGTGTGTTCAAAATGAAGCTAAGACTTATACATACCGGACTTCTTTCTATATGAAAGTATTTCTTTTGAAAAAATGGAATTTCAATGTGTTTAAGCAAAGCAAAGAAAAAAATTAGAATGTCTTGAGTTTTTAGCCAAAATTGAAACCTGAAAATTAACAGTTCCCTCTTCCACTTGAGAAAATGAAATATAAGATCAAATGGACAGAGGAGCACAGTGATATTTTTAAGTTGGAATATAAGTTTATCTTGCTTTAAATAGACAGAAAACTATCTAACCCTATTAATTCTGTTGTTAGTTCTAAATATGTATGTTTAGAAAACTAAGACTGAAAAAGTACATCAGGCATCAAAAGTATAGATCAAAAAATGTCAGATTGATGGGGTTGGAGAGATGGCTCAGTGGTTAAGAGCGCTGCCTGCTCTTCCAAAGATCCTGAGTTCAATTCCCAGCAACCACATGGTGGCTCACAACCATCTGTAATGTGATCTGATGCCCTCTTCTGGCCTGCAGGTGTACATGCAGGCAGAACATGGTATACATAATAATAAATAAATTTAAAAAAAAAAAAATGTCAGATTGAATTAGCAGCACACACATTTGCAAGGAGTTATTAGTAATCACAGGCAATATTTATTATTATGTTCCAGACTGTGTTCAATTGTTTTTCATGTTTCAATTTTATGGGGTGTACCTTTGAACTCCATGAGGTTGGATCATTTGGGCCATTTTATTAACTGTTTTGCAGAGGAGGAAATTGAAACACAGAAAAGCAATGAACTCCTTCCTCTTGTTTGATTCATCCATATGGATTCATCCCAGAGGTTGATTCCAGAACCCTCACTAAGTCAGTTTTGATGGAATGCCCAAGGCGTTTCTGACCTTTGCACATCTATCCCTACATGTATGTGTTCATCCAGAAGTACTGAGGACTTCCAGTTTCTTCACTGTTTTCCCCTTGTGCTGGACCACTGAACGTAGAGCCTTACACACACTAAGCAAACGTTCTATCATTAAGTTACACTATAATCCTAGTTACACAGATTTTTTTCCCCATACAGCAAAAACTTGTCAGTTTAGTGTGTTTGCCCCATGAATAATATTCCATTATTCATCTGATGCCTAAGACATTTCTTCCTAGAGAGGTTGCTGTTATGTTCCTGCCCAGAAAATTATCAAAACTAGTTTTAAACAAGCCTGTACTCTTTCTTTCTCAGATGACCTAACCACTCATTTTCTACAGAAGAAGTTGTGTTGCTTCCCTTAATGGTGTCTCAGCCAGATCATGGATTTACTCTTTCTTCTTTGCTTTCTCTCTCACTCTCTCTCTCTCTCTCTCTCTCTCTCTCTCTTTCTACTTCCTTCCTTCCTTCCTTTCTTTTCTCATGCTAGTGTGCTACTATGCTGCTCAGAATTACTTCCTTCTGAAAAGAAAAGGACAACAAATCGTGGCAAAACCCATCTCCATTTGTGTAAATTTAATTTTCATGTTTAATTCAGTAGCTAAGGTTCTGATCACTGAATAATGTCCATATTTATTTCATTAGCATTATTTAAGGGTAATTAATTTCTAACTCAGCATGTCTCTACATGTAGCTGGTTATTTTGATGGCACAAAATGGGATCTGAATTCAGAAAATTTTTGCTCTGATGGTATTGAGAAAAATTATTTATTCCCATACAGAGCAGGGTCTGTGGAGATGTCAGAGTGAGTAAGGACACTTGCTGCCAAGCCTGATGACCTGAGTGGCATCCCTATCCATCTGGGACCTCATGAAGGAAAGGGAGTACCAACTCCTGCAAGTTGATTTATGACTTAAATAAATGTGGCATTACATACATACGTACATACATACATACATATACACAAATAACCAAACAAGAATAGATACGTGAATTATTCAAGATCATTCTCATATTTGTAAAAAAAAAAAATACAGTGGAGTTTTGCAATTAGGACGAGAAATTAAGTGTAACTTCAAATACAAGGAAATATGGGAACCAGCAGCCAAGTAATAGGATGAGAATTGAAAGAAAACTACAATTGATTAACATTAGAAGTGATTCGGTATACTGGCTAAAACGTTTTAGATTTGTTGCTGAGGAAAATAATATGAACTAGTATTACTGAGGAGACAGCAGGGTTGAGATGGTGATCAGATATTGAGGGTAGGGACAGCATAAACCAACCTGATAGATTCTCAGGGAACCAAGCAGTGCAACGAAAGACATAGAAGAGCAACATCTCATTAGAGGGTTCAGTGAAACGTAATTAAAGTTTGCCCATGAAGATGCTGCTTGCCAGCAATGTTAGGGCATTTCAGCAATACTGCAAAATAGAATTTAATGAAAAGAAGAGGCTTAAATTTTTTTTTTTGTCTTTTTGTGTGTGTGTGTTCTAAGCAAGTGTACACTCCTGCAGTCAGTAGCCCATTGTATTGTATTGCACTATACTCCAGACCGCTCAGCGATGTTTGCAGAATGACAGTTGCTGTGTCCTGAGAATTCTGCACTTTAGCTACGCTCAATTCTTCCTGTCAGTCCACGCCTTAAGACAGTATCTATCCATTTGCATTTAGAGTGAGTTAATTAAACAGATTGGAGAAAGTCTCAGAACTTCAGACTCAGAATCTGACTAAGGAAAATGCATCTGACGGGTTTGGTGCTGGAGAAAGCAACTATACTGCGTCTTGGCTGATTTTCATGACAAATTAAGTCTTGCTTTAGTAGCAAAGAAGAGTTGATGTGCCAGATACAGAGGATATTTTGGCACGGCCTACATTTGATGCTCATGGATGAGCACATGAAGTAGAGCATCTTCAAGGCGTGGGGAGCATTCTGCCGATAACATCTGGTCTCCAGGATTAAAACAAACAAACAAACAAACAAACAAGCAAACAAAAGACAAAACAAAACTACATCATAGATTCCTTAAAATGCACCCTGAAGCAGTCTGCAGGGGAGGATGTGGCCTAAGCGAGCTGGAGTTGTTTGCTTTGTAATTGCTTTAATCAATGACTCTATCACCGTCTCATAAGCAGAACAAAGGCCTGCTCCAATTTCGGCAATCAAATGTAGTTAAAGGGCAGGGAGCCTGTTTGTTTTGGTGACCCTTTCAACTTTAGCATTTAACTCACCGCCCTATATATTATTCAATGGGATTAACTAAGTCTGATTATGTTCATGTGTATTCTGGAGCAAAATGTGTGGAAAATAAGAGCGTCAAAAGGAGCTTCAGCCATAAAAGTTTGTTATCTGTGGGCATATTTTATATATTTACTTCTCTTCTTGCTAGAGCTGATCTTTCTGTTTCCAGTTTGTTATAGAACTTGGAACAATCGTGTAGGTTTAGGTTTAGGTTTAGGCTTAGGCTTAGGGTTCTTTTGGGGAGAAAGAACTAAAGGGTGTTGAACTTTAAATTTTCTAACTGAATTCAAAATATACTAGGAAAATACATTTTCTGGAAAGAGTATTGATGCACAATGTGTTTGCTGTAGCAATGTTCTTGAGATCCAAGTTTTGTTTTGTTTTACTTTTTTTTTTTTTTTCCATTTGTGGGCATTTTGTAAGGCAATGAGGAAGATCTATGTTACACTAGGGCAATTTAAAGGGACACATTAAAGCAATGGTCCAAAACCCATCATTAATGCAGATACTGAAAAACATCCTTTGTCTCTTTTTTTTTTCTGGGTACTTTTGAATATATGGATATATAGTAAACCAAATTCAGTATCTTTTAAAGAAGTCTTAAGCCAGGTGGGGGCAGAGGTATACACCTTTAATTTCAGCACTTGAGAAGCAGAAGCAGGAGGATTTCTGTGAGTTCAGGCCAGACTGGTCTGCAGAGAGAGTTCAGGACAGCCAGGACACATTAACAAACAAAACAAACAAACAAAAAAGCCTGAACTTCAAAAATGGTGGATGTTTTGTAAGCCTTTTCAGCAACACATTGCATGTATCTGGTTTGATAGGAACATTTTTTAGCAAATATTTTCAGGGGGAGTATTCATAACGTTAAGCCATTCAATATTCTGAGAATTTTCAAAGTAGTGACAGTATATCTACCAGGGTGGTGGACATTTTCATCTTCTTACTCTTCCTCCTCTTTTGTCTCTGTCTTTTATAAACCACTGGACTGGGATCATCAGCTTATTTATTCCATGCCAAAAAATAAGTATAGCTAAATTCACAGTACTAAGTGTACACCTGGGTTCATAGGTTCAGAGGCTAAACTCAGCATGATGCAGGTGTTCTGGGGTATTTGTAATGTAACCATCAAAGAATGTCCATAACTTTGAGTTGTAGAAAATGAACTTGCAACATTAAAATGTATGCACCTTTGTATCTTTCAATTATAACCAAGCAAAAGTCATATTGTTCTGAATACACAAAAACTACCTTCTTCTTGTATCACTAGATTTAATTCACAACCTTTTAAGAACACAATTTTTCTATTCAATGCAAAATTCTATCTAAAGTTCTTAATCATTACTCATTTTTCTTTTTGTAACCTACGAATTAACCTATGACATTAACATCTCTTGTGGAACACTTAGATTGTGATCGTAGGGGTAGGTTCTGGATGTAAATTTATAACATGAATACAGATAAGTAAAATAGAAGCAGAAGTAATTAACTTTCACTAAGTTCTTTTTTGAAGTACTTCAGCACTGTTTTTTTTTCCTATGAAAAAGTAATGTTTTGTGAAAGTTTAAAATATTTGAGTTGCTGAGAAATCATAAATTATGTTCATTTTATTGGAAGATTCAAAATAAATACTCAGGAGTCATTTTTATATAGAATATAAATTTAAATGTTAGACCTTAAAAGTATCTTGCTGATATTTTTAAGCAAATTTGCTGTTTGTAATGGAATACATTTTGAGAATGATCTTTTCTAAGCCCCCTGTATTAAAATCTTAGCTGTCTTACCTAAAAGAGGAGAAAAGTTTAGCAAAAGAGAGTCACAAAGTGAAATAAAACTAGTGAGGAAAAATTTGAAAATAGTTATAATAAATATAAAATGACAACAACCTTACAATTTCTGTTTAAATTAAATGTGATAATCTTTTTTTTGCCCCCCAAAGATAGCCTCCCCCAAAATTTTACTGACTTAAATCATGGTCATTATCTTTGTGGCCTGAAATAAATATATGTGTCAGGAACCAATTGGCACCAATCCTCACGTATAGGTAGAAAATTTTTAAAAAAATCAAAAAACAGAAACAAAACATGCAGATGACTATTATATTGTAATACTTTGTTCTCTGTCTCCCTCCTCTTTCTATTTTTTTTTTTTTGTTTGTTTGTTTTTCGTTTTTGTTTTTGGATGGTTGGTGATTGGTTTGCTTCTCCTGGTTCCTGTTGATCAGTGGTGTTTGGCCAGTTTGTATTTTTCCAGACATCACTCCACGATGTTGTTGAGGTGTTTGATGGGCCAACTCAGCAATCTCCTCTGTTATCTTCCCTCTCGGGATCCCATTCAGGTATCCTTTACTAGAACTGCCATTCCTCAGCTGTTGCTTAAAGACTGACTTTGATTAGCATTGTGGGGGAGAGTTGAGATCTGTGTCATCCATGTTAGCAGTACCATAAACTGAAAACTTTTTAATTAAGAATAAAACCACAATTTAATAGTAATTCATAAGCTTGAGAGAAATTTAATTATTTTTCTAGGATTGTAATAAAATAAATACAATACTTAATCACAATCTGTGGTGTTTAATATGATATAAAATATTTTAAGAATGAGCCATATGTATTAAAATGTAATTGAAGCTTTCTGGTAAAAAAAAAAATTATAATTGAAGCTGAACCCAAAGAAAATATATTGCTAGCAGTAGGATATTTTAAAGTAATATGATAGAACCTAGTTGACGTTACAAATGACAGTGTAAAATGATATAGTTTGTTAGGTACTGAATGAAGATTATTTATGATATCTAAGTGTTTGTTTCGTTGAGTAGGAGAGTCACTTCCACTGAGTTCAGGTAATCAGATCACAATTCGATTCACTTCAGTTGGACCCATAACAGCTAAGGGATTTCACTTTGTTTATCAAGGTAAGTGACACCGTAGTCTAGAAACACACTAAGGAATGATGTCAATTTCCATGCTGTGCTCAGTTGTTGACCAATATTAGCCTTGTAATGGTCCAGGAAAGAGGAAAGTGGTTTTTAGCAGTTGTACACTGATCCCTTCCCTCCCATGAATTATTTCACTGGAACACTGTTGCTCTGACCAACTCTGAAAAAGAATGCATTGTTCCATCACCTTTCTCAATGTAAATGTCTGGTTTTCCTTTCTTTCCAACGTTCTGTTTTCAAAATATTTATGTTACCCTTCCTATTCTCGATCTCCTCATTTATTTTTATTTTTATTTTTCTCATAGTCTTGTACTCTAAATTAAACATATGTACCTTCGATGCAATTTACTTAGTTAAGGCAAACATTGCTCCATGTAAACAGTATGCTTTCTTATCATCTTAGTAAAATTGAACTTTCTGAATAGTTTCTAAAGATTTTGCACATTAAATATTAATTTTCCTTGCCTTTTATGGAAAACCTTTTACAGTATCATCAAACAAAATCAAGAGTCATTTGAAATATTTTTAAACAATTGTATGTGATCACGTAATGATTATTATCAAAAGAACTTTTCACTTTTTTAGTAAGAAATGTTTAAATATTTGTGATCTTGTGTTTTTATTAAACTCCCTCATCTCATTTTTTTTTCCGGCTGGCTATATTATACACTCCTTTATCATAGCATTTTATCCTGTACACAATTGTGGTATTGTTAATCTTCAAAGGCACTGAAAAAAACTTAGATGCATTTCTTCAAGTCATATTAGAGGGGTTAATCTATTGGAATTCACCGTGTCATTCTTTTGGACCGTTGTCAATCTCTTTAATCACATTTGTGTGTGTTTTAAAAAGAAAAAACATCCTGTTATCATTCTATTTTATTAAATGGAAAAAAGGCACAATTGATGGGCAAACAAATTCTAAAAGCAATCTCAAATTTGATTATGTATGATTGATGAATTAAAAATATTGTTGTTAATCTGTCTAACTTTTAAAATTCTTAACCTGACTGTAATTACTTTCTCAATTGGAAACATACTTTAAAGTTATATATGCATGTTTGAAATAAGTAATTAATATTAATAAGAGTCAAAACAAAAAACAACTGCATAATATCTTTTGTATACTAAGTTACATTTTGTAGTTTGGGAACCCAAACTTAAAAATGAAACCTCCATTTTTTGATCCTGTAAATTGCAATAACTAAATAAAATCACTTTGTTGTATTGATATGTATTTAGAAAACAGAAGAAAGGAGCTTGATTGGTATTATTTAAAAAACCAAAGATAAAATTTTAAAGAAAATAGCTTGAATGTCAGTATTCACTTTAAATTGTGTATTTTTTTAACCAAATGTAACACTTTTAGATACATATTAAAGTTAATAATTCTAATTATGAAAAAATCTAGATTTCTTTGAGTAGATGCAATTTTTCTAATTATAGAAAACAAGATTTCTTTAGATAGTTACATTTTTAAAGTCTATATTTGTCTGATAAATATGAAATTAAACCAACTTATTTCTATACAGCTGTTCCTAGAACAAGCTCTACACAGTGCAGTTCTGTACCTGAGCCAAGATTTGGAAGAAGGATCGGCAATGACTTTGCAGTTGGCTCCCTGGTCCTTTTTGAATGTAACCCAGGTTACATCCTCCATGGCTCCAGAGCCATTAGGTGTGATACAGTACCCAACTCTTTGGCCCAGTGGAATGATTCCTTACCAACTTGCATTGGTGAGTGTATATGTTTATGTTCTCTTTGACTGTGCATAACTTGGGGCCATGTAAGTTCGGAATATTAACTCCGCCAATTAATAATCCACAAATGTCTCTTTCCTTACCTAAATTGTCTCTATACTCTCATGCAAATTTCCTTGTTTGAAAGACTTCTCACCTTTACACAATGCCCTCTGTGCTTGCTATTGTTTCTTGCACTTTATTGGCCTTATCTGAAATATCTTTGCCTATCCCACTCACCATGCTTAAATATTTTTTTATCAATCATTATTTTAAGACTCTTTCTCTCTCTCTCCTCCCTCCCTCTCTCTCTCTCTCTCTCTCTCTCTGTTTACATTGTTTTCAGGAGTATTATAACCTTTTATTGTAAAAATATTATAATATTTAGGCTAAATTTATTTCTTGGTAGTAACATGGTACTCTTTTCTTAATTCTAGATGGCTATTGGTCTCTAGTAATTGAATGCTATTAATTTTAATATGGCGATTTTGTATCTTGAAACTCACATAAGTTCATTTATAAGTTATAGTAGTGCTTTGGTATTTTTTATGAAAGATCATATCATCTACCATGATAATTTGATTTCTTCTTTTCCAGTTTAATGCTCTTGGTTTTTTTGTTATTGTTGTTTTTGTTTGTTTTTCTCTTTTTATCATTGGTTTCTTTTTCTCTTGTATGATTGCTCTACCTATGACTTGTGGTACTGAAAATACAAATGGCAAATGTTTTTAGGTACTCTTTTTCCCCGTTCTTTTTTAAAATAATTTTTATTTTTATTTATTTATTTAATTTTAATTCCTGTGCATTGGTGTGAGGGTATCAGATCTTTTGGAACCCAAGTTATAGACTGTTGTGAACTGCCATGTGGGTGCTGGGAATTGAACCCAGGTTTTTTTGTTTTTTTTTTTTAAGAGTAGACAGTGCTCTTATCCATCGAGCCATCTCTCCAGCCCCCATTTCCCAGATCTTACAATTGTTTATGTTAACTATTTAGTGTGATATTAGGTATTAACCTATTATGCATTACATTTTGTATTATGGCATGGTCCTTGTAAATTTAAATTGCTTACCTAAAATTGTTCCATGTTTTCATCATGGAATGTGTCAAATGCCTTTTCTGCATACACTGAAGTGATTGTACGGTTTTTGTCCTTGTTTCTGTTACTTTGCCCTATTGCATTTACAAAGCAACCATCCTTCCTGCCCTGGGAAGATGTAGTGAATAATCTCTTCAATGTGCTCTTAATTGTAGGATAGTTTTGAACCTATGTTGTTAAAGGATTTTGAATCTAGGGCATTTATTAGCAGCTTCCAAAACATCTAAGACAGTCTTAGTTTTAAATATTAAAGCACATATTTAAATCCTCAAACAAATCTATTGATAAGTTACTTTGCGATCTAGCCAGTGAATAAACCAACTCATTAACTATAGTCATCATGGTGTAGAGTAGCCCTCCTGAGCTTTCATCTCATACAAGACTACAATTTGTGTCTTTTTTCTTTTTTCATTAATTAATCTTTATTCACTTTACATTCCTGTCATAGCCCCTCCTTCCTCTCCTCCCAGTCCACCCTCCATCTCTCTTCTTCCAGCTCTATCCTCTATTCCTCAGAAAAGAGGAGCCTCCTACCCAACCACCCCAGTTCTAACATTAATATAACAGTAATCAATATGAAGTTATTTAGAAATATACTGAATTTTATTTTCATTAGTTTATTCATGTAAACATAAATAATTCTGTAAGAGTAGGGCTTTTTAACTTCTGAAAGATCAGTAATCTAAAAGCAAGTAAAGTTAAATTAAAGCAACTATACTTTTCTTCAAAGTGGATATTAAGCAATTATTTTACTCAGACATTTCTTCTTTTTTTTATGACTCTGAAGAATTAACATATAAACATAAAGAGGGAAACATTTTCTTTTCCCTCAAAACATGAAACCAATATAGGGCTTACATTTAAAAAACAAAACAAAACAAAACAAAACAAAAGAAAAAACAAACAAACAAAAAAACACAGGAGAGAAAAACAAGCTGATACAGAGAAAAATGTAAAAAAGACTTTGTAGACCAGGCTGGCCTCGAACTCACAGCGATCTGCCTGCCTCTGCCTCCCAAGTGCTGGGATTAAAGGTGTGCGCCACCACCGCCTCGCCAAATGAAAACAATTTTTAAGTAGACTGTGACTGTCTTACAGTCACATAATAGAAAAGTATAAATATTGTATTACAATCTATTCTTGTTTAAAATGAATAAAATTCTCACGACTGTTATGTTCATCGGTTTTGTTATTGGATGAGAAAATCATATTGAGGAAGAAAAATTCTTTTGGTACCAAAGTTCACAGATTGGAATTCATTTGTAGGCTCAGTTCGTTGATGCAGGGCCTCCAGTGTGGGAGAAAATCTAGTGACAGCAGAGGCCATGATGAAAAAGCTACTCACCTCTTGTAATCCAGCAAACAGAAAATTAGAAGACCCGCAGATAGGATGTACCTTTCCAATTTCGATCTCCTACTTCATGGACAACTTCTTTCAACTATGCCATTTTTTCTAATGGCTCATTTAGCTATGGATTGATCAACAGACTGTTTCATGGATGAAGTGGGTCCTTCCATGATCCAATAACAGCTAAACAATAGTATCATCTGGGGGCTAAGTTTTCTGAAACTTAAGTCCTGGGATACAGGCTGGTGAGATGTCATATTCAAACTTTACTTGTAAGCTATTGTAACTGGCTAAATATTTAATCATTTAATTATAATGGATTTATGTGCACATAAAGGCAGCCTTTAAAATGATTAAATATTAAGCCTCATAAATGATATTAACATTCTTATAAAAGAGAATACAAACATGTCATTTCCCCTCTATAATATGAAAGCACAGTAAGAATATGGTATTTTTGAACCAGGAAAGAGACTCTCCATACACATTTGAATCATCCAGTGCTTGGATGATTGGCATTCCAACTTCTCAGACTATAAGAAATAAATGCCTATTGTTTATTGGACATATAGGCTGTAGTGTTTTGTGTTAGCAGCACAAATGAGTTAGAATTGACAAAAGCAATTAGATGCTACTTACAAATTCTAAAGGTGGGTTGAGTAATGGGTCAAAGCTGGAAATGTTGAAATATTTGGGGGGAAGCTGGGGGAAGCTTCATTACCATAAAGAAGTATAAAGAGAATTCTTAGAGAATAATTGTGGTCATGAAGAAGCTATTAGTCTAAACACAGGCAACAAAGCCCATATGCCATTTCTGATAGAAATAAGGATATATTGTTGAATAATGGAGGAAAGGTTATCCTTAATATAAAGTCATGGGTAAGTTGCCTGCATGTATTCATGCAGAAAGTAGAATTTGGGAATAATGACAGTGAGCTGGGTGTTTGGAAGAAGAGATATCTAAAATATAGTAGGGATAACTCTGTCTTGACTGCTTTTGTCAAAGTGTGTGGCTCAAAATGCATTTAGTAATAGAATTGGCATCCAGTTGTAGTGTAATACACCTTAGTCCCAGGTACGCAGGAAACAGAGACATGAAGTTGAACCTGCAAGTTTGAGACCAGCAAAGGAACCACAGGAAGACTCTGCTTCAGAAAGTAAACAAACATATAGTAAGTAATAAAATTATGAATGAAATGTGAAACACAACCTAAAATTTAGGAATGCCTGCCTATCTATTGGAAATAAGACCAGTGTATTCAGGAGACAACCTTAAGAGTAACAACTTGAAGAGTAGGCAAAAAGATGTTTGATAAGACGAGAGTTTTATCAGAAGCTAGGAGGATGTAGTTGACAAGATAATGGCGATATTTGTCAGATATTATGACAAAAACTAGGACCAGTTACCCAGACAATAAAAAAATAATTAGTCAGAATTTTACTTCATAAATCAGGAGCTATTTCATGTCACACCATTCTAGACTGTAAGTTACAAGAGGTAACAGATTTCAAATGAAGGATCTCTCTGATGTCTAGTCTAATTTCGCCTTCCAGGCTTTGCTGTGTACTGCATCACAGAGCTCTGTAGCTAACCCAGATAAGGTTCGACCTGGTTGTACCGCACATTCTAGTCCTCTGCAATATAATGGTATTGAAATTGCTGCCACACAGAAATAAATGTGCTCTGAAGAACAGCTCTGCCCAGGAAGAGAACTGCCGAAAGTTAAAGCCTACAAAGAACCCCTCCAATGGACAAGTGACTAATTAGACTGTATCTGTGAGTCTATGCTTATTACTCCACACAAGAAGAGTCACTGTGCTGAACATTTTGCCAGGAAGAACCATAGTTATGTAACTTTAGCCCGTGAGAACCATGAAACGATCTATGCCAAGAAAAACATTGTCCTACACTTAGGGTAGTATTACCAGACCTAGAACAGAGGTCTGAGTCCGACCACCCAGCATACCTCTTGGCTACCTTCTCAAAGGCCAATCAAAAAATAATGGTGGTAGATGCAGGAGAGATTTTTCTTTGTTTCTGTTTGCTTGCTTGTGTTTGCTTTTGTTTTGTTGTTGTTGTGGTGTGTGTGTGTGTGTGTGTGTGTGTGTGTGTGTGTGTGTGTGTGTGTGATGACTCTGTGAGTAGAACAGAGAAGTGCCTCTTTTCGTGAGTGGATGAGTCCTGTGGTAACATATGAAGAAGGAAGGTTGGGAGTTGCTCATTGCCTATTGTCTCAGCATCATCCAGGTAGAGCCTTTCAACCAATTAGAGCTTTGCTGCTGTGGACAAGGAGAGTTGGGACTCTTGTCATAAAATATGCAGTTCTGTTGTTAGTGGAATCTGGCTGTGGCACAGACTAACTCAGATAAAGAACCACAAAAGGGGAGATGGTGTCAGGTCAAGACCCGAGTCCTTCAGCCAAAGGTAGTAGCTGCACACGCCTTTGAAATCAGCACTTCTTAGGCAGGGGAAGGTGAATACATGAGTTCCAGGATCTCAAAGCTACACAGAGGAACCCTGTGTTGGGAAAAACAAACAAACAAACAAACAAAAAAAACAAACATCCTCCATGACACACCTTCAGGTGGCCTGGAACAAAATGTTGTAAAAATGGGACTCTAGTTGAGAGAAGCATGGGAGAATGGCAAAGTAGAAGGATCCAGAGGGTCCTAGAAACCTACAAGAAGAACATTATGATAGGCAGATTTGGGCCCAGGGGTCCTGCTCAAACTAAGGCACCAGCCAAGGACAATACAGGTGGTAAACCTTAAACCCTTACCCAGATCTAGCCAATGGGCAGAACATTCTCCACAGTAGAGTGGAGACTGGGATATGACTTTCTCACATACTCTGGTGCCTCATATTTGACCATGTCCCCTGGAGGGGGAGACCTGGTGGCACTCAGAGGAAGGACAGCAAGTTACCAAGAAGAGACTTGATACCCTATGAGCATATACAGGGGGAGGTAATCCCCCTCAGGAACAGTCATAGGGGAGGGGAATAAGGGGAAAATGGGAGGAAGGGAACAATGGGAGGATACAAGGGATGGGATAAGCATTGAGATGTAACAAGAATAAATTAATAAAAAAAAAAAAGAAAAAAAGTTGTCAATTTGTTTGACTATGATGTTCCTCTAAATCTTGCAAATATTGGAGTTATACTTTGATATGAAAAAGAAATACTAAAGTTAAGGCATGTTCAACTAATAAGTCTGAGCACAACTGAACTAGAGTGTGTCCCAAGGCTTAATGCATCATACCTTAACTAGATGCTAAGCGCTCCTTCTGTTCTTAATCCCCCGGGAACCACATAAAGAAATAATGTCTTTAAATAAAACATCTATTTACTTATATTTTTCTTAAAGTAAAATCTCCTACCTATATGTTTAGAGAATATCATCTTTGCTCCTGTGGGTCCAGAAACCAAGACCACAGCTCCAGTAGGCTAAGGGAACAAAGCATCAAAATAGAATATTTTTAAACTTTGTAGACTTGTCTGAGATCTTTCTATTTCCTCTCACTTTGTATGAAAATATCTACTCTATTTTTAAGCCACCACTATGCATTACCAATATCTAATTGATTTGATTTTATACGCTTATAGCTAACAATACAATTGTCTTAGGATAAATTGCTATTCCAATGCTATTGAGCTGTTTTGTATTACATTTAGATGAGACTCTGTATCTTCTAGTTAATACTTCTATGTTGAACTGTAAATATTTTAGCTTCAAATTCTATGAATACAGGAGTTAGAGAGATATGTCAGCAATTAAATGCATTTACTGTACCAGCAGAGAACCCAGGATCAGTTTCCAGTACTTACATGGCAGCTCAGCCTGTAACTCCAATTTCAGAGGTTCCATTGCCTTCTTCTGGCCTCCAATGACCCAGCATGCATGTGGTGCAGATGCAGGCAAAGCACTTATGCTTATAAAACAAAAATAAAAATTAAGAATAAATAAATATTCTGACTTCAAAATATTTTAATATATTTTATTAATTTATTCATATTACATTTCAATTCTTATCCCATCCCTTGTATCCTCCCATTCCTCCCTCCCTCCCATTTTCTCCTTACTCTCCTCTCCTATGACTGTTCCTGAGGGGGACCTCCTCCCCCTGTATATGCTCATAGGGTATCAAGTCTCTTCTTGATAGCCTGCTATCCTTCCTCTGAGTGCCACCAGGCCTCTGACTTCAAAATATTATGCCTGCTGTTTTAAAGTAAAATTCTTGATATCAGACCCACTTAAATATGAGAGTCAGCACAGAACTACCCATAAGTGCATACTTACATATTCTCTTTAATTTTTGTGTTAGTTTGAACTTTTGTTGTTTGTATAAATTATTGCCTGCTTGGAGCCTTTGGCCATCCTGTTTCCACTCATCAGAGCATGCTACTTTGTGATACTTTTCTGTCTCACATCATTGCTCCAATCAAGTCTGACCCTGAAACTTTCCTTGGCTGTCATTTGTAAACCACTTCCTGTCACTCATCTTCCACCCATTCTCCACACTTCTCTTTATAGGCTCAGCCACCGTATAATGCATATATAGTTTTTGTATATATTTTCTGAATCTACTTGACTCTATCTAAGTGTTCCTGATATTATACTATTTCGTACCCAACCAGGTGAAACTTACCAATACAAAATAGCTGATCAGTGAGTATTTGTTCAATGATAGGATTTCAGCAAAATAATTGATAACTTCCTGAATGTAATAACTTTAGCCACCTTCCCACTGGCTTCGTGCAGTCCAGTTTCACTATTTCTATACATAGCCGTGTTTCTTGGTCATTTTGATGCTTATGACAGCACATCTGAAGTTTTAAACTCCTCATATCTAAGAAAATTAAATAGGTAAAACACACAAACGTGTATGTAAATGAAAAGACTGTGAAAATTTAAGCAGCTGGTGTATAAACAACTGGAATCTTGTACAAAGCTGGAATCTAACGATTTCATAGGCAAATTCCCACAAAATATAACATTTCGATAAAAATTTGAAGTTATAAAACTTGTAAAACTGAATAATAAAAGTTAGGCTGCATCCAGAGCTTTCATCCTCAGAGTTGACCCTGTTATACTTCAATGTTCTTAAATTTTTCAGTCTTAAGCCCCAAGGCTGTCCTGTGCAGAGATTCAGAGATTCAAATCATCTCCTGCAGCCACTAATAGGTTTGACAATACAAGGCCTCCAGGAGAAGGACTTCAGTCAGTGGGGGATCTCTTTTGAAAAGGCCCTGAAGCTACAACCTCTACCCCTTAGGGGAAAAGTCTTTAATTAGATGCTTATCCCATCAGTGTTATGTGGTGTGTTATTCAAGTGCCTTCCAAATCCAGAATTACTTTCACTTGAAGGGTCTTCAAGGCTATGACATCATCTATCTATTTCATCTTGTTATTAGAGTGTGAAATTTATGAAGGGCTGTTTGTGTGTTCATGTTTTGTTGTTGTTGTTGTTGTTGTGTGTGCTAACATGACTTCAACTCTAATTCCTTAATTGGCTCATTTGTTCATCTTACATGCAATCAAAGAATATTTATTAAATATAGTGTTAAATAACACATATCTCTATGAAGTATAGATTTTAATTATGAAACCAGCACTAGAATGTAGATGATAACGTGTTTTTCTTTTACTGAAAATAAAATCCCTACATTTTATCCTTAGAGGCACACACAAATGTGTGAAGGTCTACAGGTGTTTGGAACACTATGCTCAGAGATGGTCGAGACAGAGAGGAGACAAAGATAAGGCCATGACGGATGAAAATTAGATAGTGTAGGGAGTAACTGAGAGGAACGTAAAATGATCTTAATATGTTTGTGAAAAATCACTTACAGTGAAAGATCGGAGTAGAAGTCATAAGTCTAACTAAACACGTTTCAGAGTAGTCAAGGAGAATAGGAAAGGCATTTTACACGGGATGTTCAGATTCGTGGAAATAAAATTTACTAAGAGTCAGGATTATATTTTTTATTTACTATCATCTATTTACCTATCATCTTTCTGTGGTCTATCTATCCATCATCTATGTATGTATGTATGTATGTATGTATGTATGTATGTATGTATGTATATATGTATCTATCTATCTATCTATCACCTATCTATGTGTGTGTGTGTGTGTGTGCGTGTGTGTCTGTGTGTGTCTGTTTGCATGCACTTGCAAGCATACACGTGTGAGTTCAGGCTCACATATACCAAGAGAGTTTTGTGCAAGTGTGAGGATGATCTCAGGAGTCTCTTCTTGTTTTTAACTTTCTTGAGTTATGATCTCTCTTGTTCTTGCTGCTGCTTTTCACACTCAAGGTCCCTGTGCTTCTCACTCATCTCCCAGTGTCTGCCCCCCGTCCAGCTAAAGGAATCCCAGGGCTGCAAATGCAGGCCAGTTCATCTACACTTTAAACAATATCATTTTTTACATCTTGTCCACAGTTTCTCCTCACTTCTCCCAGCCCCTCTACTGCCCTCCTCTCTGTACCCTCTTTCCATCCCACATGAACTTCTCCTTCCTCAGAACCAAACATGCCCTCTGGTTGTTATATCAGTCCCTGTGGTCCCCTGAGAACAGGTTAGTTGAGTCTGTGGGCGTGTGTGTGTGTGTGTTTGTGTGTGTGTGTGTGTGTGTGTGTGTGTACCTGACCCCCTCTGTCTCCTAAAATATTTCCTCCTTGTCTTCAGGATTCCCCTATGATGCTTGGCTATGGATTTGCACATTGGTTTGCCTCTCTGATGAGAACTGGGCTAGGCACCAATCTATGAATATAGCAGAATATCATTAACTATGATTTCATTGACTTTTGTTGTTATTGTTGTTGTTTTTTTTTACCAGTAATACTTGTTTCTATCCTATATTTCTGGGCTATCCAGTCTCTGGGTCTTGGCCCTCCAGGCAGTGTCAGGGGTGGGTTCCCTAGTGGCACGGGTCTCAAGCTGGACTAGCCATTTTTCCACTCCCACAATTTACCCTGCTTACAATTTCTCTTGTCTACAACATGTGCTGGGGTAAAGGTGACTTCTACATTATTTTGAACTGGGTTCTATGGACCAAACTTAGGTTATCAGGCTTTTACTGGGGAACTTTTTCTAGTTCAAACATACATTTTAAGGGAGAACTAACAGGATTTTTTGAGAGGCTGAAATATAAAATCTGACAGTAAAAAAAAAAACTCAATATGAGTCTTGGTTTTATGACCTGAGATCATGGTGATTGGTGGTAACATCTACAGAGAAATAGAAAAGCTTGGTTGAGGAAGATTTTTAAAGATATTATTTGGGCATAATGAATTTTGAAAAGCTGAATGGACAGTGTCCATATACAGGAGGAGTTATGGCTAGAGGTAAACACTTGCTGTTTACAAAAGATACGGAAGTAAATGTATTCACTGAAACATATTGATTAATTAAAAAGAGAAAGTCTAAAAAATGTCGTGTATTTATATGTAGGATTAAGGAAATGGGGATTTTTTTCATGGAAAATAACATGTCATTTTATAATTTTAGAATGATCATGTTGAGTGAAAAATGAGAGTATATATTATATATAAATTATAGAGGGAAGCCAGTGCTATGATGCACGTAATATGTCAGGCAAAGAAAATGAAAATGTGGCAAAATAGTATAAAGATGTAGGAGAGAAAAAAATGTAGTGTTTTAATTCATCCAAGACCCAAAATAAACTTTGTGAGCCATTTACCTTGCTTTTGTTATTTATCTATCTACTATCTATCGTCTATCTATCTATCTATCTATCTATCTATCTATCTATCTATCTATCTATGTATTTATCATCTATCTATCTATATGTATGTATCTATCTACCATCTATCTACCTACCTACCTATTTATCTATCATTTACTTATTTATTTTTGATGGATATATTTATTTTATGATTCATCCTCTAATCTTTTCAGGATACCTTTGATCCCTATACAAGAGTTGTTGGTTTTTGTTTTTTTGTTTTTTTGTTTGTTTTTCTGAGACAGGGGTTCTCTGTTATATAAAGCCCTGGTTGTCCTGGACTCCCTTTGAAGACCAGGCTGGCCTCAAACTCACAGAGATCAGCCTGCCCATGCCTCCTGAGTGCTGGGTTTGAATACGTGCACCACCATGCCCAGCTCATAAGTTATTAATATTTTTTAGCATATCTCCTTTTTTTCTTTTTCTTAAAGTTTTAAAATTTTATTTTTATTAATTTATTCATATTACATCTCAATGGTTATCCCATCCTTTGTATCCTCCCATTACTCCCTTCCTCCCATTTTCCCCTTACTCCCCTCCCCTATGACTTTCTCATGTACTCTGGTGCCTCACATTTGACCATGTCCCCTGGATGGGGAGGCCTGGTGGCACTCAGAGGAAGGATAGCAGGCTACCAAGAAGAGACTTGATACCTATGAGCATATAAAGAGGGAGGAAGTCCCCTTCAGTCACAGTTGTTAATGTTTTAAAAGTACAAACTACTTTCTTACCAACTTAATTGAATTTTTGTTTAACCCCAGCAAAGAAGTAAACAACAGATGGAGTCTGGACAACATAAGCTTAGTGGGTACGAATGGCTGCTGCTCCAATAGAGGAGGCCCCACTTACAAACACCTGTAGCGCTAGTTTCAAGGGGTTTGGCACCATCTCCTGGACTCTGAGGGCATCCACATACATGTGTGCATTCACACACACACACACAAACATATAAGTAAAATAATTTTAAAAAGCAGAAAATGACTTTAAAATATTGTCACCCAGTTAATACTTTTGTGGTACTCTTTTCGAGAAAGTACCTTGGTGCTTTGCTTTTGACTTGAGAAATGCCATGAAACCGCGGTTTATTTGTTTAAGATTGTTTTAAAATGTGGCTGTGAAGGAGAGATAGCTTGGTAGGCACAGCTTTGTGTTTACAAGCAGGAGCACCTTCCTTTGAATCTCAGCTCCTACCTAATATAAAAAATTGGGCCTGCCCTTGTACACTCCTAACAGCTTGCTGGGTGGCAGCATTGCATGAGGTTCAATGAAAGACCCTGACTCAAAGGTATAATGCAGAGAGAGTGAGCAGGCATCCTCAGGACTCCCGTTTGTCTTGCCCTTTCTACTCTCTGTCTCTCCGTCTCTCTCTCTTCTCCTCTCATACAAGCCATGTTTTCATTTTATTTTTTATTTGCACTTGCATTTGACTTGGAAAGTGTCACAAAACTATGACTTATTTATTTAACATTGGTTTTAAACATGTGTATGTGAAGGAGAGATAGCTTGGTATTTATTTTCAAGCAAGAGAATTTTTATGTGCTACCATTATAGGCCAACTTGAAAAAAAAATAGTTTAACCAGCAGAATGCCTTGTTACTCAAAATAATAACAGTTAAAAACAAAGGAAATACCCTTGCCAAATATTTATTATATTTTAATCAGTGGACTAGTTTCATTATGTAAATAACCTGCATTTTTTTCAAAAAGCATTTTGGATTCAGTAGTGTTTCCATCTCATGGATTAAGAAGTTTATATACTGATAAATTTGAGGAACATTTTCAAGTGGGCAGAGGATTCAAAAGTTATGAATTAGGTAATGCCCAGAATCTAAATAAAGTCTTTCACAACATGAGAGCTTTTTTATCTAATATATTCTGAAAGTGCTGGCAATCTCAACTGTAGGAGATAAACTGTCAAGAGCCACATGAACTCTCTTCCGCCCAGTGAGCAATAGGGACTCTGGATCTAAACCCAGGATGGAAATCCAGGTTCATCCCCTACTGGAGATCTTTTTATGTCTTAATGACTCTGTTTCACCAGTTACAGAATGAACTGAAAACTTTTTATAGTCTGTTTAGAATGTTAGAGAAATAAATACATTTAAATGCAACAGTAATTAGTATTCTTGATATAGAGTGGATTAAATGTATGCTTTTTTTTAATAGTAATTTACTGCCAGGATTAATAGTAGTTCCCAAAAGATCCTGTTAGCCTCACAAAAATAAAAAAGGAGGTATCAAACAACTTCAAAATAGTAAAAATGTCTCTATGTATGTAAGCATTGATTTATTTTATTTTATATTTTCTGTGTGTGTGAGAAATACAGTAAATTAGGTCTTAGGGATTATAACACAAATGATAATTATAATTGTATGATTGTGTATATTTTTTTCATTAATGCTGTATAATTAATTTCTATAGTTGTTTTGCGGTATGCTTGAGTCTTAAAACATAGCGTGATGTGGTTTTGTTTACAAGACTGTTCTGTGTTGGAGGCTTTTTTTCTTACTTTAATCCTTTGCATTAGAATTAACTGGCTTTTGTGCTACATTACTTTCAGTGCCTTGTGGGGGAATCTTAACTAAGCGCAAAGGGACTATTTTGTCTCCTGGATACCCTGAGCCTTATGACAACAATTTGAATTGTGTTTGGAAGATCACAGTGCCAGAGGGAGCTGGCATTCAAGTAAGGATATTAACTTATTTATTATTTTTTTTAATTTTATTTTTGGAATTAATATTTTCAGAAACGACAAAATGCGTATTATTAAAGTTTAACAAATAGCTTGGATCGACAAAGCTAAGTTTTATAGAAACGTATTTTACCTGAAAGAAAAATGAAGCTAAATTCATTTTCAATGAGACAATAATAAAAAACAAAACAAAAACAACTGCTGCACACAGCAGATTTATAAGAAGTTCAAGGGATGTGTATATCAGACATCCAGGAGGGCCATCTTTGGATAAAATTGAATAAGATAAGGCAGGGTTAGGGTAAAAAACGAATTAGCCACAGACACACTTCCAATAACTCAATCCAAGTTAACCAGCAGCCACAGCCCTAAAGATAACTGCGTTCCATTTTCATAGGGGCGGTGAATCTTTAGTAGCTTGCGGCTTGGGCTGTTGCCTCCAGAGCCACTCCCTCCTCAGCACTGGGTCCTAGAGTGTCTCTGTCTTGTACAGGTCTCATGCAGGTGACTCCAGCTGTGCTGAGTTCACACATGCAGTGGCTCCATTGTATGGAGAAGATGGCATTTCACCAGGCTCTTCCCTTGCCTCTGGCTTCTCCGTTCTTTTTACCCCCGTTTTTAAGATGTTCTCTGAGTTTTGTGGGTGGGGTGAAATAGATGTCCCGTCTGTGCCTGAACACTCCTTCTCATTCCTAGTCACTAATTCTTAGCTCTGACCAGATGAGAAGTCTCTGTATGAATCACGGGAAAAACAAGTTTCCTGGAACCCAGCTGAGAGCACCAGGAACATGTGGGTATAAAGATAACTATTTAGAAAGCAATTTGACAACACGAGTAATTAGTAAAACAGCAAGATTAGGTTGCAACTAGGGCCTAAGACCTCCACACCCTGGAGCTTTTGACGAGTTTCATAGCGGCAGGCATGAATACCCTCCCAGAGGGAGACCTGCAATCCTCCCGGGATGGGGTTGATAACCTAGTAACTGCCATGGCAATACTGCCAACAGTGGGCACATCGTTTCAGTCAGGTTTGTATTGTAGCACGCAGCATACAGCGCTGAATAAGAATAGTGATGATTTTTCTGCATCCGGGACCCTGCGTGGCATGGTTCCAGTACTATGAAAACAACCCAGGAGGAAGGTAGCTAGTTTGAGATTGATGTCTCTATGTTCTATAAGGCAAAGTGTCTGGTGTTTTCTGATACAGGGTTGTTATCATCTAGTTCTGTGATTAATCAGGCACATTGGCAATGATATTTCCTGTTTGGAGGGGTCTTGGAAGTGGCCCTCAATGACTAGTAACTCACATGGGCGGGGGCTCCCGTATCTGGTGCTAAAATTTTGGTTTGATAACTCATGAGTTCTGGAAGCAGTATTGTTCTCATATGCAGGACACCTCTGATCTCACAGATATTCATACCTACATATACAATTAGCTAACAAAGAAGTGAGTTTTCATAAAGCCTTTTAGTACCTTCTCAGCTTTCGTTAGCCCGCCCACTCATTCCATCCTCTCTCCCATTCCTACTTAAACCTACAGCCTGCAGTAAATCTCCTTTCCCTTCGTTTATTATGGTATCATGTGTATTCTACTATACCCACACCTCCTTTAAGGACTCTTTACTTTCTTCCTCCCTCTCATGATCTCTCTCTGGATTTCACCAAAATACACATTTTGAAAAAAAAAAAATAGATTCAACAAACACTTCCGGATTGTTCACCACTCAGGTTGTACTCCGAAATGAGAATCACATAAGACTTTTATTAACTCATTTATTCATAAGGCTATGAATGATGTCCTTGATTATTTATGTTATCAGTTTATTTATTTTTATCCGATCATAAAAGGATAACCTTAAAAAAGTGTATTTTCTCTACTATCATGTCCTATTTTTGGTACTCTGCAGTGTGGCTCTAGTACCTAGTGCTCTAATCAGGTTATTGTGCATGAGCCCTGGATAATTAATTAAATCCTTTGCATTGTTCATCTGTGCATGGAGACAAAACAATTTAACATCAGGGATTCTCCAGTCACTGTCAACACCCTCATTCCCTCCTTAGTTTCTACATCAATATTTCTATGGATTTTAGTATCTTGCCTACATCCAAATCTCTTGTTTCTACATTTAACTTTGTATCTTCTGTAGTGTCAACCTATCGTTCAAATGCTAGCGCTCTTAAGAGTCTGGGGCCAGTTTACGTCAAGTTATATCATCCTATTTTATTTGCAGATTCTTTACTTCTGTATCCTTAGTAATGGTTAGGAGCTGAAGATGACTGGAATAGAAACAGATTACAAAAATAAAACAAACAGAAAAATAGCAACAGTGACAACATAAAGACAAAAGCTCCTCTTTCGAACGATGGACAGGATTAATGATAGTGTTTGGACCAACACTGTGAGCCCACATCTCTAACCCCAGCTTTATCTCTAAAGTAGCCGCTGGATGTTTTCAGCTAAATTCATTGCTAAGCTATCCAATGGTAATTTTATAATCTTTTTTTTAATCAAAATGGCTTCTCCATCCTTCACTCTCTTTCTATCATGCCCCCCGTCTGTTTTCTCTATCGCTCTCTACATCAGGTTGTGTCCAACCCCATTCAGCTGGCAAGCCAAACATCTTGATTTTTCTTCTAATATTTTGTTTAACAAACAAAATATTTAACAAACTGTAAAGACTGAATTTCAAAAGTCTCTATTTCTTTCCATTTGTATTTCTATGACAAAAGATCAAGTGGCTTTCATCCTTGTTCCACATATATTCTCTTCAGTCTGTTCTTGACCAAATGAATAACAACCAAGCAACCACTTCAGAATATTAAAACCCTAGCTTATCACTTTCTTACTCACAGCATTTCCTCATCCTTTTAAGCCCTCAACAGCAGTTGTTCCTCTTCACTCAGTTTTCCCTTATTGAAGTTTGTTGTGTTCACAGCATCCATCTCTGGAACAGCGTGGAATCCGGTTTCCTGTGGACACTGTAAATATTATTTCCTCTGTCTTTGACAGTATCCAGTATCTCTCCTTGTTTGCCTTAACTTGACTGTCATGTCTGCATGAAATAGATTTCTGTGATAAGCATATTAATTGGATTTAAAAAGGTTGAATTTTCTCGTATATGTTTTTATTATAACACCAATCAGATTTTCTTATTATCGGCTAATTATCTGTAAGCTCCTGACGGCGGTGGCCAGCATCATTCTGGCAGCTACTGCAGGGCCTGGCACTACAAACCCAGCCAATATTTTTAGAAAAATCAATGGACACCTCCTCAAGCAGTACATTTGGGACTATTTTGGAGAGATAGTAGTGCATAATAATCTAATAAAATAACTACAGAAAAACAGTTATGTGTCACTCACCTTAGGCAAACACCCTCAAAATTGTACATGTCAATGCCAACTCAAAATCCTAACTTAGAATGTAATTTATTTAATGATTGCACTCACAAAACAGAAATTGAGTTGAGCAGAGTATTTAGAAATCTCGTGGCATGAAATGTATAATGGGATCCAAAATATGCTGTAGGATTCTTTATCTCATTGAAAAATAATTCCCCATATGAACGCTATTATTGGATATAACTTTAAATCAAGATAAGCTATGATAATCACATACTTAGTGTATCTCTTAGGTATAAATATACTATTTATTCTTCTATAATGAACAAGTTTAATAAACATTTCATTTGGGAGTATGGAACTAAACATGTATGCACTTACAATCTATATGAATATTTGATAAATCAGATTTGTGTTGAAATAAATTATCCTTTGGTTGAAAAACTTAGAAAAGATTTGGGTATAGACAATATTTTATTGTTGTGAATTCTTTGGGAAAACATCAATGGGAAAGTCATTTTGTCATGTTGATATAATGTGGTACGTTTGTGAGGAACAATAGGTTCATTTGTTTCCCTCTTCCTTTTATGAGTGTCCCAGAGATAGCCCCCAGGGGCCTGTATTTAACCAGAGAGGGAGTATTTATGAAACTAGGGGGGAATACTGATTACATAATGATTATCATCATGAATTTCCTATCTTTATAAGATTGCAGAATAAAGTGATATTTGATTTTTTTTTCCTAATAAATCACTGCTTTTAATGTTTACAGACATACTGGATATCTAAGTTAGTGTTTCAGTTGCTGTGATGAAATATGACTAAAAGGAAGTCAGGATAGGAGCTCAAACACAGCAGAAACAGAGTCAAGAGCTGATGCAGAGACTACGGGGGGTGATGCTTCCTGGCTTCCTCAACATGGCTTGTTTGGTTTGCTTTCCTACAGAACCCAGGACCACAAGCCCAGGGATGGCACCACTCACAGTTGGCTGGGTCCTACGCCATCAATCGCTAACTAAGGAAATGCCCTACAGGCTTGCCTACATTTGGATTTTTATGGAGGCATTTTCTTGATTGGGGTTCTAATGCCTCAGATGACTGTAGCTGGTGTCAAGTTGACATAAAACTATCTGTCCCAGGCCATCATGAAGCTAGCCTGCTGCCACGGTGGCTCGTTTTATCCAATACAATCTTCTCCCAAGGCTGAATACATGCCCTAGTCTTTTGTTGTCTCTTATTTGACTTTCTGCCTTTGTAGACTCTAAGTCATTAACTTGCATAGTATAAGAGGTTTCAGAACACTGACTGCTAGTTTTCTCTGACAATTTCATGCTTCTATACCCGCTATGGTTTTATTATATAAAGCTATATTTTTCTGGAATCCTCATGGCAAATGGTATCAGATGTTTGTGAATATCATAAGAAATAACCATAAACTGAATAGCTATTTAACAATTAAAATATTATCTTCTCAAAAGAACTAGAAGTTAGTATTCCAAATCTTTCTTCAGTATACAAATATAAAACTACTAATAGGTCCTCTGTTAAAACTACCAATAGGTCCTCTGTTATTCCAGATCTCTAGGGAATTCTCCTTCTGCTGTTTCCATCATTGAATGGCAACATATATTTCTTGGCTTCTGGACACTTTAGTCTGAATCTTGCCTCTGTGGATACACTGCTTTCTCATCTGCCTAAATGTTTTCAATAGGTTTTTTTTTTCATATATCAAGGTTTTCTTTTTAGTCCAGTCCAAAAGACGCACCAAAACACACACACACACACACACACACACGGCAGTATTTATAATCTCCAGGTATTAGAATCTGTTGTTTCTGGGGTGAACTTACAAATACAGGATTGAACAAATGTTCTTCCTTTTTTACGTGTAGTAGGCATACCTAGAGATGCTTATATTTTGTTCTGCTTCTAAGCTGAGCATAACTCAAGGGAAAACAGAAATTGTTCTTGAATATTTTGTCCAGTCTCTTGTTTATGTAGCATGGATCCAGTGAAATTCCCCATGTCAACTTGGGACACCAGAGTTTTTGGTACCTCTTCTATAGCCTTTTTAGTTCATCTGTACAGTGCTTCACTTTTCCACTCTCTGCCCAATTCCGTTCTGCATTTAAAGTAAAGTCTTGATAATGCTCCCTCTCCCACTTCCCAGTCTTCTGGTGGAAACTGAAAGCATAATTATACATTCAAGTGCATAATTATTTTGCTAGTGTTTAGCATTTAATCTCTCTCCTCACCTTTCTCAGCTAAGATTCTGCATTTTCAATTTATGCTAGGCACTCAGCTTTAGATGCACACCATATAGCTTAATTTTTAGAGATTATCTGAATTAGACAACTTCTTTACCAATAACTTTTGCGAGTAGTTTGAAGCACAGAGATTGACAGCATTTCTAGGAGTTTAAACCTGTGTAAATATAGGTTACCAGGAAGCTTCAAACCCTTCACCTTGTGTCAGTGTTCTATTGTGCCTCTAACAGGGCATTCACATTTCCTTTTACGTAAATCCTCTCTCCACTGCGGCTAAATTGGATTACTGATAGTTCACTAAGTCCAGCTCATGGTTTGACTCATCCACTGTTTCACACACTTAATAATTTCCTTCCTTTGGAAGCTTCTCATTACCTTGAGCGCAGATCAAAAGTCAACTGCTGCATGAATCTTTACAAGGTATTTTTAGCACAGTACAATATTTTCTTACTCTGAGCAGAAGAGATGAAAAATTCAGACAAGAATCAGGGAATGAATTATTGTTTAAGAAAGTAGTGGTTGGGGCTTTGGTTCTTGTTTTCCTGGAACAGTGCATTAGATCAGGTGCCAGTCATGCAGGCAGGATATCGCCTGCCATGTGGCACTCACCCCTGGAGCAGCAGTGCCAGCATCCCCTTGAACAAGAGAATAGCGGAGGGCTGTTTTGCAGAAAAGAACTGTTTAATGAGTGGAATTGTCATAATTCTATAGCAAATGGGTGCCTACACTCACAACAGAATCTAGTTATTTAAAATGAATGCAATCTAATAAAGTTCTTCCTTTCCTTCTTTAAAGCTACAAAGCAGTCTGTAAAGAACAGCATAGAATCCACAGTTGTGAGTTCCATGGATTCCTGGAAACCTCATACTGTGCCAAGTGAGGTACAACAAAGTACCACATGTCTCTTTCTTGAAATACAATTTAAGAGACACAGAACTGTAGCCCAGTATTTGCCTTCTATCTTGAGGGACCTTCAAGGTGACTTCACAATTATTATGACATTAATAAAAATAGTATTTGCAAGATACATTCCAATCTATTAGAAAATATCATCTGTGGCTGCCTATACTGACAGTAATGTAAATATTAAAGAGAAATGGAATAGATCTTATACATGGAAATGAATTCAAGAATGAGCCTATTGAAAATGCTTTGCCAAGTCCACTGTGCTTGTTAGCCATGGATCTCTTTATTTTTTTGCACTAAAGCAATGAGAAAATGCAGCCACCAACAGAAGTCTTGTACTCCAAAGCACGAATGCTAGGTATTTATTTAGAATCTGAATTTGAATTCCTAGTACATTAAGCCAACAAAATTTAATAAAGGTATGTTCTGAGATAGTGACAAGAAACTTGCATGTTATATTGATCGTATACTGTGCCATTTGCTCTCATACAGATTAGTTCATATAGACCAGTGATGTAATTTCCAAGATTAGTTTTTTGTTGTGCCATCTAAGAAAGCCCACAGGAATGTTATCTGCCTTTAAGATCTCCCTTCTAGTCAGTACCTCTAGACTGTATACCTGGTTAGAACCATTAGTTTTCACTGGAAACTGTTATTTTTCTAGGTACAGGTTGTTAGCTTTGCTACAGAACATAACTGGGATTCTCTGGACTTTTACGATGGGGGAGACAACAATGCACCAAGACTTGGAAGTTATTCAGGTAAAAGAGAAATCTAAGTTCATGTAAGATGAAAATACAATCAGCAATACACAAAAAAGAATTAAAAGTTCCTAAAACTCTTTCAGGTTTAATTGTGAGCCATATACAATGATATAAGTTATGAGAAGTTTTCAAATATTAAAATGAGTGGTAGCATGTTCTTTTAAGCTTTCCAGAATTCCAATTATATTTTAGCAATATTTGTTGTTTTTTATGCAAGTAGTATAATATTAATGAGTTATGATTTTTTAATACTACACTACTCTTTTTTTCTTTTTTTCCCTCCTTTATTAATTTATTCTTGTTACATCTCAATGGTTATCCCATCCCTTGTATCCTCCCATTCTTCCCTCCCTCCCATTTTCCCCTTATTCCCCTCCCCTATGACTGTTCCTGAGGGGGATTACCTCCCCCTGTACATGCTCATAGGGTATCAAGTCTCTTCTTGGTAATCTGCTGTCCTTCCTCTGAGTGCCACCAGGTCTCCCCCTCCAGGATGAGATCTAATGCCCTCTTCTGTCATTCATGCCAGCAGAGCATGAATAAATAAATCTTAAAAAAAAAAAAAGTAGAACATTATGATAGGCAGATTTGAGCTCAGGGGTCCCGCTCAAACTAAAGCACCAGCCAAGGACAATACAGGCGGTAAACCTTAAACCCCTACCCAGATCTAGCCAATGGACAGAACACTCTCCACAGTAGAGTGGAGAGTGGGATATTACTTTCTCACATATTCTGGTGCTACACTACTCTTAAAATTAGGATGAATAATAGCAATTAAAACATGGCTCTGCTTTTTAAAATTATGATATTCAGCAAAATATTGTACAGCCAGTACACAATATTATTTTATTTTTTATTTTTTTATTAATTTATTCTTGTTATATCTCAATGGTTATCCCATCCCTTGTATCCTCCCCTTCTTCCCTCCCTCCCATTTTCCCCTTATTCCCCTCCCCTATGACTGTTCCTGAGGAGGATTACCTCCCCCTGTATATGCTCATAGGGTATCAAGTCTCTTCTTGGTAACCTGCTGTCCTTCCTCTGAGTGCCACCAGGTCTCCCCCTCTAGTGGACATGGTCAAATGTGAGGCACCAGAGTACATGAGAAAGTCATATCCCACTCTCACTCAACTGTGGAGAATGTTCTGACCATTGGCTAGATCTGGGTAGGGGTTTAAAGTTTGCGGCCTGTATTGTCCTTGGCTGGTGTCATATTTGAGTGGGACCCCGGGCCCAAATCTGCCTATCATAATGTTCTACTTGTTGTCATTGGCTGGTGTCATAGTTTGAGCGGGACCCCTGGGCCCAAATCTGCCTATCATAATGTTCTACTTGTAGGTTTCTAGGACCCTCTGGGTCCTTCTATTTTGCTCTTCTCCCATGCTTCTCTTATCTAGAGTTCCAAGAGGATGTCCTCCCCTCTGTCCCAGGTTCCTGGTAAGTGAAGGCTGGAGAGATGGCTCAGCCATTAAAGGCTAGGCTCACAACCATAAATATAAGAGTAAAATTATTTTAGAAAGTGAATATCATGACAGATGCCATAAAGTACTGTTAAATAAGCGTAAAGGAAGTAAAAAGTTACTTACTTGAAATGAATACACTTTTACAGAAGTCATGTATCTATACAAAATCATACCAGATAGAAAAACAAAGTGACATAAATTACCTTATTATTCAAAGCATTGGCTACTTTTAAAAATGGTCATCTTTATAGTAAGTCAATTGTTCATATATGTTGCATTCTACAGAATATCATTTTCTTGTTTTTCTTGTATTTACACATTATCTTGATCATAGCACCGTAAATCTAAATATATATAAAAACCTTCTCTGGAAGCTTAGCATAGTGGTACTTGCCTTTAATCCCACCACTCAAGATGGAGAGGGCAGGCAGATCTCTGTGAGTTCAAAACCAGCCTGGTCTACAAAGTGAGTTCCAGTATAGCCATGGCTGTTTCACAGAGAAACCCTGTCTTGTAACATAACAACAAAAATCATTCTTCTGTGGAATTTGGTAAAGTTTGCATGGATGAATAGTCATCACAGAGTTCACTTCCCTTGGAGACAGGAACAGTGAATTAAAATAGGATAAAGGAGTAAACATTTCTGCTCAATATTCTCAAATGCTTTTGACCAATACACAATTTTAATTAGTGTGCTGGCTGGTTACCAGTTCACTTAATTTCTTTATTGTTGCTGTGGTCTTTTACTCATGGTCCGTTACCTGTGTTCTCAATTGTCATTTCAGGAACAACAATACCTCATCTTCTGAATAGCACATCCAATAATTTATACCTAAATTTCCAATCAGATATTAGTGTCTCTGCTGCAGGATTTCATCTTGAATACACAGGTAAATGCAATTTATCAAACTCTTGGAATGTTAAAACATTTTGGTTTTGTCGTATTTTGATTTGTTTTTCATTTATCTTACTTTATTTATTTTATTATTATTATTATTATGGAGATGGTTTTTTTTCTAAAGAGATGCAAAAAAGTTGGGGAATCAAATGGGAAGGAGGGTCTGAGACACTGGAAGGAGTAGGAAGAGGAGAAACCATAATCTAAATATATTGTATGAAAAAAATCTATTCTCAGTAAAAGAAAATGAAAACTTTTAAGGCAAAGCAAAATAAAATAATGATAAAAATACTATCATTTGTGTACAATTGACACCGACTTTGGCAAAGCAAACATTCAGTCTGATCTAATATTGTTTAAGATTTCAAACCATTCTATCAACTCAGTTGAAAATCCTGTGAGTATAAAATGATGGATAATTCCAGAATTTTTATATAGTGCATGTTTTAATGTTAGAAGAAGCAACACAATGAATTAATAAGGATACAGTAGCCACAAAGATACTAATGAAACCTCTAAAATATATTTGTGTGAAACTGAAATCTTAGGCTGGCTGAAAGTAATTCCCATTTCAAGTTTTCTTTTCTTTCTTTTCTTTTTTGTTCTTTTAAATTTTTTTCTTTTTCTTTTTTATTTAATTAATTTATTTAGGCTACAACTCAATTGTTATCCCATCACTTGCATCCTCCCATTCCTCCCTCCCTCCTGCTTTCACTCTACTCCCCTCCCTTAGGTCTATGACCATGGGGGATCTCCTCCCCCACTATATGGTCATAGGCTATCCAGTCTCATCTTGATAGCCTGCTTATTCTTTCTTTGAGTGCCATCAGGCCTCCCCACCAAGAGGAGGTGGTCAAATATGGGTCACCAGATTGCCCATTTCAAATTATAATTAGCCTCAGAAACCACTGTTTCTTTAAAAGTGGATATTCTAGATGTATCCTGTAGGTTTGTGTCCTGTGATTGGTTTAGTTAACTGCATAAGTTCCACAGGGTCCTCTGTGCTGATACATGCAGAAGGATATTGACCACTGAGTACTCTAGCTTGGATTATAACATACTGGCCACAAGTGACATGAATGTTTTTCCTTGCCCTCTTCTAGATTTTAGGCAAACTGCCTTCAGTTTTTCAGTATATCATATGATACCTCTGGCGCGTCTTCCACAGTTGTTATTTGATTTCATTGAGTTACTTGTATAAAATTTGTCATTTGTTTTGCTTCTATTAATAAGATCATTTAGTTTGTTTTACATTCTATAAAAACATGTGCCACATGTATTGCTGTATATTTTTTAAACCAACCTTACATCTATGTAATAAATTTAATTTGGTTGGCTCATAGCTCTCTTATTTCTGTGTTAAATTTATCCATTAGTATTTTGTTGAACATTTTGCCTTCTTGGTCAGCAACGGCATTGAGTTTTCAACTACCTTTTCTGAGTTGTGTTTTTGTGACTTCAGTGATAAGATGACATTGATATTAATAAGTGAACTTGGAAATGCTCTTTCCTATAAAACTTTGTGGAAAAGTTTGACAAGGGTTGGAGGAACTCATTAAATATTTCAGACTTATAAAATTATTTTTCTTTATCTTTCTTTGTTTGGTGGTTTAGATGACTGAGTCAATGTCCTTGCTATTAAGACCACCTCCCCTTGGTGGGGAGGCCTGGTGGCACTCAAAGGAAGAATAAGCAGGCCACCAAGATGAGACTTGATAGCCTATGACCATAAAGTGGGGGAGGAGTTCTCCCATAGTCATAGACCTAGGGGAGGGGAATAGGGTGAAAGCGGGAGGGAGGAAGGAATGGGAGGATACAAGTGACAGGATAATAATTGAGTTACAATCTGAATAAGTTAATAAAATTAAAATTAAAAATTAAAAAAAGAGTTTGTCTTTTTTGTTTAGGTTTTTTTGTTTGTTTGTTTCAATTCAGTCTTTATATAGTGTTTCTTGTATTGTTTCTTTTTGTCTAGTTATTAAACTTTTTAAATGTAATTATTCATTGTGTTTTTATACTTATTTACAAAATTTCTTTGTTATCAGTTACAATGCTTCTATTTTATGAAAATAATTTGTAAGTTGAGGCAAGGGACACTTTCGAATCATTACTTTCCTCATTGTTGTGTCAGATATGCAGCAAATATTACTTGAGAGTTAACATTTGTTTTTTAACCTTTCTCCTTTCCTTTTTGAGTCACACACCATGGTGAAAGTGGCACCGTAGGCTGCATGGTGGTAAAAACATAAGTTGATGTTATGGCAGCAGGTGGGATGGAGAGAGCTAGACCAGAGCCAGTGGCAGGTACAAGTTCCCAGACTTGCGTCAGTGACACACTTCCTTCTGGTTGGCTCTACATCCTACAAACTCTACAACCTCCCCAAAGTAAACTAGCACCTGGAGAATAAGTGGTCTTTCTTTCTATAGCCCAATTCTTGGAAACTTAAACAACAACAACAACAACAACAGACTAAGAGAAACAGAATAAAAGGGATTAGGCCTATTGCTTGTATACATACATTATAAGTTGTATTGATCCTAGATCAAATGTATCATACGTGTAGTTAGGTTATCATATGGATAGTGAGATATTAATTCTTTTGAATTCAGAATGCATACTTTATACAGAAAGGATTGGCCATACCACATATCTGTGTTCATTTAAGAAACCATCATGTTTGAGGATGTGTCAAGGTCCTAAGATTTGACAAGTACTCAAAATCAGTGTGTTATTAAATATGATACTTAAACATAGAAAGTATTAAATATATGAAACTGACATAATCAACACGAGCATGACAACACCAATGTTGATGAAATTTAGACCTCAGTTCTATGCACATTTTATATGTATTATACAGGCCTATTTCTTTACGGTCTCTCTCTTTATCACTTAATATCTCTTTGTCCAGTCTATTAAGTCATCACTGAAACATCATGGCTTATGCTGGATATCTGATAGAACAGAATTCCTAGTGAGAAAGCAAAGAGCCCAAATTGATATGCATGTACCTAGTAAAGACTAGTTAGCCCATTTAGCTCTTTTTTATTTTAATGGTAATAGAGTTTATTAACAGTGACAGAGGATGTTTTGGCACACACTTTTGAAGCTTCCATTCTCTACTGGGCAGATTTGTTGTTGTCTTTAGGACTCTAGTAATAAAATGGAGTGTGTGGTAGAACATAACCTTCCAGCTCATGGTCAGGGAGAAAAGAAAAGAAGAGCCACGAATTCCAAAATCTTGGACAATGACAAATAAGATCTTCACCTGGTTCTTACCTGTGAAGGGTACCATTTCTTCCCAGTGAAAGGGTACTAGGGTCTAAGCCTGTCCCATAGTCATTTTTTGTAGGACAATAATGGTCCAGACTCTAACATTACTTAGCCAGTATTAGAGTTCTCATCCTCTTTTTATGAAGCTCAGAAACAGTGTATGTATTTTTTTAATAACACATTTTTATTGAAAATAAAATAATTCATATTATATCTCATTTTCTATCTCATCCCATGCATCCTCCCATTCCTCCCTCCCTCCCACTTTTACCCCAATTCCCCCTTCCCTATGACTGTGGCTATGGGGGACCTCCTCCCCTTGAATATGGTGCTAGAGTATCAAGTCTCTTCTTGGTAGTCCACTATCCTTCCTCCGAGTGCCATTGGGCCTCCCCAACAAAGGACATGGCCAAATATGGGGCACCAGAGATCCTGTGAGAGTCAGTCCCCAGTCTCCACTTAACTGTGGAGAATGGTCTGTCCCTTGGCTAGATCTGGGTAGGGGTTTGATGATGACTACACGTTTTGTCCTTGGTTGGTGCCTTAGATCAAGTAGAACCCCTGGGCTCAGATCCACCCATCATAATGTTCCTCTTGTAGGTTTCTAGGACCCTCTGGATCCACCTACTTCCCTATCCCCTATATTTTTCTCACCTAAAGTCTCAATAGGATGTCCTCACCTCTATCCCAGTTTCCTGGTAGGGCAGACTTTCATGGGACCTGCCCCTTGGGCTAGTGTCCAGTTATAAGTGAGTATATACCATTCGAGTCTTTCTGCTTCTGGGTTAGCTCACTGATTATGATCATTTCTAGTTCAATCCATTTGTTCATAGCAGCCTTATTCATAATTGCCAGAACATGGAAACAGCCTAAGTGTCCCTCAGTAGAAGAATGGATAAAGAAACTGTGGTACATATACACTATGGAATTCTACTCAGCTATTAAAAACAAGGAATTCCCAAAATTTGTGGACAAGTTTATGTATTTTTATAAAAAGGAATACTTGACAAATGTGAAAATAAGACTCATTCATTCAATCTGTATATATTTTGAACACCTTTTTCTATGACAGACCCAATGTTCAACACAGAATATGTCGAGATAAGTGAGTGACAGTCTCTCTTGAAAAAAAAAGTTAGTCTATTAGAAGAGACAGAAAAGTTAAGAAACAGCACATTGCTATAATACACTAATGAGTGTGTGTGTGTGTGTGTGTGTGTGTGTGAATACACAGAATAATAATCAGCTTCATGTGTAAAGTTCAGAGTATTTCAAAGAGGTGGTGACATTTGTGCCGAGTCTTAAAAACTAAGCAGAAGTTTCCCATTAGACAAGACTTGGAGGATATTTTCAGCAGAACAAACTTTATGATCTGACAAAGCGGTGGAATATGCAAGGCTAGGAGAGCTGCATCTGTTTCAGTAGAGCTTCCACACATAAGGGTAGGTGAAGCCATAGTAACTAAGGCTGCTTCTGAAAGCATAGCTACCTCTCACTTCATTGCAGGGGGTATCTAGTTCAAAGCTACCATGCGCTTCTTGTAGCCATGCATAATGCAAAGCATTAAATTATTTTATTCATAAGTAGCTTGAAGAAACTTCATGCGAAATTTTGTGTATGGCATTTGCACCTCTGAAAGGTATCATTGAATGCAAAATTATTATTTATATACAATAAATATTAGAAGATCATTTATAGTAAATGATTACTTAGGTAATTTTGTATTATATTTATAACTGTTGAAAAAATATTTTTCCACATATAAGGGAAATTGAGATAGATCCTAAGAAAAATGTATGTGCTGGTAATGTAAGTTGGATTTCCAGAGAACTAAAGGTTTGACTAGTCTTGAGGGAAATAAATGAATAATGATTTTAAATGTCATAGTTTTAGACCTTTGACATATAATCATCCATGTAACTTAAGCATGTTAAATTTCAATATTTCCTGTATAAAGGACACTGATTTCTGTTGCAGGGAACTGGAAGCTAAATGAAGTAATTAACTTTTCTAGTTGCATAGGATCTTTATTATGTGGAATATATTCATTGACTAAGATATCAAAGAATGCCACTGTTCCCTACACTAAATTCTGCATCAGACTCAAAGCTGAGAGAGAGAGAGCACTTCCATTGGTAAAGAACGAGCATCTGCACAAGTCTTGCAAGAGTCTTTTACATTTCTTTGCTTTAAATAACAAGAATATTGACTTTTCTACTGATCTAGACACTCTTCAAAGGCAATAGATTTATTTAAATCCGTATATTCCAAAGTAAATATTTTCAAAGGAATGCTTGGGTTTAAGCTGATCTCCAATACAAATCATTAGAAGAAAAAGGAAAAAAAAAAAAAAAGAAAGCAAAAGAAGAAATGAAAATGTTAGAATAACATTAAGAACAATGCTGAATATTATTTCAGAAATTATGAATAGTGTGCCATAAGCAAATGAGAAGCAAGTGTTTTAAGCAGTGTGTTTTGATCACCCAGAGCAACGTGAGAGCATTAGATTAATGCTCACTATTAAGTGGAGCAAAACTCTAAAATCTTCCTGGATTAAAGTATATATATTTAAACAAATTGGCTAAAGCTAATAGTATAATGAAAAGGTCCATAGTGATAACAAATAATAATTTTATCAAATTATAGCTTCTTTGGGGGAAATAATGACCTTTTTTGATAAACTAAATTCCTTAATAAACAGTATATGTGGCGGTATTGTCTCATTGAAATACACAAAGTGAATGTGTTTTTTTTAATCTGTCAGTGATTAAATTAAAATAGAAAATTGGAAGGATATAGTACAATTGATTAGGAAAAGAAAGCAACAGATCATGAACAAGGAGGCCAAATAGGATAGAAGGCAGTAAAAGAAAAAAAAAAAAGGAGAAAATTACAGTCTAAGTTGAAGGTAGTTAATCAGTCCTGGCAGAAGCCTACATTTCTTTTTAATTAATTGGAAAGACTTTGGAATAATCTTCATGTTTCACTCCTCTTCTCTAATCAATTATCAGCACCGTACTAGATAGCTGCTGAGGTTAATTCTAACACAATGGTGGTAAGTGGGGTAAGTCAGTGTAAAGATTAAGTCAAGATTTACAGAATTAAAACCACTAAGTTCTGTTCTGGTTTTAAAGGAGAAAATTAGATATTAGTAGTGAAGACGTAAAATTTGATTCCTGGTTAGAAAGACTGACTTGTAGTAAAATGTGACTGGAGATCAAGTGCCACATGTTGCTGCTGTGGGTTGGGACCTTGTCTAGGAGTGACAAGGAAGGCTGGCTGCCCATCCACTGAGAGCTCGGAGATATTCTTGATACACTCTATGCCTACACAGTAGCTTTCTGGCCCGTGCTTATACCTATTATGGTTAGCACGGACTCGAGCTATTGGCTCTAGTGTGGGCTTTCCACTGGTAGTGGCAAAACATCTAAAATAGTGAGGAAAGGAAGACACACACACACACACACACACACACACACACACACACACACACAAAAGATGATGAAGTAAGACAGATTCCACCAGGTAGATTCCAACAAGATTCTTCTATAAGCTTTCCTAACTTTACTCACACATACATACGTACATACATACATATATACATACATACCTACACACACATACACACATTCACATATTGGTTGGATGAAAACAGATTCCAACAACCTTATACACATACACATATGTGTATGTGGATTAGAAAAGATTCCAACAACTGTATTGTGACCCACAGTTTATATACCGCAGCAAAGCCCTTCAAGCAGTACAAAAATCACAATGTGGGTACATTCTACTTTTCTTTACATGAATGACCACCATAAGTATACATAAGAAAAACATGTTCCTCAATATCTTCACATGATCAAATGTTTCACGTGGGTAAGAATCAGACATGAGAACCAAGTTATTCCCAAGAACCAATGTACATTTGTAACCAAGCAATTTGTTCCATATTAACAAAGTATGAGCAAGCAAGGTATTTCTTAGCCAGTTTCACTTGCCTGTCAGGATTCAGTTTGAAGCTACAAAGAGAGAATCAATTATCTGAAGGGTAATCTTATAAAAGCCTTAAGAGAATCACATATCTAAAGTTTTATATAAAAACAATCAGCCATTTCCACTTTAAATCTTTAAGGTGTGCATCGACTCATTAATATTTTTTATTAAACCATATCAGGAAGCTGAGAGCAAAAAATAGGATAAGGGAATTAATCATCAATTCAGTCACCATATCATCCTAAAAGAGTAACATCAGTTAGTACTATTTTTTGCTATTGTTTTTCTCGCCAACCTCAAAAAGTTCCTAGCTTTACTACTGAGTGCACTTTTTCCTAACTTAAAAGCCAATGTCAAAGCCATCTTTATGTAATTTTGCTAGACAAACTTTCCCCCCAAGTTTTTTTTTAATGTTAGGGTCACTAGCAAAAACATCTTTACATAACCTTGCAGAACAAGCTATTTTTCCAAATTCTTTCTAAGGGTAGCATTTGTTGTTAGCAATCTCCATGTGTAGGTTCTTTTCTTTTGCTTTTCTTTCTTTCTTTTCTTCCTTCTTTCTTTATCTTTTTGTTTGGTTTTTGTTTGTTTGTTTGTTTTGGTTTTGAGGGATTTCTTTTTTCCTTTTTTAAATGTTTATAATTTATTCACATTATATATCAATTGTTATCCCCCGGCTCTTATCTTTCTACCTCCCTCTTCTGCCATATTCCCTTTCCCTAGACCTCTGATAAGGGGTGAACTGCTCAGGATAGCTGCATCCCCTTCCTCTGTGTACCCACAGGGTCTCCCCACCAAGGACAAGTCATCAAATTGCAGGCACCAGGGTTCATATCAGAGGCAGTCCCTGCTCTCCATCCCCGCTACTTTGGAGAATGAGCTGTCCTTTGGGTATATCTGAAGAGGGCGGTGGTGCAACAGTTTGTGCCGGGCCCTTTTCAAGGATGGTGGTTGAATCATTAATCTGCTGCAATTCCTGAAAGAAAGCAAGCCTTATTATTGTGAGTGCCAGTGATACTGCCTAGTGAGGGGCTGGAAACCTCCTTAGAGTTCTCATAAAATTCATAGATTATGAGGGATGTGGTGACCACAAGGGCCACAAGCAGAGCTATGCTCCATAACAGTATGAAGTCCTCAGGAAACACAGTCCTTGGGGTTATTTCACTCTGAGACACTCAGAGTAGGTATGCTAAGTGGTGGGCCTCATCCTGTGAGTGCTTGAGTTCTTTTTCTCTTCCTGCTGCCTGCCTCCCTACAGAACTAGTCACTACAAAGCCACCATGGAGTTCTATTAGGTTGGTGTGACTTTTTTTTTTTCAGCCCTTACCCAGAAAGAGACATATCTTTCTTGTTCTTCTCTTGTTTTGTTTATTTCGGGTGGTGGCCCAGAGCCCAACATACTTTCCCTGTTACTCTGGGCTTTTTAATCTTCCTCTGAAACCCTCTAACTGCCACATGGCTGCTGACAAACGGCATGGTTATCTCTTCCTCTCCACATTCCTTCCTTGGGCAGCTGTATTGATTAAAGCTCTCCTGGCTCGGGTGTGTTTTCTATTTGAAACTGGAATCAAGCCATACATCATACATCATAAGCTTTACCAAAAGGAGGAGAGAGGAAGAGATGGAGGAAGAAGAATTTCATTAAGGACACTGGATGAGACCAGACAGGCTGTGGTCATGTGGTGGGGGAGGGGGTCCCCTTCTGGTAGAGGTCTAATGGGAGAGGAATAGGGTGAAAGAGGGAGGGAGGGTGGAAACGGGAAGATACAAGTGAGGGGATAACAATCAGGATGTACTCTGAATAAATACTAATAAAAAATAAGCAAAAAAAGGGGACTGAGGTATAACAAGATTTTTAAAGTATGAAAATGCACACAAAATCATTGCACATATTTATTGTGATATATCAAATCTATGTATATATTATATATGAATTAAATTAGGGCCATTGGCACACTTAACACTTTAAACATTTATTTTTTACTTGTTGGGGGATATTGATAAGATTTTGAACTACATGTTTAGAAATATACAGCAAATTCAGTGTTATTAGTCACTGGTACCTGACTACCCATACTGTGGCCAACTAGAAGTTACTCCTACACATCTAAGCTCTGTCATGGTCATCCCTCATCTCTCCAGCTTCCTTCCGCACTTTCCTGCCTCTTACATATCTAGACTTTTCTACAACTACTAGATGGATTCCATAAGCATACCTTGTATTTGTAGTACTGTGTCTGGCTTATACTTAAGATAATACCCTCAGTTTTATTGGTTTTACCACAAATTCAAGGACTTATTTTTTTTTAATGGATATAAAAGGTTCTTCCATAAATATGTACCATGCTTTCTTTTTCGGACACTTAGGTTGACTGCTGTGTATCTTGGCTGTTCTGAGTAGTAGTGCTACAACAGGGATAAGACACATCCGTTCTGTGCATGGTAGTAATGAAACTTCTCAATCTTAAGCTTAATATGTAACTTTAGTAAATAAGTACCTAGGGAAGTATGTGGGGCTCTACACCAGCATCTGAAAGAAAGGATACAAGAGAAGAAAAAGAAAAAAAAATCTCTCTCCTCTCTGAGTCAGGACTGAAAAATATCACACCAACTTAACAGAACGTCATAGTCAGGTAGCTATAGTTTCAGTGTTTTGATGAATGTCTTTTAGTGGTTTTCATAACGAGTGTAATAATTTAAATTTCCACCAAAGAACTACTTTTAAAAACGTTTAAGTTTAGATACATACCCATAAAAAAGGGGTTATGCAGTTGGGCACTTATGAAAAATAATAGAATGATGTTGATGTGTGTGGAAAGATAGTTATATTAATTTATTTTATATGTATTGGGGATGTACTCATTTCATTCAAGTCTTTGCTAATTTACTTTTGGCAATCACTGAGATAAATGTTCCTGCCTACAAGGTGACATAAGGGAGGAAACACAACGGGGAAATAAGAATCTCATCATAACACTATGAGTACTAGGAACAGATGCAGATGGCTTTGAAGTTTTCTATAAAAATGAACAAAAAAAAAAACCAAATTTTTTTTTACCCATGAAAATCAGACTTTTACTACATCCCTAAAGGGATATTTTAAATAGTACAGGATTCAGGAAAGATGGCAGGTGTTCTGTCTTGGGAAACAGAATTTTGGCTAAGATTCCTTCCCGAAAGCAAAGGTTTTACCCATCTGATTTGTCAAGGGAAAAATAACACTCTACATTACTGATAGCACAATTACTACACAGAAAAAAAAAATCTAATCATCTTGCATCTTTTCTTTTAAGCAAAGTGATTATGGAAACCTAGTTTAAAAAAGTTTCTCACAGTTATCTTTCTCCTTTGTTTTCATTTTTTTGTTTGTTTGTTTGCTTTTTCACATGACAAATTGCTTTGTATTTCAGGTTGTGATAGATGCCCAGACCAATTCTTTAATAGCTATTATGATTAGCACAGTGATAAACATGATCAGGCAGATAGTGCTTCTATGTGCTACCTCCTTTTTTTTTCCTTTCTTTTTTAAAATTTTTTTATTAATTTATTCTTGTTACATCTCAATGGTTATCCCATCCCTTGTATCCTCCCATTCTTCCCTCCCTCCCATTTTCCTCTTACTCCTCTCCCCTACGACTGTAACTGAGGGGGACCTCCTCCCCCTATACCCTATCTTTCTCCTTTGACTGTGGCATTTTAGCTTTGGAATGTGACCTCTGGTGTTATGATTAACATTTGCTGTAGCCCTTCCTTCTTTTCGGTGCATCGCCTTCATCACCTCCTGTTATCAGTAGTTCTGGATATTTGACAATTTCCAGTAATGATTTCCCAGTATTCTACTGCATACATACAGCATCCCAAAACTTCTTGCCCCAACAAGGATTTACTATGTCACTTTTACGTAGACCTTTAGTAATAATCTTACATTCTTCCACTTACATGAAATGATATTTTTGTTGTTCTTTTTTGGGGGGGGGGTTATTTGTTCACTTGATTTTAGATTGGATGGCTTTGCTGTTACGTCTTTACTTTCCAAACATCCTTCTCTCTTGGTGACATCCACTGTGACACTTCTCTAGCTTTAAGACTTTTATTTTTTAATTACACAAACTAAGTCTTTACCTCATTGACCTGGCCCGTCAAACTTAGAACTTCTTGCTTTGAATCTTAGATATTATATCCTTTATGATTCTTCTTTTAAACTCATTGTTTAATTACTTAATTTGGCATGTATGTTTGTGTATATTGGGATATACTGGCTCCCCAGCATATGTGTGAAGGTCAGAGGAAAAAAAATTATCCATGATAGCAGACTTTTACTACATTCCTAAAGGAAAACTTTATTCTCTCCTATATCCCTGAGAATCCTGGGGATCGAGCGCAGATGCTTCACACAGGGCGCATTAACACACTGCCCCACCATCCAAGCCCTCTCTGCATGCTATAATGCCACTCTAGATGTTCATGCAGCAGATTCTCAGAACTCAGGACTGTGCACCGTTAACATTAAAGGACAATAGACACAATTTTACTCTTTTCCCCATCTATCCTACAGCTGATCAGATATACAGAGATAAAAATAGCTCATGTATATTATGAAGAAATAATGTGCATAAAATTTCAGAAACAATGTGATACAGAAAAGAAATAGGGAGCCTAGTTGAGGGCTCCATAATGTGATGGCTGGAGAAGGGGCTGCTGTGGCCCCTTCAGGGGAGTTTTTACAGAGATGCAGACATCTGAATAGACTAAAAGGTGACACAGAAGCATATCTTGCTGAATATAGAGAGTGTTTAAAGGCACAGCCAGAACAAAATGCAGAAAACAGAGGTGTGAGGAAAAAAGAGACAAGAGGATGGAAGGAAAAGAGGGATCGGTTCCTACTGATCCGTAATAACATTGTAGTTACTCTAACTGGAGTAATGCAGCATTAGAGGGGAAAATAAAAATTCTCTGATTTTCAAGGTACCATAATGTTTTTCAGTTATTAATGTTTAGCTAATGATTTTAATTAGCTCTTCTGAAATTATCACTCTTAATAAGTATTCAATGACTTTTGGGAGGTATGTTCCACATTTTTAATTCCAACAAGGCCACACAGTGTTATGCTCTTTTACAGTCTCAATAAATATGTGTCAGCAAAGAGAGTAAACTGTGTAAGTTAATCCAAGAGAGCATATAACTTCAGGAAGTGATGGACTATGCCATGGCAGTTTTATCCCAAAGCCAAATATCCCAAGCTAGTGGCAACAATTGAGCAAGTTTCCAGTAAGTTTCTTATAAAGAAAAAAGGCTAGCTGTAGGAAATAATTTCTCTAAAAACAAAGCTAATTATTTTGTTATATTTTAATAAAAATTGTTTTCTTAGGAACCCAATTAATTTAAAATACACAAAAATGTGTTTTAAAAGAAAGCTTTATATATGTGTATCCAATGGTTTAATTGTTTTCTTTCATACACTATGGTTGAAGAAAATGTTATTTGAATAGTTTTTATGCAAAAACATTTCAGAGTTACATAGGTTTGTCTGTTTACACTGTCATTAGGAATGTGTTCCCTTCACAGTGCATCAGGCATTTAAATAATACCAGGATCAAGTGTGAGCCTCTAATCATTGCTAGACTCTTCTGTACTATTTACCATTTCCATCATTATTATTATATTTTCATACTAAATATTATATTGTTATTTTACTTTCATCATTTTACCTCCAGATTCTGACAATCACACACACACACACACACACACACACACACACACACACACACACACACACAGAGAGAGAGAGAGAGAGAGAGAGAGAGAGAGAGAGAGAGAGAGAGAGAGAAAGAGAGGAGAGAGGAGAGAGAAACTCACACCATCTCAAAGGAGTTAGTGGGAATTTATTCCAAATATGAAAAGTGAAGTTTAACAAATAACCTTTGTCCTGATAATCTTTAGTTCGCAAGATACAGTGTATCTCAAAAAATTTTATTTCAGAATAAGTGATCTTTATCAGTCTTTGTGGTCTCCTATACTTTCCATATCCATGTTTTTCCTCACAGATTAAAAAATACTTCATTAACTGTTAAAATCACTGCTGAGCATATATTGAGTGCATATATTAAATGCAGGAGGCATTGATTGTGAGAATAGACACTTTGACAAACCATTACAAAAGAATTCAAGCATTATCAATATGATTATGTTTATTTCCAGTGGAGAACAATACAGTGTGATGCTATTTTACAGTCTCAATAAATATTTCTCAGATAACTGTGCATTACAATCATCTTGATGTCCCTTCAGACCTCCAATGACATGTCTTTTCTCAGAATCCCATGTTTTTCTGGGACTCAGAAAACACTTAGAGTTTTACTTAGAGGTTTGAGTTACTTTGACCATGATCAATACATGAGAGTGTTTTGCACGTTTTAGGTGATGCTTTGAGGTCGTGATAATCTTTTCTTCATTATTCCTAGTGATGGACCTTAGCAGAACAACAACAACAACAAACATAGAGGTGGATACTATGTGTCCTTAAAGGAACCTTCTAGAAGTACCTGAATGTAGCTTTGTAGTCAGCCTAGACGTTCTTATCTTTGGTAGCCTTGTGACAAAAAATCTTCTAGATTTCTTAGAAAATCCAGTCGCTTCACTTGTGATATATTTTCTAAATTGCAAGATAGTTTCAAATTACATGAGAATGTTTATGTAAATTGTTCCTTGACATTTGCTATATATTTAAACCATCAAAATTATTCATTGAGCAGTGGGGCATGGTGGCGGGCGCCTTTATTCATAGTACTTGGGAGGCAGAGGCAGGCAGATGACTGTGAGTTCTAGGAAAGCCTGGTCTACAAAGTTAGTCCAGGACAGCAAAGGCTACACAGAAAAACCCTGTCTTGAAAAACCAACACATGTATATATTCATTGATAAAATTGATGGAAAGGTAACACATCCAGTGAGAAGTCAAACACTATTTTCCATTATTTTATTTTATTTTATTTTATTTTATTTTATTTTATTTTATATGTATGAATGTTTTGTCTGCATACATATCTGTGCATCACTTCTGTGTCTGGTACTTACAGAAGCCAGAAGAAGCTGTCAGATCATGTGTACTGGAATTACAAATCCTTGTATGCCACACTGTGGGTGGTACTGGGAATTGAACCCAGGTCCTTTAAAGAAAAATCCAATGCTCTTAAAAGCTGAGCTATCTCTCTCTCCAGTTCCCAAGTAGTATTTTTTAATACTGGACTATTTAATCAAGAACTTAAGGACTCAACAAATCCACTGTCATGTAGAAAGGGTTTCCATGTAGAAACCCTACTCTGAAGGCTTTCTTGCAGAGTAACCTATTTTCCATTTTTGAAAGACTCCCTTAATTTAGAAAGTGAATAGTATGCATAGCATACAGAAGGGTCTGGCAAAGGCTGTCAGTTCAGGACAGAAACTCTGACTCCTATGACATCATTGAGCTATGCAAATTACATGCTAGCAAATCAGATCGATGTGAGGTGATCAGAAGAGGTCTGTATGCACTTAAACTGAGGGTGTTTCTTTTATTCTAACCTGTGCTTTGGTTTTTATTTTATGACGCACCACATCTTCCATTTCCATGGTAATCTTATAGAGATCTGGACTTCCCTTTTCCTCTGAATTTTAGTTCTTAGGTACTGATTTAAAATGAATCTATATGGGGCCAGCTGTGGTAGTGTACCCTTTCGTCCCAGCATTTGGGAGGCAGAGGCAGGCAGATCGCTGAGTTTGAGACCAGCCAGGTCTACAAAGTGAGTCCAGGACAACTAAGGCTACACACAGAAACCCTGTCTTAAAAAACCAAACAAAAACAAAAACAAAAACAAAAACAAAACCAACCAACCAACCAAAGAATCTGTATGGATCTTTCACCTTGTAGCAGGATGACTAAGAGTTTTAATTATTCTGCTCAGTTTATTATCTTTAAATATTATGACATTACACAAAACTGAATTGGCAGGTCTTCCACAATTACAGAGTTAAAATGTAAGATTAATTAAATTTACTCCAACTGCTTTTCCTGAAATTTTGATATTTTCAAAAAATATTCTCTCTCTCTCTTCTCTCTCTCTCTCTCTCTCTCTCTCTCTCTCTTTCTCTTGTTAAGAATAACAAGTATTACTGAACAAGAAGACTGGTAGAATGCAGAAACTCATATTGGCTAAATATAAAAAAGTATAAGAAATTAGATTTTGTGGTGATATATTTTTCTCTTCAGTACAGAAGTAACATAGTGTTAGTAAAGTGCACTTCATTTGTATTTTGGTATTTTATGGCTTTGGTTATCATGTGTTTTTATAAGCTACATACCTCTTTGTGTAGGGGTTGCTTTAAAACTTTTCACACAGGTATATGTGGCTGCACTTGAATTCTCTTAGGTCAGTTACAGGCAGTGACATTCTCTCTCTCTCTCTCTCTCTCTCTCTCTCTCTCTCTCTCTCTCTCTCTCTCTCTCTCTCTCCAGTCCCTCCCTTCCTCTCTTTTAGCACCAGCACTGGATTATAGAAATCTATTCTTGGATTTACCATTTTTGCTTTCTGATGATTTTCTGCTTGTTTATTTTGTTTAAAGGAAATGGCCTCTCGGTTGTAATATACTGAAAACATCTTTGATAACCACATTTGTTAGAGCAGTAAATATGCTTAGTTCATGGAATGTAAAGAAACACATACATTATGTGTTGTCTTCACCACTTCTGATTTATCAGTTTCTAGTTTTTTGGTTGCTTTGATTATTTATTTTTTTTCAAGACAGTGTTTCTCGATGTAACAGCCCTCACTGTCCTGGAACTCTCTTTATAGACCAGGCTGGCCTCGAACTCATAGAGATCCACTTGCCTCTGCCTACCAAGTGCTAGGAGTATAGTGTGTGCCACCATTTCCCAGTGCTAGCTTTGATTTTTATAGATCATCTGCATATATAGTTTGAGATTAATAATGTTTACGTGATTTTAATAAATATATGGCATTTCTTTAAGCTTTTCCAGGCATACTTTTAGTAAAAACTATATATAACAAATTCACATTTGACATTATATTAAATGGAGAAAATTGTGTTCATATAGGGGGCTTGTTTTCTTTTATTTTTCAAGATAGGGTATCACTATGTAGATCTGGCTGTCCTTAAACTCACTATGTAGACCAGGTTGGCCTAGAACTTACATGGATCTGTCTGTTCCTGCCTTCTGAGTCCTCCTATACCATGCAAGCTTTGTGAAAATTCTTAAATCTATGTACTATTAAATCAGGAAAGAGACAGGGACACCCACTGTCCATACTCCTTTCAGTATAGTGGTTGAAGCACTAGCTAAAGCAATGAGACTAGAGAAGAAAAATAAAGAAACAAATACCAAAAAAGTAAAATTATGTATATTTGCAAATGAGTAAGATTATAAATATGTCTATTTTTTTCTTATATATGATGTATATATAATATCATATATTATATGTATACAATATAATATATATATATGATATTATATATATGAGATATCCCAGAAAATCCACTGGGAAACTAGAAATGGTCAACATTTTAGCAAAGTGACAGGATACACTATCAACTTCAAAAAATTAGAAGCCTTCCAAAAATTACAAGCCTTTCTATAAACCAAACTACAAACAAAAGAAGTCAAGAAATGATCCTATTCACAATAGCATTAAAAATGTCCAGAAATAAACATAAGCCAGCAGTTTAACATCTGTAAAGAAAGCCTTAAAACTTTCTAATGTAAAATCCTTTGAGGGACCATTGTGGCACCCACAAAATTAGTGTACAGATTTCCGCTTTGAATTTATAACATACAGCCTTTACAAGAAGGAACCATGTACACCAATGAAATAAAATTTACAAGTCCTTTGAGAGATTTTAGATAAAGTCAACATTCAAGAGGACAGAATCCAAGATACTACAAGGTATAATGCACATTATGAATACAATTTTCACTGCTACACACCAATGATAATTCATGATGTCTACCAGTAAAAAAAATTGTCCTAAAATTTGGACAAATCAGAATGGTCTGAATGTATATCTTTATCATTTTCAACAGAACCCAAATCTAATCCAGAAACGTATCTATTTGAATCTATCTTACCGTCAAAATTTTGATTCAGCACTATCATTTTATTGCTTTCTCTCCCCAAGCAATTTGCTTAAGACTTAATGCATTAGGCCTTAATGAGTTTACTTTTACAATAAAAAAAAATGCTCTCTTCCCTTGAGCTAATTACATAATTGATTATTTGAGAAAAACAGGGATTTTAAGATTAATTATATTTTTATTCACAGCAATTTTCCTGTTGTCACTCCTTTTGCACACCAGTGTCTCATAAACTATTCAATGTAGAAACACTTCCCACCCAAATCACATTACTAACACTTGTCATTTCTAATTTTAATTGCCATTAACACTAAATATGCCCATGAAATAAAGATAATTAATCTTTATGAACATATTTTGTCCACCAACCTATAAACCCTTACCGATTAATCATACTTTATCATCTTTTTTTTTCTTTTGATTAAAGTTTATTTCCTGATGATCTTGTTGATCATCACTGTTTTGGAGACACTTTACAGTCCTACCCTATTCTTTTGCCTTAATAAACATTTCTAGTTACATCTTAAATTAATAGCACTGTCTCTCATCCCCTGGGCTCCCTACCATAAAGCAGTGGACACTTTTACCGTGTGGATGTGAAGATGGTTCTCATTTTGAACCATTACAATGCTGGAAGATTTTAGGCACTTGGACTGCATGGGATCTTTATTTATGTGATTTTACTTATTTTCTTTTTTTGCATAATCCTAGAGTAACACATGAAACCTAATCATTATCAAGGAGATATGCTTTCATGACAGCAGGACATTTGTTGACTGTGCTGTCACTGAGGAACATGTTGGTGTCTGTGGTCTGTGCTGTGGCTGGGGGCCATGCTGATGCCTATGTACAGCCACAGTGGAGCATTGTGTCTGTGGTCTGTTCTGTGGCTGGGGGCCATGCTGACGCCTGTGTACAGCCACAGTGGAGCATTGTGTCTGTGGTCTGTGCTGTGGCTGGGGGCCATGCTGACGCCTGTGTACAGCCACAGTGGAGCATTGTGTCTGTGGTATGTGCTGTGGCTGGGAGCCATGCTGACGCCGGTGTACAGCCACAGTGGAGCATTGTGTCTGTGGTCTGTGCTGTGGCTGGGGGCCATGCTGACGCCGGTGTACAGCCACAGTGGAGCATTGTGTCTGTGGTCTGTGCTGTGGCTGGGGGCCATGCTGACGCCTGTGTACAGCCACAGTGGAGCATTGTGTCTGTGGTCTGTGCTGTGGCTGGGGGCCATGCTGACGCCTGTGTACAGCCACAGTGGAGCATTGTGTCTGTGGTCTGTGCTGCATGCTGACGCCTGTGTACAGCCACAGTGGAGCATTGTGTCTGTGGTCTGTGCTGTGGCTGGGAGCCATGCTGATGTCAGTGGTTCATGCTGCCTTCAATGGCCATGTTGACACCGTGTTCAGGTTGCTGCTGGAAGCCCTGCGGAAATGTTCCTTCATTTTTAGATGTTTTCCCCAGTGCACATAAAAATTAATGGGGAGACCTGGAAGGACAGCAGGTTACCAAGAAGAGACTTGATACCCTATGAGCATATACAGGGGGAGGAAATCCCCCTCAGGAACAGTCATAGGGGAGGGGAATAAGGGGAAAATGGGAGGGAGGGAAGAATGGGAGGATACAAGGGATGGGATAACCATTGAGATGTAACAAGAATAAATTAATAAAAAAAGGAAAAAATTAATGAAAAGCAACTTGTTATACTTTTTGATAATGAAAGATAAATTGTATTTATGTTTGTTCATTTTATATATTATTTTGTTTGCTAAGGAATTATATATCCCATGCACTGAGCCTCTCATTGTTATCATTCAACTACAATATATAAACTTTCAGCACTCATAGGTTTTATATATATATATATATTTCATAAAAATAAGTCTTTGTGTATTTTTTATTTAACACCATACTCCTACAACTTTTTGTTTGTTTGTTTGTTTGTTTTAACATTAAGCCACACTCCTGTCCCACTAAACATCTATTTGGGGAGTGATTGATTTTTTATTAAATGTATCTATGCATTTCTAGTATCACATATAATGAAAATATTACACAGGTAAAATTGTTTGTTGAATGAAAAAGTGAATGCTATTCATATCTCATGAATATATATTTAACATTTTTTATTTAACTTAATAATACTTGACAGATTAATATGGAATAGTAGTATACGTTGCCGAAAATTAATCCTTGATTTACTATTCACTGTGTTAAACATTAATGAATGTGGCTATAAATAAACAAGAAAATCTATAAATAAAATTTTAAATGTTATAAACAGTTGTGACTTTCCTCACATCTGCTCTACCACCATTACCAATCACGGACTAGTAAAGGTCAAAATCAATCTTCTGAAAAGTATGACTCATGATATTAACCAAGTGATATGTATGTTAGGTGCTTGACAAATATTTCATTATTAGGCTGCTTAATTCTGAATCACATAATTCCAGAGAAAAAAAAGGTGGCTTGCTTAGCAATAAAATTTTACATAAATATTCTAGCATTATGGGCAAGATACAGAGACACTAGGAAAGTGTCTCTAATTAATGTGCCCTATGGTGATCATGAATGTCTACATTAATCTTATAATTTTTATCTTTAGATTAATAAAATATGCTATGTCAAATTATGATTCTGGCATCTATTTAAAAATAATCACTATGCTGAACATGTGGCGAGCAGAGGCAGGTGGATCTATGTGAGTTTGAGGCAACTCTGATCTACAAAATGAGTGCAGGATAGCCAAGGCTACACAGAAAAACTCTCTCTCTCAAAAAACCAAAAACCACTCCTGAGAAAAATTTCCCCAAAAAGCTTAATAATAAAAATACTTATTTGTGTTTTTGTAATAGTCAAGTAATATTTGTTATTTCTAGGAACATTTTACATTGAGTCTACGTATTGTACTTAGAGTGGTATGTTTATTATCACTTAATACAAATCTGTGTACAAATACAAGTGCTAATTCCTTTCCTTCCCTACTTATAAACAAAGCTAACAATATTTGTCTATTCAATATGTCAAGTCACATTTGTTAATGGCATGGCTTTATTAACAAAAATAAAAATTTGTATCCTTCAATTAATTTTTAATTTTTAAACATTAATTTATATTTTTTCCTCCCTATCTCCCTACTTCAACTCCTAAAGTAACCATTCTAATCATGATGGAAAACTAGGAAATTTATCTATCTTCTTTCTCTGATCTATCTGTAGTTTATCTATAGTTTGTCTTCATCTATCTACCTTCCTCTTTATCGTGTATATCTGTCTATCCATCCATCTAATCTATTATTTATCTCTATCTCTCTATCTATCATCTATCTATCTATTGGCTACCTATCTATTTATCATTCATAGAAGATGCTATCAGGTAGCAGACACTCTGGTCTTCAGGTCCTCAGAATCTGTCCTCTTTGGTTATGTGGAGGTACATTATTTAGCATTTGCTATCACACAGTCAGTTGCTCTCTGTATCTTGCCCATAATGCTCTCCATTTACCACAAACAGAGGCTTCTTTGATGAAGATTGAGAGCTCATTTACAGTGGGTAAATAGAAGCATTTAGAATGGAGTTAGAAAGTATGCTCCTTTAGGAAAATGGCAGTAGTTAGTTCTCCTTTAAAGTTCATGACCTCATCAGCCAACAAGGGCTGGCTAGGTTTACAGCACTAGGCATAAAGTCTTTCCAATTGAATGTTCTTTGACTTCAACATTGAGTATCCCCAGAATTTATGTTATGTTATTTGAACCATTATCTTGCCATGGTTGTAATTAATGCTCCCCCTATGAGTAAGAATGAGTAAGGGTTTTTTTTTGGCTTTGTTTCCTTGGAAATATCTATCTCCTAATTTTATAAGAGCCAGTCCTCAGGGTGGAGATTTCCAGGTCAGCTCCATCTATAGTCCTCCAAAGTATGTGATGTGTTCAACAGCAGGTGCTTGTGCTTAAGTTCAGGAAGGGAATTAAATGCAATGACAATAGCTTATATTGTTTCTACAAGTTCATTGTCTATACAAATTCACGATTAAGAAACGTAAGTGAAGTTTTGCAAGCCTGGCAAAGGGGCTTGCATTTCATAGTCTGGGGCTCCTTGGGTGAGCATTATTATGCCAAATGTCATAAATCCACTCAAGGTATAAGTGCAAATACACATATAAACATACATACTATAAACATGTATTTGAATAAACATAAAACATGTTTCCCTGTGGCTTTCAAAAACATCCTTAGTGCCATTTGTCTCCTTTTCTTATTTCACCATCTCTGTCATCCTCTCCCTTGGTCTCTCCATCACCATCTATTTTGGCTTTCCTCCCCCATTTTCAGTTGAACATCCCCCAAGTCCTTCATTCCCCATTTCCGCCTCCATGGCACCTATGCCCTATTACCTAGCATTATGTGAGAAAACATGATAATATGTATTTCTTCTATCCTCATAAAATTAATAAATAAAGATTAAACTTACAACTAATGTTTTAATTATATGTAAAAAATATTCAGTATATCAAGATATAGTTCATGAATTTAAAAGTCCAACGTATGTAGAAGAAGAAGCAGGCAGTGGAGATAAAACAGCTAATAACTTGTCTCATGTTGCTAGGAATGGTTTAAAATAAATCTACAGTTCCCTCTACCCCTTTTCTCTTGTGGTGACAGTTAAAGATAAAACTTAAGAATTTAGGGTACACTTAGACCACTGAGCACTGCACCCATCTTTTAGATAATTTTGATATTTTCTTATTGTTTACAATTAACTAGTTTGATAGCATTAAAGTCACTCTTGCTGGGCTGTCAAGACTAGCCTTGAAATGCTGTACTTGAGTAATCTGTCTGCTCAGATTTGTGCCTATTTCCATAGACTAGCACCACTTTCCTTTTAGTTTTTTTTTTAATCATAGTAGAATATTATACCTCTTTCATGGAGATAGTTTCTACTTTTTTGTTTATTTATATTGTCTTTTTAAATTAATGGTTTACTTTTATTGTCCAATAAAAAGTAATTAGTTCAAATGTTTTTAAGAGTTGAATAAAATCATAAGGTTGTTTCAAATTCAAGGAGAATACGTTTATAATGGATTTGTAGTTTATTGCGCATAAGAATTTTTCAGTGTGAAATGTGGCTTTCTAAAGTTTATCTGCAAAAAACCAATAAACTGGAAACCTTAATATATACACAGAAGACCTGGTCCAGGACCATGCAGGCACTATGTATGCTGTGACAGTCTCAGTGAATTCATATGACTTTTGCTCATGTGGACTGAGAGGGTCTTGTTTTCTTTGTGTCTTCATACCTTACGTGGATCCCAGTTTAGTGTTTTTATGGGATTCCTGAGTGTGTAAATGGTCTCTGATATTTTTGCTTTCCCTTGGGCTCTTTTTCTTCTGTCAACCTCTCTTATCCACCTTCAGTGTTATAGTTTTTGTTTCATGTTATATTTTGTTATATATATATTTTTCTAAATGAATGAATCAATCAATCAAGCCACTAATGTAAAGGTTAACTATTGAATTGTGACTTTGTTCCCTTTAAATTCTTCCCTCGTCCCTGTCCAGTATAGTTACTCTTGAGGTTCATTCTTGGCTAACAATCACCTTTCTCCATGACCTTGTGTGTTTATGATGTTTTTTCCTTGCCTTATATGGATAGCAGACTTATTCACTTCTGGCTTTAGACTATGATCTCAATTACTTTTCTTTCTTTCCTTTTTCTGTTTTGTTTTGAGATTTTTATGTATTTTTATTTTATGTATATGAGTGTTTACCTGAAGGAATGTTTGTGTACCATGTGCGTAGGGCAGTAACTGCAGAGACCAGAAGGACTCAGGTCTCCGGAACTGGAGGTACTGAAGGTTGTGAGCTGCCATGTGGGTCCTGGGAATTGAACCTGGGTTCTTTGCAAGAGCAGCCAGTGTTCGAAACCACTGAACTATCCCTCCAGCTCTGAACTGTCACTCGTACCTGTTAGATGAGGGAAAATCAGTTTACTTCAATAGAATGACACTGAGTATATCGAATACTCCAGGAGTAATTGACCAATATATAACATCCAGTGTTTTCTTTTGTTTGTTTGTTTGGTGTGTGTATGTGTGTGTGTGTGTGTGTGTGTGTGTGTGTGTGTGTGTGTGTGTGTGTTTATTTAGTTACAGTTTGATGTTCTGAGGGTTTTTTGTTGTTGTTTGCTTTTGAATAAGGTTTTATTTTGTTTTCTTGATTTTATGGCATGTGTTGTAATGGGTTTTGCTTTTTAAAAATTTTTTTATTAATTTATTCTTGTTACATCTCAATGGTTATCCCATCCCTTGTATCCTCCCTTTCTTCCCTCCCTCCCATTTTCCCCTTACTCCCTTCCCCTATGACTGTTCCTGAGGGGAATTTCCTCCCCCTGTATGTACTCGTAGGGTATCAAGTCTCTTCTTGGGTTTTGCTTTTGAAGAAAGAATCAAAAGTTGGGGGGGTACAAGGAGAAGAATATCTGGAAAAGCTTGGGAGAGGGTAAAAAGATAATATATTTAAGTTTAAAAATTGTGTTAAATAACAAGTATATAGTAAAAATAAATAAAGTATATATTATACAGTTTAGGCAACTTAGTATGCACACTTGAAATAGCCACAATTTGAAAATTACTTATATTATTCTCATTAAATAATTTTAGCAATTGGTTTGGATTCTTGTCCTGAGCCACAAACCCCAAGCAGTGGAATTAAAGTTGGAGACAGATACATGGTTGGTGATGTGGTGTCTTTCCAGTGTGATCAAGGCTATTCACTTCAGGTAAGTTAGTTTTACAACTGGTGTCTTATCAAGATTCTATTATCTCATTGGTCTTTGCTATACTTCAACAAGCTAGTGATTACTAATCCACACGTTTTAGTATAATCCCGATTCATAACTATCTGATCTTTAAATAATATTATATTGCTGGAATAAACTAAGTTAGTTTGTTTTGTTTTTTCGTTCTTTTAAGACAAGATTTCTCCATGTAGCCTTGGCTGTCCTGGATTTGCTTTGTTGACCAGGCTGGCATCAGACTCACAGAGAACCACCTGCTTCTGCATCGGCAGTTGCTGTGTTTAAAGGCATGCACCACCAGGCCTGGCTTCTGAGTTAGTTTTGTCTGGAAGTAATACAAAATATATGAATTGATAAATTCAGTTAAATATTTAATTCATTTTTAAAAATACATCCAGAATTCTTGTAGCTAAGTTTCTGTATATTTATAATTTATAAACAATTCTGTTAAATTCTGAAACTTTATGAAAATCTAAATATATATCTTGTTAAAGAACTGCACTTATAATGTATATTCTAGTATTTATTTTTGAAGTATTACTTTTAGAAGGAGTCATATAGATGGTCTCCTCTAAATTTCCCTAAGATTTGGCCCATTGAGAAATTAATTCTAAACATTAAAATAGATAATTGATTTTATATTATACACAACTAAATTTGTTTAATAATTAAGATTTAATAACTAGTATTTCATAAATTTAAAATTTTGTATCATAATTTTTTGTCTCTTAAATTCAATAAGAGTATTATAGACTTTATATTAAATATAATGTAATATAATTTAAACTTTTAAAACATTTTTATTCAATAACATTGTAACAGTTTTTTAAAAGTGTCTCATCTTACATATTCTAATAATGTATTTTAAAGCACTATGTAATCAGTCACCTCTGTTTTTATTAACTTAATAGATCATACTTTGATAGAAAAGCATTAAAGCCACAATTATATGCTTATATGATATATTTTTCTTCCTATTAAGACTGTGGCTTTAATGTATATTTTACATATTTTAATTTATTCACATTACATCCCTATTCTTATCCCCTCCCTCTTATCTTCCCATTCCCACTCTCTCTCCCTCTTCTGCCTATTCCCCTCCCCTAGACCTCTGAGAGACGGGCTTTCCTACCCCACCTGTCTGGAGACAGCCCATTAGGCCTCATCAGGATAGTCTGTATTCCTCTGTGTGCCTGCTAGGCCATCTTGCCAAAGGGCATTAACCAAATCGTGGGCACCAGAATGCATGTTAGAGATGCAGCAGCAGTCCCCTGGCCCTCACATGTGGAGAATCACCAGAAAGTCCACCAGCTACATCTGAACATGGGTCTTGGTTCTCCGCATGCATTGTTATTGGCTGATGCATCAGTTTGGGCAGCTACCTCCCTCCAGATCCGCAGGCCTTGATGGTCAATGGTCTCACTGTGAAGCTCCTCCTCCTCCTTCCTGGACCTTCCGTGCCCCCACTCTTCCCTCGACATCTCAGGAGTCCACCTCGCATGCAGCTTTGAGTCCCAGGATCTCTCCTGGTTCCACTGGTTGGAGTCTCTTAGAGACTTTGTTTTTTATTTGCAATTTTATCCCATTTGCAAAATACATCTATTATGTAATGTGACATGACACAATATGAGTATCTATATGTATCATCATTTATAGATGACATTAATCCTTCTGTATGCTACGGTTAACTCAATCTTTTGTTAAGTGTGCACTGAACTGCATTGCTTTTTATGCAGGGTCATTCTCATATCACATGTATGCCTGGACCCGTAAGAAGATGGAATTATCCCATCCCCATTTGTTTGGGTAAGATAGGAGACTGAACATTTTATATACTTTCTCAAATGTAAAAGATTCACTTGTAACCTATGCTCTATCTCATTTTGCCTTTTCTGTACTTTATGGAGATGTTTCTTTGATTTATATTATTAGCTTTTTATTATTTTGATATTTAAATTTTTAACCTAAACTGCATATCATTGAGTGAGAAGTATTTAGATATTATTAGAATAAATTTGTTTTTATTCACATGCCAATTCTTACTATGACATAATAGTAATAAATACCTCAGAATAATAAGTGAATATCCTACTGATAACAATCAAGCCAAGGTTAAAAAAAGTTTAGCATAACAATAATACTTTAATAAAATAAGAGTAGATATCTTAAACCTTAGTGAATATGTTGAAATTGTATGAAGCCACATGGGATAGTTACTAAACTCTGATATCCAACATTGGTATATTCAAATATCAGCTCAGTACAAAATAGCTTTGTAATGTTTTGTTCTTTGATTTTAATGTTTGTTCATCTGTTGAATGAGATAACAATCTTTGCCTCACCAGTTTAAGAATTGTGTAAAAGAATGTATTTGAAATGTTTAGCTCTGAATGTGGACTATATTAAAGACTCAGCGGTAGCTATTAGGGTGAAATACAAGTTAAGAGTTCCAGGGCAGTGTATGGGCTGCTTAAAAAGCTAACCAACATGATTATTGGATATTTCCTGACTGGCAAAAAATGTTTCATATAATATTTTAAATAAGAGAGGGTAAAAAAAAAATCACAGTACAGTCCCATCTTCATCATATGCACATAGAAATACTTGTACAAAAGATAAAATTACATGAATGAAAAAGATTATCTGTGGGTAAAAAAAAATTGAAGGCAGTTTTATTTTAAATTTTTGCTCTATATTACACAGTTTACATAATACACTTGGGTAATGTATAGAAAAATTAAAATGTCTGAAACAAAACAGTGTCCTGAATTAAAAAAGACAAAGAACAATGTTTGGTTATTTTCTGTTGTTGTTTACTCTGCTAAAATGTTCTGCTGAAACCAGTTTTAGGGAGACAAGAGTTTTGGGCTCACAGTTGAAGGTGGGAAAACGAAGACAGGAGCTGGAGAATTGGCTCAAGTTCCATCACAGTCCAGAAGCAGAGATGTTCGGTTAGCTTCTCCCTTTTCTCAACTCAAGTGGCCAAATTTGGTAGTACCTTCTAGACAGACCAAGATGCTAGCCTAAACCCACAAAATCTCAGGGGTGGAGGCTTGCCACTGAAGTGGTGCTAGACCCACTAGACTTGACAGTAGTAAGTATCAGAAGCAGATTGAGGACAGACTTAGAAATTTGAAAGCAGAAAAGCAAAAGTCCAGACTATGGCAAATTTAATCTACAGTTGATGTTCCAAGGTAACGTAATTTCTGACTGAAAAAAAGAAATCATTCTTCTTGCAAGTCAGTAATTATCAGGGTTGCGATACGTATCACATTTGAGAAAAATGGATGGGTGAAAAGACTTTAATAGTTTATGTAAAAGATTGACTTGATTTGATGATAAGTGGGCTGACAGTTCAAGGGAAAGAAAATGCCTTTAGGACTTAATGGGAACACACATTTGGAAGAGGAGTTCATAAGCCTGTTGAATCATAAGCATGTGTTAGAGAAAGAGAATATATGCCAGAGTATATATGTCAGACAAGTTATGAAATATCACACACAGATAAAACATGTGATAGATCTGTATTTATGAAATGTAACCCGAAGTTTGAAAATGTTCCTGTTGCCCAACCTAAGTAGAATATACAAGTATTTTGTAGTAGCCATTAAATTCGACTACCTATCCAATAAATAACAGTCTTGTATTTATATATCCACTGAGAAGGCATGAAAAATCTGTGCAGTCACAGTAAGTAATGGCTTCTAAAATGAAAATAATCTTTAAAATACATTAATTAATTATGTCTGCTCTACATAGAAAATTAAATTAGCAACTTTCCATTTGATAATGTTCCCTTAGAATATTAGTAGTAAAACCATTCCTTAGGGATTCCAACATGAGCATGTTTGCTATATCTGACTATATTTTCAAATGTTCATGTCTTGCTTTGTTTGTTTATGCTTTTTGTTCCTTTGTTCAGATTCTTTACAATAAAATGAAGCCAATAGTTTTCTTAAAATCCTTTATTGAGCCTTCTTTATAGAAGAAAGAGAAAGTTTTGAACATGATTACCTCTGTAATATGGCACTGACAGCTAACACAGTTGGCTTTATTTTAGTATAAATTGCATCATCTTTGGAATGACTCAAAACAGTAGTTGAGGTATTTCTGAAAAAAATAGAACAAGCTACCTGCTTACTTTCCGCTGCTAAAAAGGATGTGTCCTCTCTAAGTGTATTCATTGTATATGAAACTGTTGTTTACTGAAACACATTTGACTAAAGTCACACTTTGGTTAATTTTTTTTTTCAGAGTAATTATGCCTTTTGTGCTGTTTGAGAAAAATGAGTTACCAATTAACTATCATTTGCAAAAAGAATTTGGAATATATTTAATTTTGTCAAATAGTATTTCCTTACAGGCTTTCCTTTTAAAGACTTAAAGTGATTTCAATACCTCTTAAATACAGAAACATGTCCCATAATTCTAATCTACACAAGAATTCTAATATTTTGCAGCTCAGTGTGGTGGTGCGATGTCAGATTTCAGTGGTGTAATACTCAGTCCTGGTTTTCCTGGAAACTACCCCAGCAGCTTAGATTGTACGTGGACAATAAAGCTGCCCATCGGCTTTGGTATGTATAAGTATATGAAAAACATTTCAATATTTGTTAATGCACTGTTCAGAAGAGGTATATATGTCTAATGAAAGCATATATTTACAAGTTGATGTTTCATGAGTACATGAAATAATGTGTATTGAGGAATAAAATTTGAGTAATATTTGCTTCATCAAAATTTTTTGAATGAACTATTTGAAAAATTAAAAGATACATTATTGGTTTTTTTCTTTTTCTTTTCTCACAGACAAACCATTTTTTGTGTCTATATACACCACATATTCTTTAGCTTTCATCATCCACTAAATATTTAGATTGATTTCACTTATTGATTTTTTTGTGAATAATGCTCACTGACCATGGAAGTACAGATAGCTGTTTGACATGCCAATATTATTTCATATGGATAGTTCCCAGATAGTAAGGATAGGTATATAAATATGTAGAGTTTGTCTGTGCAAATTGTCTGAGTTAGAAACATGCATCAAGGTAGATCTAACACAAGTTCATGTGACATTTCTTTTGTCACTAGTTTTTTCTTTTTAATATCAAAAGCAAATAACACACAGATAAGCTATTTTGCTTCTGGTAATATTTGAATATATCACATTATCTTCTTAAGTAAGCCATAATTTACATCTACAAAGTAATATTAAATAGCTAACACTTTAATTTAATTTTATTAAGTCTAAAAAGACTAGAATTGACCCCATAATCAGTGAAGAGCTCCAGTGAAGCAAAGGCTTTTGGGGAGACAGCAAACTCGCATTTCCAGTTTTTGTTTTGTTCTGTTTTGTTTTACGGCAGTATCACCAGCCTCAGCTGGCCTTGTACACACTACACAGCCTAGGACATCTTGTGCTCCTACCTCTGATTGCCTCCAGCTCCCAAGTTTCACAAGGAATTTGCCACCATCCACAAATCTTGAGACTATGCTTTCGGAAATAGATGGAAGCATATCTAAGTACAATGATGCAAGTTTTTTGTGTATGCTGCTGTTTATACATGTATGCAATATGGTAAAATATCAAGCAGCGTTGTATTTGCTCTTCCCTCTCTAGGTGTACATCTCCAGTTTGTAAATTTTTCTACAGAAACCATACATGATTACTTGGAGGTGCGGAGTGGATCCTCAGAAACTAGCACTGTAATTGGACGCCTCAGTGGCCCTCAAATACCATCTTCCTTGTTCAGCACAACCCATGAGACCAGCTTGTATTTCCACAGTGACTATTCGCAGAACAAACAGGGATTTCATGTTGTGTATCAAGGTAAGATGAATTATGAGATTACACAAAGGCTTTTCAATATTCTTAACCAGGGATAGTTTAGTGGTGGCCGTGTGGTTGAGTGTAGGCCAGGCCATGGATACCAAATCATGGGAAATGTAACTTCATATAAGCATGTTTTAGTTGTCTTAGAAGATAAAAAAAAAAAAAAGCTGAAACTAGCAAGCTTCCACTAGGATGACTTAAAATAAAACCATACATTTGCTTCATGTAATCTTTTTTGTTCCCTGAGAATTCAAAATGCTATAAGAAAAAAGTTATATTTTTTTTTCAAAATTATAATTAAATTAAATAAGAAAAAACAAAACATTTGAAGCTAGACACTGCGAATGAAATGAAACTGAATGTTGAAAAGTTAGTATTCATCTTGTATCATACATAAACTTATTTTGAGATAGTATGACATTGTTTGGTTATATTGCCATAAGAACAATATATGTGTAATAATATAAATGTGTATGTTAAAAAAGAAAAGTAATTTAGAAAGGAATAAAATATAAAATATAAATTAAAAAATAACAAAAACATGTTGATGGCCATAGTTCAATAGACATACATTCATAAAGACAATAAAGGATTTTGAACAGGAGATTTATTCCCACGCTGGAAAGGTTTTAGGCTGAAGTTGAGCTAGACTCAGATCCTGAGTATCTGTGTTTAAACTAGTGCAGCCTAGGTCTCATCCTGCATCCTCAGTAGCATAACATTGTTATGGATAGTATATTCTAGAAAACTCAAGTTGAATTTCATGTGATAAATTATGGTGAAGTATTTATCATTATGTATATCATTAATAATTGCTCAAGTCATTGACTTATTATTTTACATTACTTCTGTTCTTAAAATCGTAAAATTGTAATTTACACAAAACAGTTTTAATGACTAAAATGAATGGAATAATAAAATTCTATTACATCTCTGCAAAGTTATTAAAGAATATCATGAGTCTATATTTTAGAAGTGTGTCTTTAAAGGGGGGGGGTATTTGTATTGCTTAGTAAATTGTCTTAGGTGCCTCCTCCAGTAGAACACTCCACTGTCTCCATAAAATGCAGAACTAGCTTTTATCCTGAAGAAATTAATTATTTCATAAATAAATATTTTTCCTCTTCTGGGCTACTAGACAACTCAGAGCCACATGTGTGGTACAGTCCAGACATATAATTGAATATTTATTTTACGTATATGAATATTTTACTTACCTGTATATATGTGAACCATATGAGTGCCTGGTGTAGAATATAGCTCGAAGTGGATATTGGATTTCCTGTAACTTAAACTACCAATTGACATGAATCACAATGCAGGTGTTGCAAACTCTTATTATATAGTTCAAATAGTTTAGAAATTCATGCAGTGTCAATACAGAATGGAGTCACTACTGCTTATAAAGCACCTATAGTATGAAAGGAAATTGTGATGGCTCTGCAATCAATGATAAACCAATGTGCAATATTATACAAAATGAAAAAAATAAAATGGTAAGAACATGCCTTTCATTATTAGAAACGAACAATAATCAAAACTTAAGGTCAGCAGAGATATGTCAGGTTGTCCTTTTAGAAAAAATATTTTAAAATTCAAGAGACAAAGGTTTAGCCTTCCTTGTATGTAGTTATTTTATTCTATGTACACGTGGCATAACTAAGAAGCAATTGCATTCTATTTATGGAATCAGAATACGTTTGATTAAAATTGTGGCTCTACGAAGAGTTTACATTTCTATTCTTATTCATAATTTAGATAAATTGCACCAGCGAGTATGGTAGCTGATGCGTTTGTATCAATACAAATATGAAATATTTTAAATATGAAAATTATAGATGTGAGCAGAAATTTTCATCGCATTATCTCTGATATCCTTTAACATAAGCCCAAATGAGTATTTATGAAATAACTAACCCTGGACAGTATCTTTCTGATTGCTAAATTACAAATAGTACCCATTTGTGGTCTATAAAATTCACAAAACATTTCTTCTTTTTCATTTTCCCCCCCAGCCTATCAGTTGCAAAGCTGTCCTGATCCTCGCCCATTTCGAAATGGGTTTGTAATTGGAAATGATTTTACTGTGGGCCAAACAATTTCATTTGAATGTTTCCCAGGATACACATTAATTGGCAACTCAGCTCTCACATGTCTTCATGGAGTTAGTCGGAATTGGAACCACCCATTGCCAAGGTGTGAAGGTATGCTTTTACATGGAAATTATCTTTTTAGATGATGTTGTTTGTTAGCGGTTCATGGTGCAATGGGTGGGGGCAGGGTATGGGGAGCATTCTTACTTGTCTTAGTCTCTACAGAATGATAGTGTGTTTTTTATTTTTGTCTGAGGACTTTTAATAACAAAAAAGGTAAATAACAAAAATCCCACATTGAATACATATTATGTTAATAGCAGCAGCACTAACCTTCCACTGAGACTTTAACCACTGTTTGTCAGCATTTTAGACACATTAAACTTCTTTTATGTGTGTTGGTGGGAGGGGGCTTATGTTTTATATCAGTTCTGTAAACAGAGAATTAAGATACAGCTACATAATTTGAGTTCCTGTGCTATTAAAATACCATTTATAATTTAAAAAATACAATATGTAGAGGCCACATATATGTTTGTATATATATATATATATACATAATATGAGAGAAAAGTTATATGTACATTGATGAGTATTATTTTAAATGAATAAAGAACCTTGTGACCACCAAAGGCAACAAATATGTCATAGACCTTGAGTGGAAACTTTTTTGAAAAATTACTACATTTTATACATTCTTGCCAACTGAGGTAAAACAAAATAAATACCCTAAACTGCCTAAGATGTACGACAGCTCTGACATTTGTCTAGTACAAGTTTGTTATATAAAATGCTTGTGCATCCTCTTCCGTAGCTCTTTGTGGTGGGAATATAACTGCAATGAATGGTACTATTTATTCTCCTGGCTATCCTGATGAGTACCCAAACTTCCAAGACTGCTTTTGGCTGGTAAGGGTTCCCCCTGGGAATGGAATCTACATCAATTTTACTGTTCTTCAAACAGAACCCATCTATGACTTCATCACTGTATGGTAAGTCAGTAACTGTTCTTTTTGGTTGATTAAAATATGAATGAAAACAAGGTCAAGATAAAGTTAAATCACAGGTCTTAATTGCAAACTGCCATCCGACTTTTGAACTGACATGGTAAATGAGGGAGGCCGTATGATTTTGTGGGTTTCTTTCAGAAGAATAGAATAAATAAAATAAATATGTTTTAGGATATAGTCCTATGAAGTAGCAAAAGACTCATAGATTTAAAAAAAAAAGATTTGAAAGGAGTATCAGAAAATACATAAGGCAGGCAATTGCCAGAATGTGTTTAACAATGTCCTCTATTTATTAAAAACTGCTAAAATTTAAGATCTTTGGTTCAGATAATAATTTTATTACATGGCTATTAAATTCTTATCATAATTTATTATACAATAAAATTATTATACTATTATTGTAGCAGATGAAGAAATGATAAAAGCATAAAGAATGTCTGAATTAATCACAGACATAAACACGACTGAGTGGCAGGAGCACTAATTTTAACAGTCTGATTCTCAAGATTACTGTCTAAGAAAGTAACAGAAGACACCAGCAGATTTAAGAGACTCTGAGTACCATTTGAAAGCTAAAGCCCATTTATTCATTACAGTTAATATAGCTGCATTTCATTTAGGTAAAACACAAACCATTTAAACTTATATATTAGCATGTTATTTCTTGTGTAGGTGCATTGGCATACCACTTTCAATTTTTTATTCAAGGATTATTTGACTTTGCTCTTAATGTAATGATATGTAATTGTAAACAATACCTTCATTAAATTCCTTCAAAACACTATAACATGTCAGTATCATTTTCTCCTTCCCCAACCTTTGTCTAATAGGGATGGGCCGGACCAAAATTCACCCCAGATTGGTCAATTCAGTGGCAATACTGCATTGGAATCAGTATACAGCACTTCAAATCAGATTCTAATCAAATTCCACAGTGACTTCACAACAAGTGGCTTTTTTGTGCTCAGTTATCATGGTTGGTATTATCTAAGTGTTTCTCTTTCATTTGGTTCCATTTAAATTGTCCTGGAAAATTGAATGTAATATATCTTTATTCAATGATTGAAAATGTATTAAAATCTGACACATTGATCATCAGTGTAACTTATGCATTTCAAACACATTTACTTGCAAATCATGACCTCCTCTAAGTACTTAGGGACATTAACATGTGAGCAAATGGATATAGGAAATAAATCAGTCAGTAATTACCCAGCGGAAAATAATCATTTTGCATGGAAACCAATAAAAGAGAACCAGCTGTTCATATTTTACTGCATGTAATTTGGAGACAGCAATAGATTCTCTGAACAAAAAAAAATGTTTAATCTAGTCAACCTGCTGTGAATATTTCTAAAATTAGCATCTAATATCTTTATGCTCTGGATCAAATTACTCATTCATTTCTACTCTTGTTTCAAAACTGCAGAGTGCAAGAAACTTAGACTTTTAGGTGATAATTCTAGATCATTAAATTCATAGCTTTTATCCCTTTAAAATTACTCATGGAACTTCAGTTTTATTTGGTTATATAGAATATTCTGGGTCCCACCTTCAAAGCATTAACTTTTGGAGAGGATAGTTTTCCTAGAGACATCCCTTTATACTGGTTTGCTTCAAATTAGTTGTATTCATTAAAAATAAAAAATTGTTTATTTGTAATAGCTGCATATTTTTATGTGTTATAGCTAGAGTCTTACAAAAACACTTCCTGTCTTACATAATATTGTCCGAATCATCTAAAACATTAACAGGGCAATCTAATCTACTTAATTAGATTTGTAAAAGTTTTATAAACACTGGACAATGAACAACACTTTGCCCATTATGTTAGTACACAACTTAACGCACCATAGTTATTGCATATTAGTGAAATATTAGATACTTAAGGTTTGTGCTACTGGAAACCCAAGTTTATCAAATATGGTTGGCCTTAAAACAGTTAATTCACATGGAAATTGACAACAGTTTATATGATAGGCAAACTGTTTACCAGTTAGATGATTTATAGCTCATTTTCCCATGGTGACACTGAACACCAGGGCTGACTGGACACTGTAGCATTGCTACACAGAAAGTGGGATGTATTCCAGAGATGTTATTCGGGGTGCAATTTTGTTTGCTTTGCTGAAGCAACCATTGGTGTTGGGATCATATAGCCATAGCCTGAAGCTCAAATAATACATACTTTCTTTGCTAGATAGTCATTGTAGTAAACTTTGATGATGAAAATGAAATAATTAATTTCTTGTTGAATTATACTATACAATTTTCTCTTTCGGTAAAAGGTTGCCAGGGTAGCTATCCTTTTATAGTTACACCTGAATAAGTGCTAAGAAGAAAGCAGGATTTCTTGATGGACTCTCACTGCATATGATAACCTTCAGGAGAGTTCAAACTTCTTATAAAGATGAAGAAACTGGCAGAAAATATTGCCAGAAGAATAGATGTCAGGCATGCAAGAGCTTGGAAAACTTGTGGATGACAAAGTGTGTGTGTGTGTGTGTGTGTGTGTGTGTGTGTGTGTGTGTGTGTGTGAATAAACATAGAATACTAATGTGGGTTTCCATAGCTATGTGCATGAAATGTGCACACATCTTCATAAACTATGTTTTGTTTGAGTTTTTAGCTAGATTTTGAGTCATGTGTACCTAATAGAAATATAGCGACTTATTAAGTTACCATAGGAAGATGATCAAATAAATATGTGTTTAGTGGTTTATTTTCCAGTGGAAGTTATGTAGGATAGAATTTGGCCGCACTTTCTGCAATTTTGTCGGAGTACTGAAAAGCTTAAATGTAACACTTCAAGAATATATTTTGCTCCAATTACTGGCATGTATTACATATAACATTGCTCGTCAAAATGCCAACTCTTGGTAACTTTCTATAGCTCAACTCAAGAAGGGCTATTATTTTGCTTTCAGCAGGTTGTATTGTAAAGATATTAGGAGATTGAGCCCATATATAACAAAGACTCTGAATCTTGCTCTTCTGTCCTTATTTGACTCTAAGAAGCACTTTCCCCCACCCACTTTTGCATTTCAATTTATGAAATCATACCTATAACTCTATCCTAAACATTTTGGATTACTTACTTACCTGTGTCTCCCTAGAAAGCCACCCCTCCTTTCTTTATATTTCAAAAAGCATTTTCATCACTATGTCTGAATTATACTTATTTTTATATAAGTATATATATACTGAGAGCCTCAGTATAGTATGAAGATTTGTTTTATTAGATTTATAATTTAATAATTAGCACATTTTCTGGTATGGTTCACATTTATTTTTTCCGTGTGTGTGTGTGTGTGTGTGTGTGTGTGTGTGTGTGTGTGTGTGTATGTGTGTGTGTGTGTGTGTGTGTGGTGTGTGTGTGTGTGTGGTGTGTGTGTGTGTGTGTGTGTGTGTGTGTGTGTGTGTGTGTGTGTGTGTGTGTGTGTGAATCAGAGAATCACTTCTGGAAGTTGTTTCTCTCCTGCCAGTCTTCAGAATCCTTGGACAAACTCAGGTCATCAATCTTAGTGTCAAGTGCCCTAATCCCTAAGCTATCTCAATAACCCCATTTTGTAACTCTATACAGTAAACTAAAAGGTAGACAGTTATTTAGCTTTTATCTTAAGGTAATTAAATCAGGATTGAAAAGATGTCTCAGTGGTTAAGTGTCCATATTGTTTTTGCAAAGGACTCCTGTTTGAATTCTCTGCCCTCACATAAAAGCTTACAACCATCTACAACTGTAGTTTCAGGGGATCCAACACCATTCTTTGACCTTCATATGTACCAGGGACACACTGATACAGGGACATGCAGACAGAATTCTGAAAATAAAGTTTAATAATCTAAAAAAATTATTGAGCTAAATAAGAAAGCCTAAGTTTAGAGCAGTTTACTCTCTCATTTGTTTTTCTTTAAATTTTGATAGTTATAAAGATCCATATGTCTCCACAGTCTTATAAGTCATTTCTCTCAGGTATTATGCATTTACTTTATTACTTTAAAATACTTATTTATTCAATTTACATTCTGATCATAGCTCCTAAGGGATAATAATATGATATAATATATAATATAACACATTGTATAATAATGTGATAAAACAATCAGAAGAAAAAGAGCACCCTTCCAAGGACACAAAAACAAATGCAGAGACAAATTATACTTTTCATTACTTATATGCCATTTCAGATGTACATTTTCATAAATGTATGGAATTCTAACCACAGATGAGGAGGAACCACTGTGTGCTCCATAAGATGGTCTTCTATGAACAAAAGAGACATTTTAGACTTAGATATTAGAAATGTAAAGATGGCCTGAAAAACAAACTGAAATTTCCTAAAACCAATAGCTTGTGTATAAATCAACAATTAGACACACTGGTATACCATAACAACACATAATCACAAACCACAAACCATATTACATACATAAAGGAACTGAATGTGTTTGTGTGTATATGTGTCACATACACACAAACACACACATACACACAGACACGTGAAAATGCTACAAAGAACTTCCAATGATGCCACTGTTTCATCATATTGTGTCCTCCAGATACTGATGGACATGCAGCCTACACATAAGAGAGCTTGTCTAATGAGACCTTTGGAGAAAACCAAATCTTCATTAAGAAGTAGTTGTTGGTTAGAGGTAGCTTCTTGATTAGGGGTGGGGGCATATGCACAACTTTCCTTTTAGCTCCAAGGCCCCATCTGGTGTAGACTTATGAATGTTCTGTGCATGCTGCCTCTGTCTCTGTGTGTCAGTCATCTTGATTTAGAGGGACTTGTTTTCTTGGTGCTCTCCATCCATCTTTTACACTCTCTTCCTATTCCTCTTCCACAAAGTTCCCTAAATCCCTAGGGTGTGGGAGGCTTTTGATTGAGATATCCCATTTATGGCTGCATATTCCAACATCTCTTACACTCTCTGAGTAATTTCTGGTTGCGGATCTCTGTATTTGTTTCCATTACTGGAGCAGGAAGCTTCCTTGATGGTGGCAGAGCAAGAAACTGATCTATATGTATAGCAGACACGTACTCTGGTGCCTCATATTTTACCATGTCCCCTGGAGTGGGAGACCTGGTGGCACTCAGAGGAAGGACAGCAGGTTACCAAGAAGAGACTTGATACCCTATGAGCATATAAAGGGGGAGGTAATCCCCCTCAGTCACAGTCATAGGAGAGGGAAGTAAGAGGAAAGTGGGAGGGAGGGAAGAATGGGAGGATACAAGGGATGGGATAACCATTGAGATGTAACAAGAATAAATTTTTTAAAAAGGAGTCTTTTAGTGCTATGTTCCTTTAGTGGAGCAGAATTTGGTTTTAACTTAGGTTCTTCTGTTAACTAGTTTCAGGCTCTTGGTCACAAATGTAGCATCAGTGATAAAGTCCATCTCATGGAATGAGATTTAAGACAAAAAAGATGTTGGTTGGTTACTCCCACAAGTTTTGTGACACCATTGGATTAACATTTCCTACACCAGTGTAGATCAAAGTGTATTTCTGGGTTAGTGTTTATTCTTTTCCTTTGGTAGTATGCAGAATATCCCATGTACTAAGAACTCTAGCCCATAAGGATGCTCTATGTGGGCACCAGATCCATTTCTTTATGTTCAGTTATTTGTGTAACTGTTGTCTTCAGTGGCCTGCAGGTTTCAGGGCATACTCTCTGTAATATCTGTTCAGCTATCTTTTAAGGATAGTTTGTACACAGTTAATGCTGCATTTGGAAAAGCGTTAACTATACAAAGTTTTTGTCCTAAAAGAGGCTACTGCAGATATGAAGACACATTTATATAAAATATTTTAGAATTATTTTAAGCGCATGACCCCCTTGTCTTATAAAAGGTAAAGGCATTTTTATATTTCAGTTGAGGGAGAAAGAGAGAGAGAGAGAGAGAGAGAGAGAGAGAGAGAGAGAGAGAGAGAGAGAGAGAGGAGAGGAGAATCAAGCTTATAAAAGGTTTCATATTTATATGTTCAAAGTACATACAGAATAGATATTAAATGGTATGTGTATGTGTGTTTGTGTGTTTGTGTGCACGCACATATAAAATGAAGTTGTGGAGCTAAATACCTAACTACAAAGATGTAATTTGATTAAGCAAAACATAATACCATATACTATTATTTAGATAACCAAGAATTAAGTAAATGGGTATCTCATCAATGGTAATGCTATATTTTTATAGTCATATTTTTCTGTTAATGTATTCATGGCTTTGTCTTCTATTTTGTTTTCTCATACAGTCTCCTCTAGCCAAAGATCAGCAGCAGCATAGATTTTGTCAAACAGGATTGAGATTATTGACTTGATATAATTAGTGAGATAATGCACCAATGATGGACATGGTGTCTCCTCCAAAACTATAGTAGGGAAGTGTGTAACAGGCTTTGAACTGTGTGAGGTGGTTCAGAGGAAAGACTCAGAGCAGTACTGTTCTTTTCTGGATTAGTTGCTTTCCACAAATTAAAGTGACTTTGTTATGGGGTATTTTAGCACATCTTTAGTTTTTCTAGATAGAAGGATGATCTGCACGTACATAATTGGTATAGGTTTAATATTCATTCTTATTAGCTGTTGTAGAACAATTTTGCTCAAATGATATGGTCAAATCAGTGTTCTGGTTTCATAATTCTATTATAGCAAGGTCTTGTTTACATATTGCTCAAATAAGGTCAAATAATTATGTGGTCTGATACTCACTTTTGTGAAACTTTTTGCATTTAGTAGAAGACAATTTATATCAGACCTAAATCAGGCTCAACCTGACAGCAGATATCCACCTTTTCATTTTATATTTGAATATTCACAGTGGTGGAAATGATAGGTAATGATCACTGTGGTATATTACTGCAGAAGTCCCATAGCCTGTGGTGATGAATGAATAGGAAGCAGAAAGAGAGGGCTGCAAATAAAACATCGTCCCAGCTAATGTCCTCTGTTACCTGCTAATGGGCAAGGAAACTCAACCATAAAGAAAAGGCCTTTGTTCCAGACCTTAATGTACTCAGTGCTGTGTAGCGATACCTTCAATTACCCATGTGCATAGGAGGATGTCTATTCATGCAACAGACACTGGAATTTTCCTGTGATGGCTGTGAAAGCTCCCAACACCTTTCTTTACATTGCTTTCTGTGATTTCTTCTCCAGAAAATTAAAGCATTTTCCTGTTAACCTTCCTGATGACACAGAGTCTCCTCTTATCCTTAAAGCCAAGGATTAGTATTTGTTCCCCTTTCTGACAGTCTTTCTCATCTAGAGATAAAGTAGGCCTTTAAATCTCAAATACTAGGTACAGAAATGACAATTGTGACTAAAGCACTACAGAAATACTCCTGTGGTTCATGTTAACTCATCGGTTTTTCTACAAAATGTGATGTCCATATATAAATATATGTATATATTTATCTTCCATCCTCTTTACATTTTGGTAAGCATTTATTAAACAACATTTTCTGAGTTTTAAGCAAAGCTGTTTAAATTAACTGTAGTAGATGTTAAAAACAATAATGATAAAATAACAAAATGTAGTACATAATTATCAATGCTCCCCAAGACCTTTCTTGTATCTACAGATGATCATTGTTGACTTATTGTAAGTAATCACTGAACTAACCCAGAGCTTAGTGTCTGGGGAAAAACATTATTTTTATCATCTGTAAGGATTAATATGTTCTTACTTAGGAAAAAAAGTTTATGTACTTGTGCTTTTTTTGTTTTTTGTTTTGGAGAAAAAAAATTGGCAATTTGCCCATGTTCTCTGTTCTTTTTTTCTAACAGCCTCTAATGGCTCTCTTGAATAGACATAGATAAATGTGGCATTCTTTTCTGGAATTGGGTTGGATGTTGCCCTGCAAAGAAAATAGGAAATTAAAAATAGCCAAATAATATGGCCAGAATCAAATTCTAAAGCGATTGCAAAAAAGTAAATTTATTGGACCAGGAACCAGATATCCATGCACACTCAAACAAGGCACTTAAATAATAGCTATCTGCCAAGATACTGGAACACTGAATACAACGCATCCGTGTTGTTGTTAAAGAGTAAAATGGTGTTTCAAAGCTGAATGACATGCTTCTTTTAAGAATAGAGATTTAGATCAATTGTGAATTTGAAAACCATAAAACGCTATTCTATGCACCGTTTCTCTTAATAGTCGCAACTGGGAAAGATTCTATACTGAGAACTCCATGAAAAGTGTGAGCTAAAATATGGGAAGAGACTCTTTAAAGTTTTGGTGACATTATTTATACTGCTCACCTCTGCCAGTCACTGTGTTGCTTTGTCTACCACTGTTCACTGTTCCAGGTTAATTTCCCTTCCCTTGCAGCCCCAAATAAAGAGACTTAGTGTTGTTTTCAGTTCAGAAATAATATGAGTTTTAACCCATGTTACGTTGGTTGTATTTGTACTATATCTTCGTATGTTCTTTAGAAGAAACTGGAACATATATTATGTAAAGGATAAAGCTTTCTTAGTTTATGAGCAATAATCAATATTTTATATTTTATAATAATTATAGTTAAAATATAATTGCATCATTCCCCTTTCTTTTATCCTTTTAACCTTTCCATGTCCCCTACTTGCCACTTCTTCTCCTTCTATGCCCCCATTCTCTCTCAAACTCATGGCCCAGAGAGAGAGAGAGAGAGAGAGAGAGAGAGAGAGAGAGAAGCATATAGGGGCCTTATCCTTGGGGAAGATTAATTCTCCCTGTCTCAACAGTTAATAGTTGCCTGTACTTCTTTATGTTAATGTTCTAGTTGCATGTGCTTCCTTCCTTCCACATCAGCATGTTTATTTGTGGTGTCATTGTCTATGTCTTATTCCGGCAGGGATAGCTTCCTTGCTGTTTATTCTTCTGTCATACTTACTCATTCTTCATACATATTCAGTCATAGTGCCTCTCAACTCACTCTCAACCAAACTGCCCGAACAGAGCTCGGAGATTCACATGCCTCTGTAGGGGATATAAACATGTTTTTGTTTTGATGCCAAGTGTGGGATGGGCCATGGACTTGTGAGAGATCAAGGGAAGTTTATACACTAGAGGACAAACTGCTTCCTGCAGGGGCCTGGTTTTCCCCAGCTGAAAAACACATCTTAGTACAGACTCTGAGAGGATATATGAGGCCCAAACAGGAGGTAGAGGCTTTTTGTATCTTGGTATTGTTTGGCTGTTCATCACCCCACTTCGAGAAGCTCCTAGAGAGAATGATCCAGAGAACACTTCGTGCTCTGGGTTCCGGCTGCTGGTCTGGGTTCCAGCAGCAACTTTGGTTGAATTGCTGGTCTGCCGAAATCCTGCCAACTACACCAGGAGAATTGCTCCCAGGAACTGAGTCAAAAAGGTCTACTTCTCCCGTTCCCATTAACTTCTTTTCTCTTCTGTCTTGGGTAGATGGGTTGGAAGGGAGGTATAAGCATTAAAGAACCTCAAATAAAGTAGGTTCGGAAAAGGTTGACGCATACATTCCTCTTTCTCTTGAGTGCTGGGATTAAAAGTGTGTACCATCAAGCCTGGACCTAAGCATTTCTTCACCTGAAACTTGCTCTATACCAGGCTGACCTTGAACTAAGAGATCGGCTTGCCTCTGTCTACTGGGATGAAAGGTGTTTCTGTATTCAAATTGTATCATACATACTAGAAGGTCTTTGGATATAATCTCTTGTGAGAGCAGCCGTGTTCTGAATTACAATTCCACTAAAGGTGGAAAATTTCCCATAGTGAGCAGAAGGTTTTAAATTATTATTGGGCAAAGGCAGGGCCCTTGTCAGTTTTTTATCTGTTGAAGAATGTGTATGAACAAGAAGATGGAGACCAAGCATATGATGAACTAACCTTTTTGAGTTTTCTCTCATCTGGGCTATAGCCCATATAAAATGTGAGTACCTGTCAATGGTAACAAAGACACACTTTTGTCTGCCACATTGGGAGTGTGGGTGACAGCAATTTGCCATAGTGTGTTGGATTTGAGACCTCTGGGGTTAGTGCTCATAGTTTATAAAGCTGAGCTAGTAATAATGGATGCACAATAGGAATGTGTTTTTTATTATCCTCTGGAGCTGAAGAAGAAGGGTGCAGGGAAAGTGGGCCTGAAGCTCTTTTATATTTGTGTGATTGCATGAACGGAATTGGTCTGCTTTCTTGATGGAGGCTGTGAACATTCCTTTAGAGGTAGCAAGAGTGTTTCAGTCAGATATCAGACCTGTTAGGAGAGTGTGAGATCTGACATCCTGTTTTGTTTCTTGTTTTTTGATTTTTTGTTTTGTTTTGTTTTGTTTTGTTTTGTTTTTGAGACAGGGTTTCTCTGTGGTATAGCCCTGGCTGTTCTGAAACTCTCTTTGTAGACCAGGTTGACCTCTATCTCACAGAGATCTATCTGCCTCTGCCTCCTCGAATGTAGGGATGAAAGGCATGCACCACCGTTCCTGAATGAGGTCTGATACTCTGGATGTAGAGAGAAGTGGCCTCTTGCCTGTAAAAAGGTGGAAACCTGTATGAGGGATCTTCCACATTAGCATGTTTATAACTGCTCTTATTGTCCAGGTCTTGTATAGGCAGGGGTATTGTTAAGCTATCATAAATAGCTTCCTGATTGTTTTATTTATTTATTATTCTCTTATACATTACATCTTTATTGCAATCTACCCTCCCTCCACTCTTCCCAATTCCTCCCGCACTTTGCTTCTCCCAAGATCCACTACTCTTCCATTTTCTTTAGAAAAAGAGTAGGGATTCCAGGTATATCAACTGGATACGGCATAGCAAGATGCAGTAAGACTAGGCACGAACCCTCATATCAATGCTAGGTGATGCAAGCCAGTGGAGAAAGTGGGTGCCAAAAGCAGAGAAAAGACTCAGAGACACACCTACTCCAATTCTTCCGAATTGCTCAAAAACCACATGCTAAACAAGCACAGCATGTATGCTAAGGACATAGGGTAGAACCATGCAGACACCATGATTGCTGTCAGTCCCTGTGAATCTCTATGAACCACACTCAGTTGATTTTGTGGGTTGTCTTGTCCTGGTATTCTAGATCCCTCTGGCACCTTCAGTCCTTTCTTCCATATTCCACCAGGTTCCAAAACCTCAGCCTAATGTTTGGCTGTGGGTCTCTGCATCTTCTCCCAAGAGCTGCTGGAAAAAGTCTCTCTGGTGATGAATGGACTAAGCATCCATCTACGAATATAGCAGAATGTCATTTGGCATCATTTCATTAACTTTTCTTGTGGGGAGGGGAGTTACTTAGCTGTGTTTGATTCGACCCTCATGCCTGACACATGATAAGATTTTGATGAAGACATACTAATTAAGTGTATTTTCAAATCTGTCACTCTCTGCAAACTGTCACATTGTAGATCTCTGTATTAATTCCCATCTCCTCACAAACAAACTTCTCCAATAATGGATAAACACAGCATTGATCTATGGGTATAGCAAACTATTGCTAACGAGTGTTTTTTATTGCTTTGTGATTTTCACAGGACAATAGAACTTGGTTTTCCCTAGGTCCATGGCATATCTCTCAGATACTTGGCCAAGTGAGCAGTGTCAGATATTGGTTCCACCTCAAGCAGTGGCCCTTTTTAGCCAGAGAGTGGTTATTTACTCCAACAACATTGTGTCTTTATCATACCATCATATCTTTCAGGAAAGTAACCATGTAGATTACCTGTGTGTTCTTAATTTGTTGGTTGCCTTTTACTCTGCTAATGAGCAGATTGTCTAATGAACACTAGTCAGGAGGTGTGGAGGTTCTATGTAGGCAGCAGCTTGACTTGTTAATATTCAATGTATATGTAAATACTATCTTCAGCAATGGAGTATTACCATCAGTTCTTGGGGAATAGCCAATAGTGTTTGCTATTTTCTTAATTCAATATTCTCTGATTATATATACAACCGATTTGTATAATTTCTTGACTATTTTGTTCTCATTAATGCTCTGTCAGATCTGTAGTTGGCAGATTCACTCCCCACTCATGGACTTCCTCTTCACAGGATGATTTTTTTAGACTCTGGAAACACTGTAACCCTCAAAGAATCTCAGAAATTTAACCTTCTGGGCATTAAAATTAATTAATATTTTTGTCCATATCTTTTTCATTGCTGTGTTAGGTGTTTTAGGATCAGAGAATACACATTTGTTATGGCCCTAAAATGTGTCACTTGTACAAAGAATTATTCTTTTTACATTAATCCATACAATAAATTATTATGGCAGTCATGTTCTTTAACCAGCTAGTTCCCCCAATGACTGACACACAGAGACTATGATTTATTTTTAAGCCATAAGCACTATGCAGGGCAGATTTGGAGCTACTCTAATCCTAGTACCTTCAAACCCCCATAAAAACCTATCACTTGCCAATCTGATGGCTCCCAGGGCACCATCTTGCCTTCTTTCCTCCTCTCTTTCTGACTTCCTCTCCTGCTTCTCTTCTGCTTCCTGCTGCCTGAAACCCATGTGTGAGCACCTAAAACTCCACCTCCCTCTCTTCTCCCCAGTGATAGTCTCCAGGATCTTTATTTAGCAGTCAGGGACAATTACGGAACATTCCTTATAATCGCATGGTTACAGGAGGTAGTTCAACATTCATAACAGTGCCCCTGGCAGAACAGTAACCAGATCTGAAGGCACTGAAATTAGCATTTTTAAACACAGAACTTCCTCCAAAGGTTGCTGTGTTTTGTATTCTAATATATTACAAATCAATGTAAACCAGTGAAGAATCCCAGCAATGTATCAGTATAGACCCAGAGTGAATACATTGATCTGTTATTGAAAGTTGGAGAGTTCTTTTCAATATTTATGAGGAAGGATCCCTAATTTGGAAGTCATGTGTTATAGAATTAAAAAAATTACTTCAGTAGTCATACTGATGTTGACATTATACAAAGAATCTAGGTTCCTTTTAAAATGACATGTGTCTTTCTCTATTCTAAGTCTTTAAAGTATTCTAATTCAATTTCAATTTTATATCCACTTCATAAATAAGAAAACCAAGGCACAGAGTTTTTGAATTTTTATTGTTTGAAAATTTTAAATATTTATACAGTGTATCTTTTGCATATCCATTCTCTATTTCCTCCCTCCAATTACTCCTAGGCTCCTCACCAACACAGCTCCCTCCTAATTTTATATCATCTTTTTGTAATATATTAACCCTATTACAAATTTTCATACGTGCATGGGTGAAGGGTCATTTACTATTCATGGGCGATCTATGAATAGCCATCAAACAAAGAAAACTGACCTTCTTTTTACTCACAGCCATCTAATATCAATTATTTTTCAGATGGTGAGTGTGCCTCCTGAACCTCTTTCCATCATGCTAGAATTTTAAAATAGCTCGTTCTTTATATTTGGGTGTAAGTGGGTATGGACATGGATACCTTACTCCTTTTCTTTAAATTACATTGGACTCAGTTATTCAGCAAGTATTTACTAGATGTTCATTGTATGTTTGATTCTCCATGTCTACTACCTATCCAAAAGATAAAAGTTATTAATATTACCAAAGTCTCATTTTTCTAAGCTGTATCGAATGCATAAAACTAAATCTTAAGACAGTAGATTTCCTATTATTAAAATTACTAGAAGAGAAATAAATATGTGAAACAAGTTAAACGATAGCAATACAGAAGTACCGTTATCTAGAACACAAATTTTAGACATTTGGTTATCAATACTAACCTGCCAACTGTTGTAGAGTTTCTTGATTGAGTGATAGTGTAGTCTAGAAGGTGCTAGGTCATGGTTATGTTTGCTTTTCTCAAACTTCATTTTTATTAAAAACAAAAATGTTATTTAGTATTTAAGAAGAGTATAGCGATCTAACTGAATGATATGATGGATTAATTATGTGGATTAATCACGCTATTTATCTGCAGTCAACCTCTTTCCTGTCCCAGAGGTTTCATGCCCAATCTTCATGAATTCTTTTCTGTGACTACATATGTTGTTTTCTCTGTGAAAATCATTCTTCTATGTATCCTCTTTCTTCCCAATACACACACACACACACACACACACACCACACACCACTACTACAAACACCACCACATATAGTTTTGCTTCAGTTAGACAAATCCTACCTATTAATTGTTTGAATCACGTCTTTCTCATACATTATTAAAATGTGTATGAGAATGATTATAAGTACTTTTAATGCGCATTTCTAACATCTATCATCACATATGACACGTAGTAGGAACTCTGGGATAACTTACTTAATGAAAAGCTAAATGAGCTGAGGTAAATATTGTACAAAAAGTAAAGATCTTAAAAACACTCCCCATATAAGCCTTTTTATGAAGCAAGAACTGATATATCAAAGAATAAGGATAGAGGAATACAAAATGGTAAAACACTACACAGTATTATGGTGACAAATTTTAAGGTAACATAACTTCCCTCAATGAAGATCTGGGTAAAGAATTATATATCAAATCAAAGGCTCCCTAGAGGCTGCACGGGAATTAAAGCAGATATCTCAAGAGAAGGACTGTGGAAAATATAAGCAATTAGTGTGACCTATCTCAGACTATAAAGTCAGTTTTTAACCCATGACTTTCAAAGTGAATTCATTGTAAGTCAATATTAGGGGAATGAGGAAAAATTACTCCAACTCTTCTTTATTTTTCTGCAACTGTGGGAGAAAATGTTTCTTAGTTTAGATAAAATTACAATTGTATCAACAGACTACATGTTTATGTGTGTGTGTGTGCATGTCTGTAGAAGTGTGTGTGTGTGTGTGTGTGTAAATGCATGTTAGTGAACACATGTATTGTCAGAGAGGGTTGAGGGAGAAGAGAGAGGAAAAGAGCGAGGGAGGGAAAACATTTACATGTTTGAGTATACATGTAGAAACCTGAACTTTATTAGGGTGTCTATTTCAACCTATTTGTTGAAGCAAGATCTCACACTGATTCAGACTTTACCAATCTGAGCTAATTAGCTGGCCTTGTTTCTCTGCCTGCTCTGGGGAATCAGAACTCCAGTCCTTATGCTTGAGGAGCAAGGGCTTTGGATGCTTTCTATATTATTTATCAATAGTTTATGGATATGTGAGACAAATACAAAAATATAAACAATAAACTGCCTTTTATTTTAATAATATGGACTATTATATTCTTAAAATTTCTGGAAAAATATTACCATGATCTAGGTGGATTAATGCAAGTGATAGTTCTTATTATTCTTTGGCACGTTCTTGTCTCATGTCAATATTGGCCTAGATTTTTGTAATGTCCTTGCAGTCACAAGTGTTGGTGTTATGAGTGTACAAATGTATGAACACCACCTGAGTAGAAATTTGTATTGAAGTCTAGACTCCTGATTCCTTTATTTTCTCTTTCATCCATTCCCTTCTCTTCCCTTCCCTTCCTTCCTTTCCGTTTTCCTCTCCTCCCTTCCTTCCTTTCCCTTTTCCTCTCCTTCCTTCCTTCCTTTCTGCTTATTTTCCTCTCTAAATATAGGCAGGCATAATTTTTTTGAGGTTTTAAAAAATTACATCCCTCCATTCCCTCTTCTAATTCCCAAAACTTTTAGATACTTCTTGTGGCTTTCTTTCAATGTAATAGTCTATTTCTAATAAATTTTATTGCAGGCTTATATATTTGCATATATGAATATATTCTTTTTATTATTAATTTATTCATATTACATCTAAATTGTTAGCCCATCCCTTGTATCCTCTGATTCCTCCCTCCCTCCTGCTTCCCCCCTACTTCCCTCCCCTATGTCTATGACTGAGGGGGACCTCCACCCCCTATATATGTTCTTAGGGTATTGAGTCTTTCCTTGGTAACTTGCTATCCTTCCTCTGAGTGCCACCACGCCTCCCCATCCAGGGGACGTGGTCAGAGATGGGAGACCAGAGTTCAACCTCCTTAGTCATCAGAGAAATGCAAATCAAAACGACGCTGAGATTCCATCTTACACGCGTCAGAATGGCTAAGATCAATAACTCAACTGACACCACATGCTGGCGAGGATGTGGAGAGAGAGGAACACACCTTCATTGCTGGTGGGAATGCAAACTAGTACAGCCACTTTGGAAATCTATCTGGTGCTTTCTCAGAAAAATGGGAATAGGGGTTCCTCAAGACCCATCTATTCCACTCCTTGGAATATACCCAGAAGATGCTCTACCACGCAACAAGGACATATGCTCAACCATGTTCATAGCTGCCTTATTCATGATAGCCAGAACATGGAAATATGAATATATTTTTAAATAAAACCTGTTGTGTTGATGTAGTTAAGTTCAGTGATGCAGAAAAACCATCCTCTGAAGTAGGGAGTGGGCTAAAAAGTCCATCCCTGAAGGTTCTATGAAGCCTTCTTTTCTCCTACCCTCTGTCTATCATTCACAGCTCATTGTATTATATGTCAACTTTATGAGAGTCACTAAAGTCTCTTCACTAACAAAGCATGGCCATGCCTCTGTGTCTATTCATATTAAAGTCCAGTTCTATTAAAAGTCCAATTCAATAATTGCTCCAATTCAATAATAAGAGAATTTAACTGACTATGTCAGCAATAACTTCATTTTATAACACAATCTGAGATAGCAAGAAAAATCGCAATTTAAGGGATACCATTCAACTTAGCATAGCAGGTGTGAAAGGGTATATGTCTATCCTGGGATATAGAGAGCAAAAACATTAAATTCTAAAATTGTTCTAGGTAGAAGATAATTAGACACAGTAAAAAAATTACTTTTTAAGCTTTCTATTATTTGCTGATTTTTAGTATTTTGTTTGAATGTCAAATGACAAACAGATGAAACTGATTTCTTCTATCATTCCAAACCTATGTTTCTTATTTAGAACTCTACATTTGGAGCTTGCTCATCAGAGCTTTCATATATTCAGCAAACATGTGTCTGTCTGTCTGAATGTCTATATATTTGAATGTATGTATGTATGTGTACATATATTTGTGTATATATATATATATATATATATATATATATATATATATATATATATATATATGTGTGTGTGTGTGTGTGTGTGTGTGTGTGTGTGTGTGTGTGCCATTGTTAAAACTTGTTGGAACTTGTTTGTTGGAGCCCACTTTGTTTCATTCACCAAGTATGTGTGTGTGTGTGTGTGTGTGTGTGTGTTTCTGTATTTTCTGTTTTTTCATACTCTATCAGAAGTCTAAGCCAGAAGCTATCAGGTCTGTCAGTTAAGGAATTAAAGAGAGTTTAGAATTATTCACCAGTCACAAATAGTCCTGGCCACAAGAAGCCAGGAGTTACATGTTTTTTGGCTTCTCTGACCAATGCAGTGTCCCACCTCAGTTTTACCCTGGTGACAAAGCTGGCCTTTGGCAGTTTTACAAACCACTTAACATGATTGATGGGGTATGTATTCAGTGTAAGAAACAAAAATATTCTAACAACTAAAGAACAAATTGTTTTCTCCCTTGATTGTATTATTTTTACAGATGAGTAATTGGAAGCTTAAAAGTATATTTTATTCTTTCAAAAAGTTTGCATAATTTTTCATGTATGTGTGTGCATGGAGCTTTTCAGAAAAAGAATAAACAAATATTGTTTATTTTTATAGCCTACCAACTAAGAGTGTGCCAACCTCCACCACCTGTACCTAATGCAGAAATTTTGACAGAAGATGATGAATTTGAAATAGGTAAAGTCTTTAAAATTACTTCCAAAAAATATACTCACAGCACAACTATATTTCTTACATAGAAAATAAAAAGCACAATCATAGAAGACTGTTGGTTAATAAGATTTGCTAAGATCATAAAGGAAGGAATACAATCAAAAGAAGAAAAGAAACAGTGAACAACATTTAGGAATGGTGTTGGTCTAGGCAGTATTAAATTTTTGTGTTAGCGTGAAGAAATTCCATGACCCATGTCTGGATACCTTAGTAATAAGCAATACATGGCATTTGTAAAAATTTGACAAATTCTAAGGACCATACTTATGTAAACAAAATTATTTCCTTGTGGCAACAGCTTCTATGTAGCTGATCTGCATCATGAAAAAAGATCAATACCTTACTCCTGCCTTCATTCATAGTTCATCAGTGTCTTCAGACCTTGTTGGATCAATGTTAGAATTTTCCCTGCTTAAATTGATGGTGTTGTAACAGTGATTAAAAAATGAGGAGCAGTCATCCACCTACCCTTTGCAACTTCTCTGAAGAATTCTTCCTTTTTTTTTATGTTAACAGGTGATATTATCAGATACCAGTGTCTTCCAGGGTTTACACTGGTTGGCAATGCAATTTTGACATGTAGGCTAGGAGAGAGGCTGCAGATGGATGGGGCACCTCCAGTCTGTCAAGGTATGAGTGTTTTACAATTATTTACTTATTTACATTTTTGTTGAGACAAGGTATTGCTATATAGTCTAAGTCAGCTTCATACTTGAGATTCATCTGCCACTGTCTTCTGAGTGCTGTGATTACACACACAGCACCACCTAAGTTGTGGTTATTGGCATTCCAAATATTTGTTTTCTAGTTGGGCTTAAAAGCAAAATTGAAAAGAAAATGTGTCATTCCAATATTGAATTCTTAACTGATAATGTGATTTAGATGTATACAATTCCTATGTGGTAATTTTAATCCAATTATTTCTCAAATGTGCTAGTTAAAAAAAACTTTGTTCTTTTGAGTTTTAATTTTTCTTAATTTACCCAAAGCCACTTCAACTTATATAAAGTATTTTTGCTCTACAAGATATGACTAAGAGTAAAGAAAAAGGGAAAAATCATAAAATATATGTTACATTGACAATTAGTTTTATTAGAAAAAATGTATTCTAATCACCAGATGTACAATTCCTTATTTATTACATGTTAAGAATGAGAAGATGTTCTTAGTCATTCTGACTGGTGTAAGATGGAATGTCAGAATTGTTTAGATTTGCATTTCCCAGATGATTATGGACACTGAACATTTAAGTGCTTCTCAGCCATTCAAGATTCCTCTGTTAAGAATTCTCTGTAGAGTGCTGTGCCACATTTTTATTGGGTTATTTTTTTTTGTTGGTGTTTAATGTTTTGAGTACTTTATATAATTTAGCTTCTAGCTCTTTGTGAGATGTAGAATTGGCGAAGCTCTTTTTCCCAATCTGTAAACTGTTGCTTCATTCTATGGAGTTTCCTTGGCCTTACAAAGGCTTTTCAATGTCAAGAAGTCCCATGTATTAATTGTTGATCTTAGAATCAGAACTGTTGGTATTCTGTTCAGGAAGTTATTTCCTGTGCCAATGGGTTCAAGACTCTTCTCCACTTTCTCTTCTAATAGACTTAGTGTATCTGGTATTATATTGAGGTCCTTGATCCACTTGGATTTGAGTTTTGTGCGGGTTGATAAATATGGATCTATGTGCATTTTTACATGTAAACATCCAGTTAAACCAGTACCATTTACTTATTTCTGGGTCTTCAATTTGATTATATTGATCAAACAATCTATTTTTATGCCAGTACCATCCAGTTGGTACTATGACTATTGGAGACACCTCCAGAAGTTTTTTTATTGTATAGAATTGTTTTTAGGTACTCTGTTTTTTCTTGCCTTATGAAGTTTAGAATTGTCATTTAAAGGTCTGTAAAGAATTGTGTTGATATTTTGATGGGGATTACATTGAATCTGTGGATTGCTTTTGATAAGATGGCCACTTTTACTATGTTAATCCTACTGATCCATGAGCATGGGCCATCTTTCCGTATTCTAGTCTATTCTTCAATTTCTTTCTTCAGAGACTTGAAGTTCTCCCCCTGGCAGAACTGCCTTGACAGAACCCAGTGAAAGACGAAAAGCTCAGTCATGATACTCTTGATGAGAAGGGGGACTCTTATTTCTGAGCAGTAGGGAAGTGGGTAGTTTAGAGGGAAAGATGACAGACCAGGAGGTGAGGAGGGATGGGGGCTACAAACAGGATTGTAAAGTAAGTAAGTAAGTAAATAAATAAATAAATGCATTAAAAAGTAATATTAGGTTCAACAGACAAACACACTCAACTAATCCAAACCTAACCAAACAACCAACATTTGTCTGCTTTTGCTGCATAAGCATTACAATGTTCAGGCCATGGTATTGTCATACTGACAGAAACATCATTTTCTTAGAATAAACCCAGGAGCTCTAGAATCACAACAAGTAACTGTATGTGAGTCAGACTAGGCTGGTTAGACAGGTGGAACCCTGAGTTCCAAATGGGCAATGAAAGTTTTCTTATAAAACGCTCATAGAAAAGGTCGTCTGCATGTCTGTTGAACATGTAAAAAGACATGTAACAGAGTGGACATGGATTTAAAGTAATTTAGTATGTTATCAAGGCAGCTAAGTCAGGGATTTGAAAGACTAATATAATTAAGATGTTCAAACTGTTGATTATGCTGGCCACAATTCTAAATAGTTACTTATTATAAATGGTTGCTAATTTGAACAAAATCGAACTTTTTTTATTATTAGAGTTTCTTGGATTACTTCCTTCATTGGAAACTCTTCTGGCATATATAAATGTCTCCTGAAGAGTAGCTTAGTTATTACTAGAAAACCTAGAACAAAAATCATGAGCAAGGTGTGTGTGACTCTTTTCTGTATTCTCTGCACATTAAGGACAAGACAGGATTACCCACAATTTAGAAGCCAAACTGGCCTATAAACTGAACCTGTAGCAAGTCTGAACTACAAAGTGAGACTGTAGCTCAAAAGACAGTAACACATTGATTAATATCTAATTATTCTGTAAGTAGAAATTAGCATTTCATTTTCTACCTTATTGGAATCCTTATGAAATGATGAAGGATCTTCAGAGGAGGCTCTTACACGAGCAGATAGAAAGGCAGTTATGAAATAGTCACAATGTGAGAATATCTTATATGTTCTTAGTCAGGGTTGTGGCACCCTCTCGAAGTTGCTACATCTGTAGCTTAAACACGATGTCGATGCCAGTGTTCCAACTCTTTCTTTATGGAAGGCTAATCTGTAACCATTGAAAGATCACATAGGATTCACATTTGATTGTAATTTAAGAAAATGAGAAAAGTAGGGTCTCTTGCCCTGAGGAGATAGTACATGGGAAAATACTGGTTAAGGAATAGAAGATGTGACCCATCAGGCTAGGGTGGTTTTTGGTGTTTTATTTTTTTCCCTAGCCCAAAACATACAAATTAAGTTGTGTGCTCTTAGAAGGAAAGTTTCTCTTCTGGATCCTAATTCAATAATGCTTCCATGAAAACAAACAAATGGATCTGTACAACCTTAGTATTTCACAGGCTACCTTTCCCATGTTTTCAGTGTCTTTGATATAAAATCAGAATTTTGTTATACATTTCCATGTATGAAAGTAATATAGTTTTATCCAGTGCTATGCCAATTCCATTTTAATTATCCACCTTTGGGCAGGTTGGAGAATCCTAACCTATATCCATTTAAAGTCAGCGCCAGGGAAAATTTGTGACCAGGGCCTTCTTGGCGTGACAATATAATTTAAAGCACTGTACACAAAATAAATTTGGCAGACTTTGAACAAAGGATAATTCTCACACTGGGTGGCCTTCAGAACCAGATGGAAATGTATAGGAAAAGCAGCAACAGTACAAAACATTTTCCCTAAACTAAATATTTTGTCCGAATATGTGTTGATAAAATTAGAAAAAGGTGGGAGTAATCAGTTCTTTAGATCAAAAACAAAAAGCAGAGATTAATGAACTGTTTAAAAATGGTGATACATCGTGAGAGAGTGAATTTGAACAGTCACAACTCAAAAACAAGAGAGGGAGGAAGGACTGTAGGAGCCAGGGGGTCAGGAACACCAGACTAACACTGCCCACAGATTCAACTAAGCAGGGCTCATAGGGGCTCACAGAGACTGAAGCAGAGATCAGGCACCCTGCATGAGTCTGAACTAGTTCTTCTGCAAATATGTTGGAGTTATCTAGCTTGGGAATTTTTTGAGATTTCTAACCGGGAAGTGGGTGTGTCTCTGACACTTGTGCCTGCTCGTGAGACCCCCTTCGTCCCCCTGGGTTGCCTCATCCGGCCTTGATATGAGGGTTTGTTCTTAGCCTTATTGCATCTTTTTATGCCATTCTCTGTTGATATCCTTGGAGGCCTGCTCTTTTCTGATGGGAAAATGAGGAACAAAAGGTCTGGGGAAGAGAGCAGGTTAGATTGTGTGTGTGTGTGTGTGTGTGTGTGTGTGTGTGTGTGTGTGTGTGTGTGTGCAACTGGAAGGAAAGGGTGAGGCTGTGTTCAGGATGTATTTTCCTTATGAATTGGATGAGAAGATATTTAAGCAAAAAACTGGCATGATACTTTTAAGTTAAAGATTCACAAACTTAACAAAGTACTCATCCCTTTAAAATTTTCTAGAACAGATATCCAGTTTTCAGTCAATTTATAAACTGTTATTTTTCATTTTTCTACAAAAGGCAGCGTTGCTTTCATAATCAACCCTAGATGTTGCTTAGACTTAAGAATAATATATTTATCACTGTACAATATAGCAGCATGAAAAATATGAAAGTTTATTATGGATCATTTTCTTTTTAAAGTTGAAGAGTAAGTTTACATTCCTATAATTCACTGTTTTATTTATTCTTCAATTCTTATAATATTTGTACACATTAAATCAAAATATCTTATTGTCTAAAATATTACACTGTTCTCTGAAACTTATGAATACATAAGTCATTTATCTATTTAAGTAAATTTCATCAATTACATTTGGTATTTTAAAGTATACTTTATTTAAACAGATTATTAAGATAATGACCTAATTATTTTTATGTATTGGGATCTAATGCCAACACTGTCAATTTTCTATATGGTAGTTAAGTTAGGAAATGGCATGTAATTTTTTTCAATCTACAAAACCTTAAGAATTATGTATTCCACTGTTCCTTTGATCACTGGAATGACCTTCGTGAAAACACTAGAAATGTGTTTTGTACAGCCTAAAGTTAAAAAACATTTCACAGAGTTATACAGGACACTTTGGTATAGTGATGCCATTCATTTTAATAGAAAGGTCTGGGTTTATACTAGCCTTAACCATGTTTGATATATATATGGATATACTTATGCACAATGTAAGGTATAATGAACAATTCTACACTCAAAACCCTAGTATTTTTTATTTTATTTTTAAATGACATCTTTGGAGTAACAAAGACCTGATCATTTAAATATTCTCTCTTTTGAAACCTAAATTAAAGTAGATATATCCACTATTTGTTATAATAATCAAATGATATAAACTGAGGAGATAAAATTCATTGGGTTTGGGAAGGGGTGATAATAGACCATAGTTGCGTTGTTTTGTTATCCTTGAAATATCTTTTATTGAACTAGAAACAATATGAAATAAGAACTTGTGTTTTCGTTAACGTCTGGGACCTGGAGCCAAACCCAGAAGCAGTGGGGTAACTGGTGACTAGAAATTGTGAAATTCCTCATGGCTTAATTTATTTCCTGAGACCAAAACTAACTTTACCTGAAATAAGCCTTGAGAGAGTAGAATTTTATTACTGACCCATGCACCCGAATGAGTTAAAAATTTAGGGTGAGAAGAAAACAAGTTAAAAGCAAGGAAAATAAATTATGGGATTAACGTGTAGATAAGAGAGATGGAGGAAAATATACAAGAATACAAAGCTAATTGGGGAATGTGGATAACTAAAATAAATAAGTGGTTTTCTTTAGCTATTTCTCATAAAGAAATACTCTTTGCAATTAATGAAAAAATAAATATTATACAGTTTAGGCCTCCATTCATATTTTAATTAGTAGCTTAATAAAACTGTCATTTAACATAAATCATCTGTGTAGTTAAGTATATAGTTTTTGTTTAAGTCACAAAAGATTTGTAATGATGCTCTTTTTCACAGTGCTCTGTCCTGCCAACGAGTTACGACTGGATTCAACAGGAGTCATACTGAGTCCTGGATATCCTGACAGTTACCCAAATCTGCAGATGTGTGCATGGAGCATCTCAGTGGAAAAGGGCTATAATATCAGCATGTTTGTAGAATTCTTCCAGACAGAAAAGGAATTTGATGTTCTTCAGGTGTATGATGGTAACCATGGGTTATATTTACTGGTTATTCATAAATTTAGTTCTAATTCCCTAACTGTACACGTGGATGTTCATTATGTCCTTATATTATTTTTATCCTGTATATATTTTAAGTTACATGAACTCCATTCTACATGATCTCACATAAAGAATGTAGATACCTTGATGTAGTTGTTGTGAATTGGAGCTTAAAGAAAATATTAAAATGCTTAGTAAAATCATTTTATATTAGGTATTTCTTATTATTGATAAATCATACTGGGAGTAAAACAACTTCAGTAGGTAATATTATCATAAGCATATAAGCACTGGAAAGAAATGGTGATATAATCATTAACATATATCTATTTATATTATTTTCTCTCCAAAGGACCGAATATTCAGAGTCCAGTGCTTGTGTCCCTCAGTGGAGATTATTCAGCTGCTTTTAATGTGACCAGCAATGGTCATGAAGTATTCCTTCAATGGTCCGCTGATCATGGCAATAACAAGAAAGGCTTCAGAATAAGATACATTGGTATTTGATGTTTATAATTTTAGCAACTATCTCAACTCTATCATTCTTGTTTATTTATCAATATTGAGGTTGTCATTAAAGAGTTAAGATAAAGGTTCAGCAGTTAAGAGCATGTATTGCTTGTGGGAGAATCTGTAGTCTCCTCACATGGTGGCCCATAACTTTCTATAATTCCAGTCACAGGAGATCTGGTGTCCACTATTGATCTCTGCTTGTGGCGGGCATGTGTTCTGTGCCCATGCATGCATGCAGACAAACATCTGTACACAGAATGCAGGACAAGAAAATAAAAAACAGACAGAGGAATTTAGATGTTATCCAGTTAGATGTTAATAAGAATGACAGACTGTACATTGTTGCTTCTTAAGTGACTTGAGTTACTCTCTCTATGTCTCAATTTTATTCTGTGATAAAATAATTCCACCTCATCCATTTATTGGTTGTCTATCACATTAAAAGCCCATAGGGTGTTTACAACTTAGAGTAATTATGTGAATGACTGATAAATTAATTCAAACTGAATGTTTGATTATTTTTTCAATAGATTTGTTTCCCTTAACATGGTAAAATTAGTTATAATGTAATCTATTTATTATCTAATCTTTTAAAATGAAACATTAATTGAGTTTAATCAAAAATAGATATCTGGTTTTAGTTATTCTCCATCTCTTTAAATACTTTCTAAAATATCTTAGTTGTTGCAAGGCAAATCATTAAATACTCTTAAAAACTACAATAAAAATAATTAGAAAGTTGTGGGCTCAGTATATATTTTATATTTATTTATTTATTTATTTATTTTGGTTTTTTGAAACAGGGTTTCTCTGTGTAGCCTTGACTGTTCTGGACTCATTTTATAGACCAAAATAGTCTCAAACTCACAGAGATCCACCTGCCTTTGTCTCCCGAGTGCTGGTATTAAAAGCATGTACTACGACGCCCAGCCTCAATATTTAGTTTAATATCAAGGTGACATCACTTTTATGTCCTCTTCTGTTAATAATAAGGTATACTATTTTTAACACAATAATTGTTTTGGGATGTGTTTGAATATAAATTGTTCTCCATTATAAGGGGATGTATTTCTTTTTTTAAATGTAATCCTAGAAGATATTAAAAAGCTATGAGTCTGGGTTAGAAGGATGTCTTTTTTGGTGTAGAAACACTGATTCCTGTAAATCCATTCAACTATAAATATTTTATCAATAGCTTTGATACAATTTTGAATCACTAACAAATCATGATTTTCACTGATAGAATATATACTCTATCATTTATATGAATTAAAATACTTATGCCGGGCGTGGTGGCGCACGCCTTTAATCTCAGCACTCGGGAGGCAGAGGCAGGCGGATCGCTGTGAGTTCGAGGCCAGCTTGGTCTACAAAGTGAGTCCAGGACAGCCAAGGCTACACAGAGAGACCCTGTCTCGAAAAACCAAAAAAAAAAAAAAAAAAACTTATAAATTGTACACATGAATAAATATATATATGTATTTACATATAATTTACATTTAAAATAATCCTGCCTTGCAACTTTTATTTTAAAAATAATTACCTAATAATTATATTAAATAGTAATTACTTTTTCACATCTTAAAAGAAAAAGAGCATCCTTATTAATTTGCTTACAAATTGTGTAGCATAATAAATCTGAAGACATTATAAGAATGTTCTTATAATTAAAGGTACGCTTGAGGCACCTTAAAGATTATTTGCATTTAAACAATGTATCAGTCACATGAAATACATAATTTTTTATCTTATAATTTTTGAGCTCAAACAAAATTTGAATTCTGCCACATTAAACTTGGTTTTACATTATTCTAAGTAAAGAATGATTGTTCAAATGAAGCAATTATAGGCAATTTATTAATTGTTATAAATCAGTTTTTATTTACATTAACATTCCTGACAAATTTTGATATAGGTAAAAAGAAAACACCTTTTTAGTTACTAAGAACTGTTTGATGTGGTGATTGTATACTTTTTCCTGTTAGAATTGACAACTCATAGCATATATAGTCTAAAGCTAATCTATTTAATGATTATTAACCTCTAACTTTCTATGTCCTCAGATGATAGTGACATTTCAAAAATTAACCAAAACATGACAAACTTAATGTTCTCCAAAGAATACATATGAAAATGATATTTGACATTATCTTTTGTAATTTCAAACTTCAGTAATGAGAGTTTTATTTTATTGGCAATATTTATAATGCTATAACTAATTAATCAGTAAGGAAATTGTAATAGTGTAGCAAAAGTGATTATAAAATACAAAGACTCATTTTAACACCAATCAAATGAACTTCAGGCCTTACACGGATACAGGTCTCTAGAGACAAGTTTAGTGTGACATGTAAACATGCTCCATTATTTTTCTCCCAATCTGTGACAACTTGTCTTTCAGATAACAGGTAATTTGGCAGAGCATTTGGATATCCACAGGTAATAGAAAGCATTTAAAAGCAGAAGACATTTTAGATGACAGTAAAAATTGTGAAAGAATCTAGGCACAGTTAAACATCCTACAGGTCATGAAGTAGACATTTTAAGATGAATTAAAATGTGTTATGGTTATTGAAATGCAGTAACTAAGTAATCATTAATGGCATCATTGTTTGTAAGCTTAGATGATAAAGAATGTCTAATTGTTGATTAAGCAGTGGTTGTCTTCTTTTTTCCTTTGGAAAGCCTTCTATTGTAGCACACCAGAATCCCCACCTCACGGGTACATCATCAGTCAGACAGGGGGACAACTGAACAGTGTGGTCCGCTGGGCCTGTGATCGAGGCTTCCGGCTCGTTGGGAAAAGCAGTGCGGTGTGCAGAAAGTCCTCCTATGGCTATCATTCATGGGATGCTCCGGTCCCTGCCTGCCAAGGTGAAGTATCTTATCCCAAAATAGAAACAAACATTAATACATGATTAACCTTACCTTTTTAATATTAAACCTAAAGTAGACATTATCAAATATTCATATTTAGCAGCACATAATAGAACCTTTCCTGGGAGTGGACTATAAAGACACAAAATTGATTTTGAGACACAAAATTAGATAATTTCTGTTGTCATATAATCATTGTGTCATAAGTTTTTACTTGAATATCTGTTTTATCTACAAACTTATCATATTAGTTACTTTAGTGGAGAAAAGAGTTGGAACTTGAGTTAGTGTATTTGAAGATAACACTAAGAGTGGATAAGAATACCACAGATTTTTAGTTTAAAGTGTACATAATTATGCTCTCAGAGAAACAAATTTATGACAAAGAATCTAGATAATTACCCAGTAGTTTTTCTTTTCTTTAGTTTTCTGTCTCAGCAGGACTATAGTCCTCATTCTCACTTGTAATTTATTACAAAATAAAACCCTGTGAGCATTTGGAACTGTGATAACACAATGACAAACTTGTTATTCAACACATGACCTTTTGATGAAGATGCCATGTAAAAAGGTAGTACAGTTCGTACTTTCAGATAGTATGTAATCAAGTCAAAGTACACCTCAATTATACAAAATAATAGAAGGCGACTTAAAATTCAATTTTTTTCCCCAAGATAGGGTTTCACTGTGTAGTACCGAAACTCCCTCAGTAGACCATGCTGGCCTCAAATTCAGAGATCTGCCTGCTGCCTCTGCCTCTCATGTCTAAGGATTAAAGGTATGAGCTTTCATTGCTGGGCTTGACTTAATAATTGAAATATTTAATTTATCATATTATTTTTCAGTATTAAAATGATATACACAAAATACATATTCATGTACACACATTTATAAATATGAACACATACACATATATACATGGATGCATTATAAATTTTATTTGTTAACCAGAATACAATGGTTTCTCTAGCAATGCTAAATTTTCAAATTTTAAAGATACAGGGCAGTATCAGTGAACAAATAATAGATTGTAACTTTCATCCAATTGGAGAGAGCTCATAGGAAAAACTAACAGTAAAACTGGTTAATTAAAATTCAAAATCAAACAACATCAAGCTAAAATTGTCCGAGGAATAACAATTACCAAACAACTGGTGTAGCTTCTTGTATTTACCTATTTTAAAAGTTTTAATTGATAGAGAATTAGGTCCCATAGGTATATGCATAGGCACATTATATGAAAGAATTATTGCTCCTTTATTCTATCCATGTAGAAAACATTCACCTGCCTGTTAGGTTTCTGGGAATCATCATGTCTCTAGCAAGTTAATAGTTGAGCCACTGATGTCATGCAGATTAGGAATATTTAAGGGAGCTTCAATTCTTGCCTTTGACCAATGAATAGTAAGCATATGTATAACTTCTTTTTTAAAAATATTTTTACCTTTTTATTTAATTAATTTATTCAGATTACAATTCAATTGTTATCCCATCACCTGTATCTTCCCGTTCCTCCCTCCCTCCTTCCCGCTTTCAGCCAATTCCCCTCCTTCTCTTAAGACTCATTGGAGAACAGTGTTATATCTCATGTAATAATAATCATAGGAAGTAAAACACATGGAACTAAGCCATAGTCGTATATGCTTTAAATTAATGTTGAAGTTTTACATTATAGTTTATGTATATTTATGTATCATACATATTTTATCATGTATTATGTATGTATATGTATAATGTTTATATAAGCTTTAAATTTAAGAAAACTTACATAAAGTTTTATTTTTCTATTTAGGTTTAGTTGTATGAGTGGGAGGGTGTGGGTGTCGGTGGGTGTGCGCAGTTGAATACAGGAGTTTGTAGATACTGGTAGCCTTGGATAATGTTGGAGCAGGAGATACAGGTCGCTGTGAACCTCTGATCAGTGGAGTTCCTCTGTAAGATCCTCATGCATTCTTGAACTGTGATCACCTTTCCAGAGTTGTATATTTACCTTAAAAGAAAATCACCTCAAATGTTCTGAAAAATACCAATTGCTTTCCAGATTCAGTACTATAATATCATTAATTTTAGGTAAATAATATTACATTTTTACACGGTGAGTCGCATTACTTTGTCATCAGTATTTATTCCAAGATTTGTATTGTTGTGTTAAGCAAGTTGAAGTATCATTGAAAGGAAATCCAATTGATCTTGTAAAGTTATACATACAGTAGTTGAAGTTCAGGGTGATACAATCTTATCATTGAAATCTCTAAAAAATATTATTTTTGGAAAAATATGTTTTTGATTGAGGAGGGGCATGGGGTCCCTGTCAGGATCTCCACAAGGAGACTATCAAGGCTGGCAGATGTGGACTCAGGTGCACCTGCACAAACTGATACAGCAACCAAGGACATTTCAAGCAGAGAACCAAGTCCCTGTTCAGGCTCCATGTGGGGAATGGGAGTGGATAGCGATGGAGCAGCTCTGACTGGAACTCGGGTTCCTGAGATTTGACCACTAACCCTTGAGAGAGAGGCCCTGTGGGAACACAGGGGAAGGCGATGCAGGCTCTCCAGATGAGACCGGATAGGCTGTGGTCAGACGGTGGGAAAGTAGGAACCCCTCTTGTCAGAGGTCTAGGGGAAGGGAATAGGGTGAAGAGGGAGAGAGAACAGGAAGATAAGAGCGAGGGGATTACAATAAAGATGTAATGTGAATACATTATAAAAATATAAATTCCTTCACAAAAATATTGGGTTTTTTTGGACATGTGCCCTATTTTGGGGTATTGCTAATTATGGCATTGGGAAGAGCTATTCACGTAACACAGACGTTTAATGTCACTTTTGTTTATGTTCTTCAACGAATTATTCCCCTTGCATGTCGATATCTCAGACATCCTAACATTTACTTACTTCAGTATTAGTTAAACAATATCAGCAAGCTAAAAATAGAAAATGTCCTTGGCTTTCTATGTTTGTGTTCTGTGAATTATTTCTCTTTTTGAACACTGGATAGCCACTAATTAACACACAGGACCTTGTATCAGGAACAGAAGGACCCCATCTCATGACTCAACTAAACACTGGTGCTGTTCTGAAGAAACAGTAACTTTGTGGTCACTGATTCACTTGTAAATTCTGTTTTCCTAGAATTCCATAGAGAAGCAACCTTGACAGCCTTTCAGAGATGATTCTTCTGAACAAAGTTGTGTTCAGTCTTTCTCTTTCTTGAGCAGGAAAGTAGCATTAGTCAGATTTTCTTAGAGGAAAAAATATATATATACTATTTATGTAATAGTAAGCACTTTACATATTTATTATATTGGCTTTAGTACAGTGGGATTTATTAGAGAGGATTTATTCGACTAGCTTACAGAATATGGTTCATTTAGACCAACAAAGGCTCTCTTCCTATGAAAAGTTCAATAATCCACAAGGCTGGCTAGCTCAGTAGATCTTCAGTATATGTCCGAATACCAAAGAAGTAGGCTCTAATATTAGTGAATAAAGATTGAGAGCAGACAGTCAAAGGGAGTGAAACTGGAGCTGGTGTGGTCTTAGGAAACATCAAAGCCTATTGCCCGCAACACACCTCCTCCAACAAGGCCACACCTTCTCTCCAAACATTTCATTAACCCGGGACTAAGCACACAAGTATATGAAGGGAACTGTTCTTTCAAACGATCACAGAAGTTAAAATTGTGCTACTTGTTAATGAGATATTTGTCTAGTCATTTGATTATGGCATATTTACTCCAGCTCTAAATTATAATCATTTTCTAAATATATGAGGAACTTATATTACTTAACTACACTTACTTGTCTCTGACTTAGGTTCAACAATGTGGGAGAGTTCATGTGTGTGTTCTTGTGCATGCATATGTTTTCATGTGTGGCATGTGTACTTTCTTATGTTTTTGTATCTATAAGCATAGGAGGTTTTTTTTTTGAGTATGTATATTCAACAAAGACCTGGTCATTGGCAGGCAGGGAATATTGGGGAAAGAACTTATTAAAAATTATAATTACCAGGGGGTGGGACAAAAAATTATAATTACCCACATGAATATCTGAAAATATAAATATTGATGAAACATATTATGGAATCATATAGTACTTTGTAATGATATGAATTGAAATAAATATGTAAATATATAATTATGACAATATAAATTTCACTGTTAGCAACATAACTTAAAAAAATAGTGCTCTTGTAAAATAAATGTATCAAAGTTTAAAATTAAGCATCTCAAATGAAATTCAGAAACATACTAGCTATGTTTGAGGAAATAATTTTGGCCTAGTGTATTTAACCAAGTACTATTTGGACAATAATATCATTAATGCTTATCCCACATTGGGAATATACCTGTGGCAAAAAGATGCTTTTCGGTAAAATTAACCTTTATATTCTATTTCTGGACAAAATATAAGTGAGAATTTTTGGACTCTTTGCATAATGTTTTGTCCATATTAATTATATTATGGTAGACAATGTAAGTCAGTGTTATGCACTAAGCATTAAATACACCATTATTGACCTGACTTCAATTACCATATTAACTTTATGAATGCTAAAAACAAAATACATGACAAAAAGCAAGGGAGGGGGAGCAAGAACAACATACAAGCCATCAACTTAAATTTTTATCAGTTGAAAATAAATTATTAAGAATGTACAGTTCAGAAAAGTTATTTTATGATATACAATGAATTTCTTTTGCAAACCTGGTAGTATCCCAAATAATTCCCCAATATTTGGGACTTACAGATATCATGGAAACTGTTCTTAATTTTCTGTTTTCATAATTGTGTATGAATATATTTATTCCAGCTATTTCCTGTGGAATTCCTAAAGCCCCAACATATGGAGGTATACTTACAACAGACTACTTGGTTGGAACTCGAGTTACCTACTTTTGCAATGATGGATATAGACTGTCATCCAAGGAACTTACCACAGCCACTTGCCAATCAGATGGAACATGGAGCAATCATAACAAGACCCCTCGCTGTGTTGGTATGTACATTCATGGAAAGTTGTCAAGAGTGTGCAGTTAGTATGTTATATGACTTGTAATTTTATATATTGTTGACTTTTAAAAGTTAATCCCTGAAATGTTCTAGGATGGAAATAAAATCAATGCATTTGTGTTACCAAATATGGTGGGACATGAAATGGGCATTTTGCTCATTTTTAGAAATTTTAAAATATGTGCAGATATCAATTGTGACTTTAGTAATTATAATTTAGCTTACTCATATTAAAATATTTTTCATTGCTACTTTTACTATCATAGTATAATAAATGAATAAATACTTTTAATTGAAAATTATTTTGATGAAAAATGATGATTTAAGTAACATCTGTTATTTTCTCTCTATTTCAACTATGTGTCTCATTTATTACTAACAATTGAATCTCATTATCTCATTTAAACTGATGATTGTTCAATTATGGGTAATGTTTTCAAAATGCCTAATTCTGTTTTTTTTTTTTTTTCATATCTTAAACAACTATTCAGTAAATAAACATAGAGACTAGATCTCTGGTCCACAAAGGCCATTCTGGTCAAACACATTTCCTGAAAATCAGTTCTTCAACAAACATTTTAATAATAAGGAAAAAGACGAGTTAAGTGACTGGGATTCTGGGGGAGATATCAGTGTATATTCAGTATCTGAATTGTGAAGCAGCTGCTCATTAATTTAAGGAACTTCTAACATTTCCTGGGGAAATAGAAGTAATTAATGATTAATGTAGAAAAGACTTGTTATTTTCTGGAGCACAATAGAGAATTACCTAAAGTGATAGTAACATAAGGGGTCTCACTCATTTTAGTTTTCTTAAGTACTAAGGTGGTACTTCCCTTACTAGCTTCTGTATTCTTTGGTTTTATTCAGTTGTTACATGCCCAAGTATTAATTCCTTTACTCTGGAACATGGACGATGGAGAATTGTGAATGGATCACATTATGAATACAAAACTAAGGTGGTTTTCAGCTGTGATCCTGGTTATCACGGACTTGGTCCTGCTTCCATCGAATGCCTTCCTAACGGTACTTGGAGTTGGAGAACTGAAAGACCGTACTGCCAAAGTAAGTAGGCAGGATACTTAGTTCGTTTTAGAAGCACTTTTTGATAATTGCATTTCTTGAAAATTACTTCTTTTTTGAAACACACCCGTGGAAATTGAGATTGTTTCTTTCTGCCTATGTGAGTGTTCATGTGAGATGGTACAACCACATGTTTGTTACCCAGTGTATTCTCAAAATCTGATGTACCCAGACTTCAGATGTGACCTATCATAACTAGTAAAATAATGGCACTAATAAAATTATTCTCATTATGTTTAAAGTTTACACATTATGTTTAGTAAACACTATAAATAAAATAACTTATCAGATATGGGTAAATTATTACAGCAATTAAAATATTTATATTCATAGTTTCCTTAATACTTGCTGGGCAGTGTTTTTAGTTAAAAATATATATGCACACATGTATATATTTCACTCTTTTAAAAATGAAACTGAATGATGTATTAATCATTTCAAACAAGCCACCGAGTCTGTCAATACAAAAATAGTGTTTGGTTTAGGCAATCTATAAAAAAAACCCTCTTTGACCAATAACAGAGCTTAATTTTTTCTGATCTTCAATTTTTGTAAAGTTGTTGAGATGACTTAATTTAATCACACATTGAAATACTAGATAGATCCAGATTCACATGAACCTAAAATATTATTTAATCAAATTGAAAACTATCAATGTATTTGTTCATATTCCTTAAAATGGCTAGGGCCTAATCAAAACAACCTAACTAATTAAAGGATAGGTGAAATTCCTCCCAGCTTTTTTTTACTTATTTGTTATTTTGTCCCAGAAGACCCATTAGATTAAAGTTTATCCTTTTATCCTAAATCCAAAAGACATCTGTGGCATAAACTATAACATAGACACTCATATTTTATAAATGAGTGGTCAAATGAGATTATGATTGTTAATAAATTTAATATTGTAGAAAACTAGCTATATATATATATATATATATATATATATATATAAAAGTTATAGAAGAATCAGTGGATAGCATTTTTGTGTGATTTGCGGTTTACTCTCTAAATCACTATGCTAGTGTAGGAGATTTTGGTTACCCAGTGGCACAGGATAATAAGCTTAAGAAATAATAATAAAATTGGAATTTTAGATATTATAATAGCTTCCAATTCATACACCTTTGCTCAATCTCCAATGTTAAAGGAAGATTTGGGCTAATCTTTATTTTTTTGAATCATAAATAATACATATTAAATTATATCATGCCCTCTTTTCTCTTACATTCAAACTTGTTTTACAAATGTCATTTTCAGAATTAAGAAAATCAAATCAAAGATAACTCAAAATATAAGCAACATGCTATTTTTAAGAAGTGAAATTTAACCATGTCTCATGTTTACTATTGTTTTTTAAGTCATCTCCTGTGGAGAATTACCAACACCTCCAAATGGAAATAAAATTGGAACTCAAACGTCCTACGGCTCCACAGCCATCTTCACATGTGATTCTGGATTCATGCTTGTGGGTTCTGCTGTCAGGGAGTGCCTTTCCTCTGGTCTGTGGAGTGGATCCGAAACCAGATGTCTAGGTATGGGAAATAACTCACTTTACCTGACCTCTCAACAAGCACACAGAGGAATGTGACCTTATTCCCTGACACAAGGTGGCAACTTTGATTTATTTGGGAAGGGTTAAAAATCTGAAGAGGCTTAACACTAATGTATCACATGATAGAAAACAGGTAACCTTTGGTGAAATGAATATCTACATTTCAATCTTTCTCCTCTTTTAATTTGTAAGATGCAATGTGATTGAAACTATTCTAAAAAAACTCACTAAAATTTAATTTTTTGATGATGATTTTAGACAATGGGACTTTTTTTTTTCATCCAAAGAGCTTTCTCAAAAACTTGTTCAGAGAAAACTAAACAATTTTCCATTTTATTTATGAAAAGAATATTATAGTTTACATGTGTACATGTGTAATGTGTCCATGAATGTAACATGATTTGAAATATTACAGGTTTCATTTGAGTAATAACTTATATTTAATAGCTATAGCTGTAAAATAGTTTCTTTATATGAGAGGAATGCTGGGTCCTTTTAAGAGGACCACCATACAAAATTATAAACAAACCCAATTTTAGTATATTAATATGTTCCTAAGTAGTCAAAATAATATTTTAATATTTCCAGAAGAAATTTTACTTAACTGATTTTAAGTCCAGATTCCAGAGTATACTAATAAATTGGAATATTTGTGTGTAACATATTTATGAAAATACATTCAATTAACAATTATTGTATTTTATATGCTATTGTGTGTTAGTGTGTGAAGTGTCTGTATCTACCACCCCAATTATGCTCTAAATATTCTCCCTAGGAAAAAAGTATTAAAAATATTTATGAGCAAACCATATTTTTGATTCTGTGAAGACCATTATCATTGTAGAATAATATATAGTAGAGGCTATATTGTTGGCATTTAATATGAACCCATAGTAATGTCTGTAGGAGAAGGCTTCCAAACCGTTTAATATTACAGTCTTGCATTAGAAATTGAACATAAGGTTTCATTCACCCTCTCCTTGCCTTTCTGACCCAAAGCCTGTTGACAGAATGTGGGCAGCATAATATTCTTCTGATTAGTTCTCTGGATGCAGTGAGTTTATTTCCTACATCTCAGTGATCTGTGTGGGTTTCTTAATTGGGAGAACAGCCAACAGAGGGTGCTTACATGTCTCTGACCCGTTATAGAACTAGCCCTTGTCAAATTTGCCTGTCATACACTCATCTACCTTTCAAGACTTTCAAAAAGCTTGCCAATATGTTTCCTTGGTGACTGTTAAAGTAAAACATATAAATCAAAATTAAACATCTTAGTATCTATATCATTAGGTAGAAATCAATGTTCATCTATGGTTCTTGCTTTCATTTTAATTTTCACCTTTTCCTTTTGAGATGGGTCTCTCTATATAAATCCACTTTCCTCTACTTGCAGATTGTTTGTATTAAAGGCATGTGCCACTATGTCCACTACTCCTTCTATTTTTATTCCATTAAAAAGAATATATGTAAGAATATATATATTATATGAATTTTACTAATGTGTATTTGAATCAATATGAACACAGACTTTTGATAATAGTTCAGAAAGTTTCTTAAGGCTACACTACAACTAATTGCCCTCCTCACTACCAACCTGAGAAAATAACAGATTTTAAACCATATGCTAATTCTTCATATTATAGACATTTATATGAATGAAATCCCGAATTTGCTAAATGCTTCTTCAGTCCTACTCCACTTCATGTTACAGGTATCTGTATTAGATATTAGCTTCTGCACTAAATTACAATTAGTCTCTACTGAACAGCCATCTGAGATTCGTTTGATCTGGGGCTGTTTGTATAACATTATATTTCAGTGAAAAATTTGGGGGAGCATATATATTCATTCCTAGGGTATCTAGAAATGAAATTCCTCTAACATTCTTTGTACCCATATTTGAATTTGTATTATTTTTCTGATGTTTTATGTCTAGCCAAATGTATTTGATTTTTTTTTAAATCCATTTTCCAATTTTCCTTTGTGGCATGGTAGTTTTTCCCCTATTAGAACACATTTTAGCCAGGCGTGGTGGTGCACACCTTTAATGCCAGCACTTGGGAGGCAGAGGCAGGTGGATCGCTGTGAGTTCGAGGCCAGCCTGGTCTACAAAGCAAGTCCAGGACAGCCAAGGCTACACAGAGAAACCCTGTCTCGAAAAACCAAAAAAAAAAAAAAAAAAAAAAAAAAAAAAAAGAACACATTTTAGTATGAACTACAATTCTTAACCAGTTCTGTGATGTTATTTTTCATTGTACTTTAGGAGTATTTTTCCCAGTCTGTGATTTGCTTATTCATTTCTTAGTAAGACCTTTTGATGAGCGTTAGTTTTTAACTTTGTTAAAAACACACCAAACACACCTTGATTTGTCTCCTTCCTTTTTTTTATTTATTTATTTTTTTTTAATTATCTGCTTTCACTCTAAGGATCTTGTCCTTGATCCTTAATCAAAAAATACTTTCTACCAGGTTTTTTCTTACTTTCTACTTTGATATATTACGCTTGTGCTTCAAATGTGTTGGTTTTTTAAAATCATGCAGTAAGATTGTTTCATCTGCTAGAATATGTTCTACACTATTTGTTTTACATATTCCGTAAGAATAATTGATTTCATCTGACCTAAGTCTCCTGAGTTTTATAGTTAGTGGCCCTGAGGTAAGAGTGGTTGTGCTACTCTAGATCCGTATGGAGAGTTTGACATGTTTTAGTATTAATCATCTGATCTCTGAACAGTGCACATCTATTTGAATAGTGGGTTTTCTTTACAATTTTACAACAGCAACACTATAATTTTCACACAAAGATCTCTTGTGTTTGCTATTAAATTCAGAATTTTTATTAGTACTTATAAAATAACTAAATCTTTCAAATATGGAATGGTAGTATATAAAAGAACAGTCAGTTAAAATGTTTCTCTAATATTTTTCAAGCTTGCTAAATTGATTTATTAATTTAATAAATTTTAAAAATACTATTATATACATATATAATATAATTTGATTATATATAGTTTTGCTCTCTTGCTTTTCAATGCCTTGCCTCTTTTTATTCTTTACTGTGTATTTTGTACATAATATTTTGTAAGAGGGATTTACAGATATTTTCTTTTTCATTTTAATTGTTGAGCTACATTGCTATAACAATCTTACTATGCTCCTATATGTTAAATCCTGTAGACCATATACTGCTGTATCTTCATTATTATTTATTATTATTATTATTATTATTATTATTATTATTATTATTATTATGGCTTCTACTTCTGTAGATAATCTTAGAGTTTAACAATTCTACTGCTATTTAGAAGAGATCTCACAAATGATTACATTATTCAGTAGCATTTATTTATTCTTTTCTATTTTTCTTTTATTTTGGAAATTGACTTAAATATTTTCTTCTAAAAAATCTCAGCGGGTCACTGTGGAATTCCAGAACTCATTGTGAATGGGCAGGTCATTGGAGAGAATTATGGATACAGAGACACAGTTGTGTATCAATGTAATCCGGGCTTTCGTTTGATTGGATCTTCTGTGAGGATTTGTCAGCAGGATCACAACTGGTCTGGTCAGCTCCCATCCTGTGTGCGTAAGTAAGCATGGTGAAAGAAATTAGGTCTTCTTGCATTCTGAAATAGTCAACCAATTATGCTTTTGCTAAGCAAGAGCAATACTTCTATTAACTATATATAGATGACAATGTAAATAATTTTATAATCTGTTCATATATTCTGTTATTCAGTAGTCATCCAGGATCATATAAAACTATGAATGAAGAACATGGGGAAACTACTAAATTTTTTGTTACTTATATCTTTCATGAATACATAACTTAAGTTCAAAACCTCAGGATTTAGTGTAAATATTTGTAAATGAACATTTGTGTGTGGAAGGCATATTATCAACATATTTTTAATATAAGGATTTCAATGTGTTGACACATGGTTGTGTAACAATGTCAATACTCTTATAATATGAGACTACAAAGCTTTTTATATTGAAAATCCTTCTGGTAAATGAGTTTTAGTAATTAGGATGTTATAGCTAGCTCATCAGATCATTACCTGATGAAGTGTAATTAGTGGAGAAAAAAAGACATATCATATGGAGAGCCACTTCTTGCTGTTTAGGGTTATAGGGTTCCTTGAGGCAAGTCTAATCCTCATTTCAAGATATTTATAAATTCTTCTAGTCACACTGCATCATCAACAACGAGGAGCACTGTGTGTGTGTGTGTGTGTGTGTGTGTGTGTGTGTGTGTGTGTTAGCACCAGAAGCCTTCTACTTTCTTGGAGCCCCTAGTCTTTCTTTGGGTCTGGTTTTTATCTCAACTGACAAAGACCACATCCCTGTAGACCTGTAGACAGAATATATATATATATATATATACCTATAGCAAGAAGAACCATGACACAACCAGGATTTATATAAATGTTACAATATTAGTGTTTTGGCTATTTGTATTTGACAGCCTTGAAGAAAACATCTTTCCTATCTTGGTGAGTCTAAAGTTCTGAATGTAAATCAATCTCATCATATCTTGCCATTATCAAATAAAAACATCTATCTAGACCTAAAAACGTCTTAAATTCTAAACAACTATGCTTAATTGTAAAACTAAGCTACCTGGTCTTCAAGACCATCAGAGACTTGAGAAGGAATAGACTTGATCACCTGATTATGCTGGGAGTGCAGGTTAGTAGCTTTCCAAATGAGAAGATGAAAGAGACAGTTTGCTACCTGAATAGTCACCCAAAACTCTCTAGCATTGGAGCATCATCTTCAGCCTTCTGGCCCACTATATCTGACATACATATTTGTGAGGCAGGAACTATTGAGGACTTGCTTACCCTGTCTTGGCAGAGTTTGGCTGTGGACTCTGTCTGCACCCAACTTTGTCCTTTTTTAGGCAGAATTCTGTGTGTGGTAGAAATGAGGGCCTTTTTCCCAGTGGCTTGTTTGCCACATTTGAAGCCATCTCCATAATGAGGTTGTTTGATCCTCATCATTCTATGTGAGGTAGGCTAGGTGTTGCCATGAGTTAACCTGTCTCATTATCAATAAATCTTTAAAATAATAAAAACATTTTAAATACCATATTAAGTATGTCTCTGAGGTTTTTGAGGACCTTATCTATTTCACCTCACCTTTCTATAGAATTATATCTGTCTGTTGCACCTAAGATGTATATCTCACGACAAAAGTAGACTAGTAATTGATTTCTTAGGTTTGGAGATAGGGGTTGAAAAGAAAGAAGGAGGAATATAGAAATATCTAGGGAAGATAGAACAGAAAGCAAATTAGTAGATCTACTCTTCAACTTAATGTCTTATTTGTCACTCACAAGTTTATTTTTAATTCACAGGTATTGAATTTTGTATATAGATACAAAATAAGCTTAATTTTTAGATATAGTGGTATAAAATTCAAATGTTAGATTATTCTTCACACACACACACACACACACACACACACACACACACACACACATATATATATATATATATATATATATATATATATATATATATATATATATATACACATATCCACTCTGAGTTATTGTACCCATATAATGTACCACGATTATAATACAAAAGGCTGTTTAGGATAAATAAGTTACACATGCTGTTAGTTGATCAAATCATGGTCATATTAATTACTATGCTTTATTTATTCTTACTTTATCTATATATCTTTCAATTTCTCATAATAATTTCCATCACTGATTACTTACATTAGTTTTTTTAAATGTTGGTTAATAAATGACAGTATAGACATCAACATGGTTCAATTGTAATATCATAGGATATAGGTAAGTGTTGTAGAAGCTTTAAGACTTATAATTTATAAATATTATTTTAATTGGTCAGTGATTAAATATCATCAATTTCTTATTATGTCAACAGAATTTTATGAGAAATTGCTTTGGTATTGAGGTTTTGGATAAAGCAACATATATTAAACAATTAAAGTCACCTCCTTAAGTTCTTACACACACACACACACACACACACACACACACACACACAAATACTGTGGCAGGGTAACTTAAAAAGAGCAATATTTGGCTTGAGTCTGTCCTAGATTTTTTTCATCTAAACCCAAGCCTGACCAAGTAATGCCATTGTTTTCTGCTTGAATAATTAAGACTATAAATGAGACTAGACCCTCAGGGGGAAACTGGTTTTTTATTGATAATTTTAAACAAGAATAAAATGCAGTTAAATTTCCAAGTGAGTAGCTTGACATTAACAATACAGCTGAAAAATAATTGCCCTTGGGTCATTTAGAAAGTACTAAAAGTAGTTATGGTCTTTTCTGTGCCCAATTATGAAGCATTGTTACTGGGACTGCTCCAATAAACAGAGTGAGCTGACACAGTAGAACACTTCCTAGAAATGCAGTGTTTGGGGAAATGCAGCACCTCATAAAATTAATTCAAAGACCATGGCATAAAAAGGATATAAATAATTCTACTGAGCATATAATTTCCAAGTAATCAAATAATAATCAGTAAGATTGATTGGTTTGGACAATGTTAGCAGTGTTTATTTCAAACCATGACTGAAACTTCTAGGGCAGTGTCATATGGTAATTCTTGTTGTCCACATTAACTAATCTTATTAAGACTATAACACTTTTCAATATCAACTTTATAAAAATATTTTATTAATTTATTCATATTATATCTAAATTGTTATCCCATCCTTTGTATCCTCTCATTCCTCCCTCCCTCTCGCTTTCCCCCTACTCTCCTCCCCTATGACTGTGACTGAGGGGGACCTCCTCCCCCTGTGTATGCTCATAGGGTATCAAGTCTCTTCTTGGTAGCCTGCTATCCTTCCTCTGAGTGCCACCAGGCCTCCCCATCCAGGGGATGTGGTCAAATATGGGGCACCAGAGTTTGTGTGAAAGTCAGTCCATACTCTCCACTCAACTGTGGAGAATGTTCTGGGTAGGGGTTCAATGTTTACTGCGTGTATTATCCTTGGATGGTGCCATAGTTTCAGCAGGACCCCTGGGCCCAGATCCGCCAGTCATAATGTTCTTCTTTTAGATTTCTAGGACCCTCTGGATCCTTCTAATTCCCTATTCTCCCATTCTTCTCTCACCTAGAATCCCAATAGGATGTCATTCCCTCTGTCCCACTTTCCTTGTAAGCGAAGACTTTCATGGGGCATGAACCTTGGACTAGTGTCCAGATATACCATTTGAGTCTTTTTGCTTCTGGGTGAACTCACTCATGATCATTCCTAGTACAATCCATTTATCCACAAATTTTGGGAATTCCTTGTTTTTAATAGCTCAGTAATATTCCATAGTGTAAATATACCACAGTTTCTTTATCCATTCTTCTACTGAGAGACAATTAGGCTGTTTCCATGTTCTGGCTATTATGAATAAGGCCTCTATGAATATGGTTGAGAATATGTCCCTGTTTGTGGTAGAGCATTTCTGGGTATATTCCAAGGAGTGGGATAGCTGGATGTTGGGGGATGGTCTGGTGTATTTTATGCTAATTACAGTTTGCTGTCTCATCCACCTTTTGCTTAATAAAAAGCCATCCCACCTGGGCAGGGCAGAGGAGATAGGTGGGGCTAGGAAAGAGAGGAATTCTGGGAAGAAGAAGGATCTCCATGAGGAGAGGGAGATAGACCTAAAGTGTGTGTGGCCCCAGAAGGGCAGACCAGGAGGCTGAACCCCTATGTGGCTGACATTCCCATTAATCTATGGGGAAGAGATCTCTTACAACAATGGGGTACTCAGATTAATATTCCTGCAATTGCAGAGATAAACTATGTTGAAACTAGGGATGAATTGGTATGGTCTTCTGGGGAAGAGGTAAATGTAAGTGATCAGTGGCGACCACAAGCTATGCCCACTGTCCAACCTCAGAACTCTTCAAGTTTAGAGTGTCAAAATTTATAAGAGGGGCCACTGCTGAGATACCAACAGCCCTGCCCCTAAAATGGATTTTAAACCGACCTGTAAGGCAGGAGCAGTGGCCTTTAACAAAAGAAAAGTTGCAGGCGCTTCACTGTTTAGTGAAAGAGCAGCTGGAGGCTCAACACATCGAAGAATCTTCCAGTCCCTGGAATTCCTCTGTTTGTGGTAAGAGCTGAGTCTTGAGGAAGCCCTTTTCCCATTTTTCTGAAAAAGCACCAGATAGATTTCCAAAGTGGTTATATCAGTATGCATTCCCATCAGCAAGAAAGGAGTGTTCCTCTTTCTCCACATCCTCGCCAGCATGTGGTGTCACTTGAATTTTTGATCTTAGCCATTCTGATGGGTGTAAGATGGAATCTCAGAATTGTTTTGATTTGCATTTTTCTGATGATTAATGAACCTCCAGATCCCAGCTATCCCAATGAAAGCAACCCTGAGAACCCTTCACTATCAATTTTAACGATTTTTTCTATGTAACGTTAAAAGGTCTATTGCAAAATTATATTGAAAAATGAATACAAACACCTCACCCCTTAATATTAGTTATTAAAATTAATCTTTGTCACTTTATATTTGCTGTAGGTGTCTAGAGATGGAAACTCCTGTCATCACATAGATATTTTTGCATTTCAGTATTATTAGCTCATGATATAGAAACAGAAGAGCAACAATATAAAAAAAAACTATATAGAACAAAGTAGGAACATCAAACATTAAACATGTAGTACTTTATTGAAACTGACATAAGTTAGTGGCTGGAGGGATGTTTTGTGTAAAAAGTGCTTGTTTCACAACCCGGAAGAACTAAGTCTCATCCCATATGTCTAGTGAGGCATGTTCTCACTTGAGTCTGTAACCCAAAGTTTAAGTAGGAGCACAAGGATTTCTGGAGCTACAGCCTGGTCAGAACACTTGAGCTCCATCCACATAGGAAATATGGTGAAGAGTGACAAAGTATGGCACCTAACACACATGTGAAAATACACCACATACACATATCATACACATACACACACAAGCAGTGTCTTAAAAACACACAATCTTAGTTTGCGTTTCTTAATATATTATTTTATTGATTTTCTATATCTTTGTTTGTAAAAAGCACTTTGTGTATATCCACATATGAAGTGTTTTTGCTACTTTGACATTATTAAAGATAATTGCCATGTGATAATTGATATTCTCTATTTTATTCCTCCTTTCCCCAATGATTTAGCTGTTAGCTGTGGTCACCCTGGTAGTCCAATTTATGGAAGAACAAGTGGAAATGGGTTCAACTTTAATGATGTGGTAACCTTCTCTTGCAATATTGGGTATCTTATGCAAGGGCCAACAAAGGCACAGTGTCAGGCCAACAGGCAGTGGAGCCATCCTCCACCTGTGTGCAAAGGTAAGGAGCTCACCCTATTCTATCTGGGGTTGTGGCAAAAAATATGTCTATAAAGGCACAGGTGATAAATCTGAACAGCTCCAACAGTAAGGAATTAGTAACTAATAAAAGGCTTAAATAGTCGTGTCATCTAATTCCATGTTTTCAAATTAATTTTTATTTACTCATTTGTAATTAATTTTAAAGTTCAATTACATCATTTTTGCTCTTTACTTTCCTTGGTCTAGAACCTTCTATAGCTCCTTCCATCTCCCCCGTCACTCCCAATTTTGGGGTTCTTGTCCTTGTGTACAAACATGTAAATATACCTGGCGGAGTTTGTTTGTGATGTTTGCGTGTATATGGCTTACTACTTCATCATTTTGTTTGCTTAATGAATTAGGGGCTCATCAACGAGAGAGACAAACTCTCCCTCTCTCAGTAGTTATTAGTTACCTGTAGTTCTTTGTCTTGGGATGAACATTTTAGGTTTCACCTCTTCTACATTAGCATGTCTAAAACTAAGACTTTCTTTCTGCTTAATAGTGGGGTCACAGGTTTTTTTAGAGTATATATACAGTACTCAAGATCATATTAAATTGCATTTCTGTTCATGATTACTGAAATGTTCTACTTGGATTTATTTTCTGCACTTTTGCAAAATCTCCATGGATTATCATGCTATGTGAATAACTTTCTTTTGTGGTTTAACCAATAGTAACAGATTAAAGAGGATTCTTTAGTGGATTCTTATTTTTCAATAAAATATGATGTTTAATTTTGTTAAAAACTATAATTTTCTGCCCATTTTTTATTATGGTCAATAAAAATAACTTAAGTGGGGTCATTCTTTAATCTGTATAAAGTATAATTCCTAGGGGTTACTATGGTCTCCAAATTTGCTGTATTATATTTTTGTGTGTGCGTGTGTGTATATGTGTGTGTTTACACCTACACAAACTATTATTTCAACAGTCCATGGATTAACTAAATTTCCAGAATATTTAGTTTATTTGACTAAATTTACTTCTGAAACTATGTTTTAAAGTTTTACCTGCACTACACTTTTGTATGTTTATATATTCTTAAACTAACTTTTAACTTTTTCCACTTCTTTAGTTGTCAACTGTTCTGATCCTGGAATTCCAGCTAATTCCAAAAGAGAAAGCAAAATAGAGCATGGAAATTTCACCTATGGCACTGTGGTATTCTATGACTGTAACCCAGGATATTTTTTATTTGGCTCTTCAGTTTTGATATGCCAACCAAATGGACAATGGGACAAACCTTTACCAGAATGTATCAGTAAGTAGATAATGTGAATTATTAGTATAAAAAACTGTCATGGAAAAAATGTTGATGTTTATTGTCGTCATTTAGCCAAAACTATACACCAAAAGAAATTACATTGACTTTATGTCTTTTAAAACCACAAATCCATCTATTTTGCAAATTACTTGACTGTTTTTTTGCAATACCACTTTGTTTTCTGAAATGTATATATTCTTCTATAATATTGTCACTATTGCTAGAGAGGATGGACCAGACATCTATTTAACCCTGCTGTGGAAACCACATAGACCAAAGTATGGCAACCACCAATGGATTTGTGTATAGGAAGACGAGTGAGATGTTCCTACAGGAGAAGTAATGACTAAACTACAGGTGCATCATCTAACATCCAGTACAGTCTGAGTGACAGTTTAGGAAAGCTAGAAACCCAGCTTGTACAGCATAACTCACATAAAGCTTTACCCAGGTTGTAGGCTGTCTCTTTCAAGCAGATCAGATGGTTGGAGCCTTTTACAAGTCTCTGCGTCCTCTAGTTTGCTTGGCTGATGTGAGCCTCTTTCATTCTTTGAATGAGTGTCACTTAGCAGTACTTACTACTTATATTTAATTGGACAGCATTAGGAATTTTAAATTAAATAAGGTGATATGCAACATGTTTGATACAGAGAGACTTATTATAGAAGCATGGGTTGAAAGGGAGAGAATTAGGGCCTGAGTGGTCAACGAGGGTATGGAGAGACAGAGAGACAATGGGAGAGACAGAGAGACAATGGGAGAGAGAGAGAGAGAGAGAGAGAGAGAGAGAGAGAGAGAGAGAGAGAGAGAGAGAGAGAGAGAGAGAGACAGAGAGAGAGAGACAGAGAGAGAGAGACAGAGAGACAGAGAGACAGAGAGAGAGAGAGAGAGAGAGAGAGAGAGAGAGAGAGAGAGAGAGAGGAGAGAAACCCCTTAGTGAGAATATATGATATAAGAGAGGAGTTGAAGAGTAAGGGATACATGGGTTATAGTCTGGCACACAACTGGTGGTGAGAAGGCAATGATGTTAGAGGTTGCTAAGCAACCTAGAGGCAGATCAGATTAGCTAGCATTTGTATTAAAATAATCAGTGTCTGGATTGATCTCTCAGATGAATAATAAAAAAAAGCTTTCTGGACAGTGATTTAAGTTAGAAACTTAGAATTTATGTATAAAAAGCCAGATGTTATGGAAGGAATATGTCTTCCATGTGTTCCTACAAAAAGATAGAAGAAACAGGAGAATCAGCCAGAATTTCACATGAACGCTAGCTTTAGTAAGTTCATAGCATAACAGAAACAATAGAGACACTGCCAACCAGATGGAAGGGGGGAAATGATTCCAAACCAGATGTTTTCTGATCCAACACTTGTGGTGTGGCATGAGCATGCACATGCGCACACACACACAAACACACACACACAAACACACACACACACAAACACACAAATATATATGTGTAATATATATATTTAAGAGATATAAATTAAATTTTTTGAAGATAGAAGTAAACATAATTTTGATTCACACAATTGAAAAGACTCAGATTGACTTGAAAGGACACAGAAAAGTTTTATAAGAGGATGGATTAAAGTGTGAAGAAATGATTGTCCAAGTAACTTTTGGTTATAATAAATAATAAGGTTATATTATAATCATGTTTTATTAGGAGGAATTTCTTTTGTGTTTATGAGTAAAGTTTTAATGACAATATGTGATAACACTAGTAGACTACTAGAGAAACAAAGATTTCCTGTGTCAATAAAATTTCTGATTATATGTAATTAATTAATTAATTTGACCTGCTGAATAAAATTTACTTCTTTTAATAGACAAACTTAGTAATTTGAGTTTTCTTGTAAAAATTTTATAACTACAACATTAGTGTTAAAATCTTTTGTGTTTTTCATAGAACATAAAAACTTTAAATTCTTAAAGTTGATAGGATTTTAGCACTAATAGACCTTTGGCTTTTTTTTTTTTAATTTTAATGTGGCATACCAAAAAAGTTTGTTAAACATCAACAGTATCTTTGAAATTCATGTCTCCTTTTGGATGATTTATTGCTGCAGGAATGGATAGCTTTGTATCTTTTTTCTAAGCTTGATTTAATAGAGAATATCCACTAATTTCCTAAGTTTCTACAATCATTGTATTTAGGATTCTTCTGTGCGTAGAAACATTTTGAATCAATCCCAGATTTATTGGTAAATTGTGAAACATAAAACATCTTTTCTTCCTCTCTTTTATTCTCAAAATTATTTCCTTTTAATTTTGGCACAGTCCAATATTTATTTATAGTAGGCGGCCTCCCCTCCCTACCATCCAATCCTTTTTCCCCTTCTCTAAAAAGGGAGGCCTACAATGGATATCAACTTTCCTTGGTATATGAAGATGCAGTAGGACTAGGGAATCTATTCCTTATGTGGCTGGACAAGGCAGCCCAGTTAGGGGAAAGAGATCCAAATGAGGACAACAGAATCAGAGACAGTCCTTGCTCCTCCTTTCACAAGTCCCACATGAAGTCCAAGCTGTAAAAGTGTTATATATGTACAGAGGGCCTTGGTTCGTTCTATGAATGTTATCTGGTGATTTATTCTCTATGGGCCCCAGAGGCCCAGGTTAGTTGATTATGTAGGTTTTCTTGTGGTATCCTTTACCTCTCCGGCTCCTTCAATCCTTTCTCTCACCTCTTACTCAGGATCCCAGAAACTCTGCCTATTATTTGGCTGTGGGTCTCTGCATACGTTTCCTGGTCCCTGCATCAGCTGCTTTATGAAGGCCCTCAGATGACAGTTATGCTAGCAGCCTGACTCAAACTATAGGAGAATATCATTAATAATGTCAGGGGTGGGCTCTCTCTCATAGGATGTGTCTCAAGATGGGTCAGTCATTGGTCGGCCACTCCCTAAATTTCTTCTCTGTCTTTTCCCATGCACATCTTGTAGGCAGGACAACTTGTATGTTGAATGTTTTGGCTGGGTTGGTGTCCCAATCCCTCCATTAGTACTCTTTTATGGTGAAGGGGAGGGCTGTTTCATGGCCTTTATCCACCCTTGTTAGGAGCTTTAGTTAGGGTCAACCTCATATTTCTGGAAATTTTCATTGACCTAGGCTTCTAGCTCATCCCAAAGATGCCCCCTACCCCACCAGTTGTAGTTCTCTCAACCTGTATTCTCTCCATCTGCCTGCTGGGTTTAGAGTTGAGGCCAAGAAAACTTGACTTTAGTGATAGGAGTTGGTTCTGGAGCATAGTCCCTTACAGTAAGATAGAGGTTCTTCCTGAGATGGTAGGACTCAGGCAACTGTCTCCTAACACATCCCCCGACAATGTGATCCTCCTGCCCAACGCAATCGCATCTATCCGTACATACTCACAATGTTTATTCTATTTCCCCTTCTCATTGAGACTCAAGCATCCCCCTTTGGGTCTTCCTTGCTACTTAGCTTCTTTGAGTCTATGGATCGTAGCATGGTTATCCTGTACTTAAGAGCTAATATTCACTTATAAGTGAGTACATACCATGATTATCTTTCTGAGTCTTGGTTACCTCACTCAGGGTGATTTCTAGTTCCATCCATTTGTCTTTAAATTTCATTATGTCATTGTTTTAATAGCTATGTAATATTCCATTGTGAAAATGAACTTTATTTTATCTAAGTTTATCTAACAACATCTAAGTTGTTTCCAGTTTCTGGATATTACCAATAAAACTTCTATGAACATAGTTGAGTAAGTGTCCTTGTAGCATGGTGGAACATCTTTTAGGTACATGCCCATGAGTGATATACCTGGGTCTTGAGGTAAAACCATGCCTAATTTACTGAGAAACCTCCAAATTGATTACCACAGTGGTTGTTCAAGTTTTCATTCCCACCTATAAAATTAAGTTTTATTCTCTTCTTTTAGTTATTGTCTCTGAGGATTACTGCTTCTGTCTCCTAACTTAGGCATAGTCCTGGAAGCATCTTCTAGCATCTGTGCAATCTAAGCTGGGCCTAGAATGTTCTCACACTCTGGTACTTACTGCTCAATGAGCTCACCCTTTCTTGTTCTTGCATAGCTCTGAGTTGGCTGGTTCAACTCAGCTATTCTGGCTCAAACTCCTCTCCCAGCTTATTTATTCATTCTGTGTTTTCTCTCAGCCTCTGAAATGTTCTGGTTGGCCCCAAACTAACTCCAGCAATATGCTCTAATCTCCTGGATCCTTCTCATTCTCTGGCTCATTAAATCTTCATCTGAGTTCTCTCTTTCTCTGAAACCACTCTCTCTATTACCATGCAGGTAGCATTCTCTGCTTTGGCTCTGTGTGTTGCCCTTTAAGTAGCTTCCCTTTTTCTTCTTGTGAGAGTCCTGTTTTAAAATTATCTTTGTCAAATCTTTCTTTGATTTGTCACTTTTTCTGCCATTCAATTAGACATCACTGTCTTTTTTGATTTAAAAAAATTTTTTTTTTAAATTTGTTCATTGTAAATTCTGATAATAGCCCCTCCCTTGTATTCTCCCAGTCTGGTCCTCCCCTTCTGACCAGCCACGCCCTCCTCTAGTCCTCAGAAAGGTGGAACCCTTCTCCCCTATCATCTGACCTAAGCCTAAGTCTCATCTGGATTGCCTGCAGCCTCTTCCTTTGTGGCCTGGCAAGGTTGCCCTGCCAGGAGGAAGTGATCAAAGAGTGGGCTGAGACTCACAGCCAAGATTTGGGATATATAACAAGGAGTCTATTAGAAAAATTGGGGGACAGAAAGAACTGGAGGGGACAGGAGCTCCATAAGGAGACCAATAGAGCCAACAAACCCTGTGTGTGCAGGAGGCATGCCTCAGAGACTGATAAACCAATGAAGGACTTAGGCCCCCTGCACAGATGTAGTCAACAGACAGCACAGTCTGCTTGTGGGTCCCATAACATGAGGAATAAGGGCTACCTATGACGTGGACTCTGGTTAGGAGACTTTTTATGACTGCTCCTCTTTCCTTGGCTATTATAGTACTATTTAAATTGTTTACCGGATCTTTATTTAAGTTCGAATAGTAAAATCTATCAAGAAAATCAGCTGGAAAATAGAACACAGAAGACAGAGTGCAGTTTATCATTGTTGGGCATAATTTAGGGGTTTTGGCAGGCAGAAAACCAGGTTGTCCTTGGTGCCCACCAGATCCAGGAAAGCAGACAGAGTTGTGGGGCGGGAAATAGAGCACAGTGTATGGGTTGTAGTAATCTGTTGTAGGGTGTGCTTTTTGAATAGTGAAAAATTTTACATGAATAAAAAAATAAAATCTTACAATGGTTGAAGTAAAAATCTGATTTTGTGTCCATCTGCAGTCATTCCTAACTTTGGTCACATATGGTTTTTCAGAGTACTAGCTAAGAAGACATAGAAAATTTATGTTTAATTTTATAAACAAGATGATTCAGGCTGTTCGATAGGAGATATAAAAAATTTTTATATTCAAAAATTATGTATTGTAGTGATTGACTGTGGACACCCTGGCATTCCTCCTAATGCAGTCCTGTCTGGAGAGAAGTATACTTTTGGGTCAACAGTTCACTATTCCTGCACAGGAAAGCGTTCTCTTCTAGGCCAGGCTTCTAGAACTTGCCAGTTAAACGGACACTGGAGTGGATCTCAGCCGCATTGTTCAGGTACTACTAAAAAACAGAACTGTGTGTGTGAGAGAAATTGTACTGTAATTATTAATTCATGCAGCATACTCTAAGGAGACCAATGTTCCTCTTAAGAATTTTAGTGAATGAAGATTGAAAACATTTATCTGAATGCTTGTATGGTTATGAGGATTAAAAGGAAAGCAATGTTGATTTTATAGATCAGCGGTTTCTCACCTTCTTAATACTGTGTGTGTCCCTTTAACATTGTTCCTCATGTGTTGATCCGCAACCATAAAATCATTTTTACTTGGAAGTCGTATCCTGCCCTTTTCATTGAAAGTTATGTTCTGAGTATTTCCTGTGCCATCACCAATTCTCTGAAAACATGTTTGTTGGTGGCTGTGCAGATGGCTTATATATGACAGTTATTGTAAGCTGTCTCAAATCCTTTGGGGGAAGTAGGTGGTGTTTAATGCATGAATTATAAATGAAAAGAAAATTGTTCTTAATTTTTTAAAAAAATCATTTTTGCTGATACTTCATAACTGTAATATTGCTGCTCTCCTGAATTATAATGTAAATATTAGATACACAGGACATCTGGTATGCAACCCCGTTAAAAGGATGATTTACCTCCCATAGGGATCACAACCCACATGGTGAAAACCACTGCTTCAGATGATAAATTTGATGTGTGTGTTTTGGATTGTTCTGTGCCCCATGTCAACAACTATGTGTATTTACAATATGTTTTAGTATGAGTTCATAATGAATGTGTAACTTCTTAAGCTAAAGTAAAGATTCTAGTTTAGTACATATCAAATTTGATTTTCCCAAGTTTACAAAGTTATGAATAACATTTTAAAATCAGAATTCACTTCTCTTTCTCTCTAAGCCATAATTACTTAGTGCCAAAAAAGTTTTTGAAAACTCCTAAGTGGTTTAGAATGAAATAATCTAACTAGTCTTATGAGAGCTATTAAATACGTACCTTATTGATTATTGATATCATACATGTTTATGCATTTTAACCATAAAAGTTATCTTTAAATTAATGAATATAAAACTTAGGTTTATATATAACTAGAGTCTAGATTATTAAATGCATTTTATTATGATATACAATCTATTTTTATTTAGAAATTAAAAAATTTTAGATATAGAGTAGGTCTCTGCTTGATAATATCAAAGTTCACCAATTTCCTAGATATAATTCTATTTTTCCATAGTTCCTCAAATCTTTATATTAATCAATCTTTTTCATATAATTTTATTTTGTGCAGATTTGATAGGAAATTTATTGGTATTAGTTTACATGGTTTTCCTTTTGGAAGTGAAAAGGTGAAATGATTGAATTCAAATATTCTAAATACTGTCAAGTGTCTGTGAAGTGATTATTTGAGGCTTCAAAGTTAACCTACAATTAAGCAATTAAGTGTCATTATGAAACTGGTTTCCATTGATATTAAGCTTATCTTTAACTTAATCATAATAAATTCCAAGAAGACTTCTCTTGTATCTAATATATTAAAATCCTATTTCTGAATTTAAGAATAAACTGCTGCATATGTTTAAACAGTAATATAATGGCCTGAAAAAATATAGGTAAAAAAGAAAGTTTAAGGAAAGATTCTTTATAGAACATGTAAAGTTTGCATCTAAAAGAGTATTTTAAATGTACTCACAGTCAATTCATCTCTCTACCTCTACCTCTCTCTCTCTCTCTCTCTCTCTCTCTCTCTCTCTCTCTCACTCATTTTGCATCTAATGATAAGAGTAATAAATCAAATAAAAATTCTTTTGGAAAATTGATTCCTAGTTTTTAATTCAGGGTTCTTTATAATTTATCTCTGTGATTTCACACAGAAAAAGTATCCAGTTCGTTGATTTTTTTTTTCTGGTAGTCATTGAAAAAGCAATCTAAAAGGGATAAATTTAAAGTATAGAAAAGGTTCTATTGAGTTATTTACATAATTCTAGCTCACAGCAGTTCCAAAAGAGCTGAAATATTGTTAAATCATGAATGATTCAAAGAATGAATTTTGTCATTATTGAGGTGAATTTTTGAAGTTTTATATAAATGCATTGTCCATTTTGTACAATTGAGTCCATATAAATGAGTCCATATATTTTATATAAATGAGTCCACAGTTTTTGTAATTTATAATTTTTATCCGGTGTGTTATTACCTAGGTTTTGGGAATGACAATATATCTGTAACCATTTTTAATTATGTGTACAAATTTTTAATATGAAAAATAGCACAATAGTCAGAAGCCATTTTGTGTGTTTTTTTCTTCATGTAACTGTATTCAATATGGGAAATATGGAATATACTTCTATTCAGTGAAGTTCTGTGGCAATAGCATGGACAAAACAAATGCTTACCAGAATATTGGAGAAAATTACGAACTTAATAAACAAATACAATAATTAATTAATTTTAATTTTCTGCATACAGGTGATACTGCTGGTACATGTGGGGATCCTGGTACTCCTGGTCATGGCTCTAGGCAGGAAAGTGATTTCAGAACTAAAAGCACTGTACGTTTTGCCTGTGATAGTGGGTACATCCTTTATGGCTCAGAAGAAAGAACGTGTCTATCCAATGGCAGTTGGACTGGGAGACAGCCAGAGTGCAAAGGTAATCTCAAATTGAAGTTAACTATACTGAGAGTCCTTACATACTTCAGCCCTGATTATCAACTGCTTTGGATTGGAAAATTAGTAAAACATATCTCTGCAAATGTCCATGATGGTACTTCCAGTGACAAGGTTAGGTCGTGAAAGCTCTGATCTATGAAGGGACATGAAAAGCCACCAAATAAATTAAATTTGAATAGAATATTTGGAGGTGGTAGAGGTAAGCAATGTGGGCCTTTTGTTTTTTTTAATAAAACGTAGGTAGCTATCTGCATAATTCTGCAGGGGGAATGTTGGCCCTGTTCCTCCTTCTCCGTCTTCTTTGCCACCTCAAGGTAAGAATCTTTGCTCTGCCAGTCCTACCCATCACTGTAGTGCTCTCCTTCATCACAATCATCTAAATAGTGAAGTCATCTGACTTTATGCTAAAACCTCTAAACCTCTGGACCAGAACTACCCCTTTTTCCTTTAAGGTGTATATGTCAGGTGCCTTTTCATAGCAATAAAAGGGCTGTGTGGCATTTTAATTTAATGTCTATTCAAGTTCACATGTATGCTACTAACAACATTATAAGCTCTAGTTTCCCATTTTAGAACAATTTGTCAGAATTTTATTAGCACTGCTCTGTCAAAGAACTACTGTAATTTTGTGATTGCTTTATATTGCAAACAAAACTTGAAATGTTACTTAAAATGCTTATCTTATATTGTACCAAACATTACTGATTTATAAACAGGGAATGGTCTCCAATAGAACACACTTCTGCTGTTGACCTGACTCTTTTGTAGAAATGCTTTCATCATATTTAAGATTATTATTCATGTCCTAGCAATGATAGTTATCATTATTAGCTTGACTGATTTTCACAATTTTTAGAAAAAATAGCGACTCAGATGACATACAGTGTAGAAATAAAGAATAAAGTAACTGAGTATTATACAAAAAATAAATATCCAATTTTTAAGGGTCTTAAATTTTCTTCCAAGTGATTATGGATTGTAATGACAGTTAAGGTGTTATAAAAATCAAACATTCTTTATGAGTGATAGCTAAGCAAATTTTTTCTGCAGAACAAAATATTATATGTATATAGCAAAGATTAATGTTAACATTGTTTTCTTTTATGTATACATGGATAGCAGATGTATTGATTATAACATATAAACAAATTAATAATAGGTATTATACATAAAGTACTAAGGTATTTTATTAGAATAGAAAAAGATATGGAACAAAAATACAGAAAAATAAAACCCCCATAACCTATTGTAAAATTAATCATAAATTAATGATGGATTATTGATAATATAATCAGATATAGTTTTGGTGCATGAAACATTGTAAGCACTGATCTTCTCTCAACAAAATAAGAACTATTATCAAGAAAGTCATGATATACTTTACAATTCCAATGTGAAATTGTGATGTGTAGGCAAAACTAGAATTTTAACCAGTTCAAGATAAGTCGATGAGATGGCTCAGTGGGTAAAATGCTTGCCTCCAGGGCTGACATCCTGATGTTCGTTCCCTTTATCCAAACACATGAAAGAACTGACCCCTACAAGTTGTCTGCTGACTTCTGTATGCCTGTAATAATTTTATTGTTGTATTTAAGAGTTATATGACAAAATATTTACATGTTTATGATGTCTTTAGTCTGATATATTACCTGATTTATTTACTAAAAGAATGAAGTTATTAAAGAAATGACATGACATGAAATAAAATTTTGTAATATTTACCTACTAGAAATTGAGAACAATTGTACACTATGAAAACATTATTTATTTTAACATACTTTAATTCAAACAGAATTGCATCACTTTTTCATTTTTTTTCTTTTTCCACCCCTTTGCAAATACCCTCAACCCAACTCCACCCAAGTACATACTCTCAAATTGATAGGCTCTTTTCCTTTAAATATTATTTCTACAAACGTGTATGTTTATGTATGTACATATAAGTATATACAAATATACAAATGTAACATGCTGAGTCAGGTTTTATTGTTGGTGTCTATATGGTTTCAAAACTGATAATTTGTGTTGGATATACAGTAAGGATCTCATCCATGGAACAGATTAATTCTCTGACTTTAGGCAGTCATTAGCTGTGTAGGGTTCTTTGCCTAGGGGGTGGTATCCTGTGAGATTTTCCTCTTCCATACTTTCAATGATACTGCCATTGTCCTGGTCTTACTTATGTAATCATTTTTATGAGAAACTGTTTTAGCTTTCTGGTATTCTTGCTCTTATAGTCTTTCTGCCACACCTTTGATGATGTTTCTTGAACTATATAGATGCAGGGACAGTGACATAAATGTATCTGTTAGTGTTGGCCTCCCCATGATCATTTGTGCTCTGCCTTGTGTCCATTTGTGAATCTCTGTAGTGGTCTCTATTTGCTGTATAAATGAGCTTCCTGAATGGAGAGTGGTATCCACACTCATTTGAAGTCATAAGGATAAGATGTAGACTCCAGTAGGGAGTTACACTATTCTGACAAATTGGTCCATGACCTCACAAAATTGTCTTTTATAAAGCTCATGAACTCATTTGTCTCCATACATTGGATATATTTCTAGCACCAGCCATGATTTTCCTCCTGCTAAATGGGTCTTAGGTCCAATAGACAGCTGTTAGTTACTACCACCATGTGAGTGCTGCTTATTGCACAATTACTGCTTACCTGCCAATGTTGCATGAACTTACAAAATATTAAATCTGGTCATTGATGCACTATGAGAAAACAAACTTTATGTGAACTCCCATCCTGGTCTTCTGACTCACTCAGTCTTTCTGGTCACCCACCCATCATGATTCATGAGCCTTACAAGTAGTGCATCTATCATCTGTTGTAGATTGATCCCTTGTAGCTTTCTATAGCAGTAGGCCTCTACCTCTGATAAGAAAAAAAGCTGCTTTGTTGATAGATAACTACAATTATATGTGAATATAAGGATAAAGATTTAGAATGCAGTTAGATATTACGCTGATTTAGTGAAATGGTTTTCTTCGAAGGTCCATGGCCTCACCAACCATGGAAGTGGAGTAGGTTTACAGTACTCATAATGAATTCCCCCTATGGAGTTGGCATTAAGTCCAATTAGATGACGTTGGATTGTCTATAGAATGCAAGCACCACTGTTTCACCTGTCATTATAGCTTGTCATTCTAGTTACTGTTTGTTGCTCATAGGTATCATAGCTGGGTAAGACTACTGATTAGATTTTTTTCTTCTTGGTAGTTTGCATAGCTCTTTCTGGTACTATAAGAGGAAGCTTTTCAGTAGGAGACTTCTGGGTGTTTTCCAGCTGAATTCCTCTTAGTCATGTATTCACAGCATGTGGTATTTTCAGTAATAAGGTCTTACCTTCAAATTTTTGGAGGAAAAGAAGGCCAGTAGCAATAGCCTGTATTGATTGAGGATTTTAAATATTCGCAGACCAACAACTCAAAGGAGATTTGCTATGCCTGGCATTAGGAATTTTGTTTAGATAAGCTGCGGCTGGTGGGAGAATGTTGTCACTACAAATCATATACATAAAACTGAAATATATATACATGATATATTTCAATTTTATTTTTTATTTTTTTAATTTAGTTTTATTTAATATATTCCCTTTCCATCTAGATTGTAGCTCCCTTTTTCCTTTCCTTCTGGTCCCTTCTTCCTACCTTCTTCCCATAGCATCCTCCCTCCCCTTCTTCTCAGAAAAGTGGAGCTGCCCATCAAGGCATCCCAGGATATCATGTTACATCAAGACTGACATGATGGTGCAAGTTTGTAGTTCTACCAGCAAAGGAAGATAGCTTCCCCTTTTTCCATGTGCTGTCACTTGAGTAGCCCTTCTGATGGGTATAAAATGGAATTTAAGAGTCAAATTTAATTTCTATTTCTCTGATGACTAAGAGCATTGAAAATTTTTCTTTTTTTAATTATTAATTTTTGTTTTATTTTTTAAATTTTAATTTATTTTTAATTCACTTCACATCCCAACTGTAGTTTCCTCCCAGTTATACCATCCCTCCCTTTTCCCTTCTTTCCTTCTCCCTCACTCCCCTAGTCCTCAGACAGAGGAAACCCTCCTCCCTTACTTTCTGACCCCAGCCTACCAAGTCTCTTCAAGATTGCCTGAGAAGGCTGCCCCACCAAGGAGAACTGATCAACTAGCAGGCAACAGAGTCCATATCAGATACAGCTCCTGCTCTCCCCATATTAGGGGACCCACAGAGACTGAGCTGCCTATCAACTACACCTGTGAAGGGAGTCTAGGTCCTCTCCATGCATGGTCCTTGGTTGGTACACCACTATCTGCAGGCCTCCCATGGCTGATATTTTTGGCTCTGTTGGTCTCCTTGGGAAGCTCCTTTCTTCCCTAGGTCCTTCTATCCCACAGCTCTTTAAAATACTCTTTCAAAGACTCCCTGTGCTATTCTCAAAGTTTGGCTTGGAGTCACAGCAGCTTCTTTGATTTCCCCTTCTTGGTGGAGTCTTGGAGAGGGCATCTATGGTAGGCTCTTTTCCTGTCCCCTTTCTTTAACAACTTCCAGTGTCTATTCTATTTGCCCTCTGAAGGAGAATTAAGCATCCTCCCTCAGGTCCTTCTTGTTACTTATCTTCTTTAAAATTGTGTATTGTAGTATGGTTATCCTGTTTTATATGGTTACTATCCACTTACAAGTGAGTATATACCATGCATGTCTTTCTGTGCCTGGGTCACCTCACTCAGAGTGTTTTCTTCTACTTTCATCCATTTGCCTGCAAATTTCGTGGTTTCCTTGATTTTAATAGCTGAGTGATAAATTCAGTAATTGTACCACAGTTTATTTATCCACTCTTCTATTGAGGGACATATAGGTTGTTTTGAGATTCTGGGTAGTATGAATAAAGATGATGAACATACTTGAGCAAATGTCCTTGTATGGTGGAACATCTTTTGGGTATATGCCAAAGAGTAGAATAGCTGGGTCTTGAGGTTGCCCTGTTCCAAATTTTCTGAGAAAGTGCCACATTGATTTCCAAAGTGGTTGTACAAGTTTTCAGTCCCACCAGAGGTGGCCGTGTTCCCCTTTCTCCACATCTTCACTAGCATGTGCTGTCATTTGAGTTTTTGATCTTAGCCATTCTGATGGGTGTAAGATGGAATCTCAGAGTTGTTTTGATTTGCATTTCCTTAATGACTAAGGACATTGTGCATTTCATTAAGTGTTTCTTGTCCATTTGATATTCCTCTGTCAAGAATTCTGTTTAGCTCTGTACCTCATTTTTAAATTAGATTATATTGTTTGTTGGTGTTCAGTTTCTTGAGTTCTTTATATATTTTGGATATTAACTCCCTGTCAGGTGTAGGGTTGGTGAAGAACTTTTCCTAGTCTGTAGGCTGTCATTTTGTTCTGTTTATAGTGTCCTTTGTCTTTCAGAAGCATTTCATTTTCAAGAGGTCCCACTTATTAATCTTCGAACCTGAGCTGCTGGTGTTCTGTTCAGAAATTCGTCTCTTGTACCAATAAATACATGCCTGATCCCCTTTTCTCTTCTAATATATTTAGAGTGTCTGGCTTTATGTTGAAGTCTTTGATCCACTTGGACTTGAGTTTTGTGCAGGGTGATAAATACAGATCTATTTGCATTTTTCTACATATAGACATCCAGTTAGACCATTTAATGAAGATTTTTTTTTCATTGTGTGGTTTTGGCTTCTTTGTAAAAAAATCTGTTGCCCATAGGTATGGGGACTTATTTTGGACTCTTCAATTCAATTCCATGATCCACCAGTCTGTTTTGATCCAGTACCATGAAGATTTTATTACTGTTGCTCTGTAGTATATCTTGAATTCAAGGATGGAGATACCTCCAGATGTTTTATTGTACAGGATTGTTTTAGGTATTCTGGGGTACTTGTTTGTTTTCCCATAGGCAGTTGGGAGTTCTTCTTTCAAGGTCTGTAAAGAATTATGTTGGCATTTTGATGGGAATTTCATTGAGTCTGTAGATTGCTTTTGATAAGATGGCCATTTTTACTGTGTTTATCCTACTGTTCCATGAGCATGGGACATATTTCCATCTTCTGCTATCCTCTTCAATTTATTTCTTCAGAGACTTGATGTTTTTGTCATACAGGTTTTTAACTTGCTTGATTACCATTACAGCAAGATAGTTTATATATTTCCATAAATTTGCCTATAAGATTCATGATTTTATATTCTTTACAGATGAATAGTATTCCATTTTGTATATATACCAAATTTTCATTACACATTCATCAGTAGGACATTTAATGTTTTCCTTTGCTATTTTTGTAAATAAGACACAAATGAATGTGGCGAGAAAGTATCTGTGGAATAGCCTGTTTAGTCCTAAGGACGATTGATTATAGCTCAGTCATTCAAAATACTTATTTTTATTACTTTTTTCTCTTTAAAAATGGGAACTTTTGATACTTTACTGAAAATTTAATTATTATAGTTTAGTTACTTACTAGTTACGCTGATCATTTATGTGCTTATTTGTCTAAATAGAGACATTGTAACAACACAGATGATTTATATTTTATATAAAATATCTGTGGATGTACATAATATTTGAATTTTACATATGTATATTATAGCTGCTCAAGAAATACAGAGATAATAATCTATCCGTATTATTCCTGTTATTCATTTTCCAATTTTGTATGAATTAGTTATTAGGCAGAAGAAAAACTTTACAGTTTCTGAAGGCAACCATCTTCAGATAATTACGTTACTTCGTAACAGTTGTACTAACACTACTAAGTTTTAAAAAATATTATTTTGATTTGAAATGTAGTAATAATGTTATCAAAATCAATCTTTGTTCATCTTGAATTTCAACTACTTTTACAAAGATATTTCACTTCTAAGTTTGGAGAATTTTATTATTTCTTTGGGAAATTGTAAGAGAACATTAGTCATTAACTCTTTGAGGAAACATTCTGTTCATATTATTTTCAAAGATACTTGTAAACTTTTTGTTTTATAGCTGTACAATGTGGTAATCCAGGAACAACAGCAAATGGGAAAGTCTTTCGAATTGATGGTACAACATTTTCCAGCTCTGTCATCTATTCCTGCATGGAAGGCTATGTCCTTTCGGGACCATCAGTTAGACAGTGCACTGCCAATGGAACATGGTCTGGAAGTTTGCCCAACTGTACAAGTAATGTTTTTCTTAATATTTTACATTTTTCATCCAAATGAAGATATATAAAAGTATATTAAGTTTTAATTAAATGTTAACTCTTTTAGATTAAAAGATTATATATGATTATGATTAAATTTTCACTATTGATTTCAAGAATTGGTAGCCTTACTAAGGTATTGTATTGGGTAGGAAAAAAGAGTAATCAAAGAAAATTAGTCATATTTTATAACATTAATCTTACTTTAGTAATAATGAGAAAAAGAAAGAAGCCAGAAAGATAGAGTTGAGGATGCAAAGAAAGATAAAGAAAGATAGAAAACTTGAAGGAAAAGTGCAGAAGAAAGCATGTAATCAACACATTTATTGAAGATCACACTTGCCTAAATGTTTTGTTTGTTCTTCTTTATGGTTTATTATTTTTCTTTCTTTCTCAGAAAAATTAGGCCAATGACCAGCATAGAATCAATTTCAAAGGCATTTTTGGAGATTTCTTGTATCATGTTGTATCAGGGTTTCTCTCTCTGTCTCTGTCTCTGTCTCTGTCTCTGTCTCTGTCTCTCTCTCTCTCTCTCTCTCTCCTCTTTTCTCTCTCTCTCCTCTTTTCTCTCTCTCCCCTCTTTTCTCTCTCTCTTCTCTTTCTCACCTCTCTCTTTTTCTATGTTTCTTTCTCTCTTTTAAACTTTTAAAGGTCCTTTCATATGTATTATGGCTTCATTTTTTTGTGTTTTTATGGGATTCCAGAGAGTGTGAATTAGTGTGTCTCAATCTACTACTGTTTCTGATGTGTTTTCTTGAGCTCTCTTCCATCTGCTCTTTTGCTTTGCCTTGTTACAATTATTTATTTACATATTTTTGCTTTATCTTATCACACTTACTATTATTATTGTCTCCTAGATGCCTAGTTCCCTCTTATGGAGAGACAGAAAGTAGGTGGATCTGGACGGGAGGGTGTGTGGAGAACTTGAATGAGTAGAGGTGGGGAGGGGCATTAAAAATAATTAAATTAAGGATAGGTCATTTTCAAACTTTGAAACTACAAAGTCCATTTCTTTATATTAATACTTCAAAGAGAAACATTGTGCTGACAATTTATTTCAAGTATTAATTTTACTAAACCTGGAGATTTGCTACAGGTTGAACACTGTATATACAACAATATGTCTAGTTCATTCATAATAGCATAAACTATGAATAGAAAAACTATATCTCCAAAAAAGAAGCAAGGAGATTCAGGTGAAGATTAAGCACTCAAAAAATCTATAGGGAAATAACTAAGGAACTGATAGTATTTTTAAGTAGATATGCAATTAAATTACAATCCATGCTTTATATTTCTTCTTATTAATGGATAGTGAACCTTAAGTAGAGTACTCTAACTTTAGACATTTTCCTAGACTTGTATGGCATGGGTTAAAAAACTGAGAAATGGAAGCATGCACTAACTTCCTGACTATTGGATGAACTCAGTTCTATACATTATTTTTTAATCATGTATGAAAAAATAATTTTATTTTATTATTACTTATATACATTAAAATGATTAAATTCAAGTCAAATATGATTTAATACATTTGATTCACTTTATTTGCCATTTATATACATGTTATTTTAATGATGATTATAATCAATGGCTTAAGTATTAATGTCAAACATGTTAAAGTCCATATAGAAACATTTTATTGAATGTTTAATTGTAATGTATGTAAATTGAATGTAAAAAATATTTAATTGAATGTCGAAATCATACCTGAAAGAAATTTTATGAAAATAAAATACCTTAGTTTAATTATGTATTTGCGCAACAATATATTATAGGGATTATTTCACTTTGTGTGATGTGCACAGTGTCTAGCACTTCCTTATAAGGAGCTCAAAGCAATTGCATTGGAAAGTCTTAACCCAGCATAGATGATGGTTTCCCATAACTCCATAGATGTAATCTCCATTTATTTAACCTCCTCTAGACTACATGCCTACATATTATTGATTCTACATGTTTTCAATGCCTCCCTAGACCATATAGATGTATATAATAAAAGTAGATTAGTATAAAAAAGGCTGTGAGATAAAGAAGGAGTGGCCTATATATCAGTTGATGGGTTCAATGACTCTTACCGTGTCCCTCCTCTTAAGAATGAATGTTGCCAATTAACAGGCCTTATCTTTTCAATCTCTTGCATGCAAGTGGAGTTATCATGTTAAAAACAGTGGTCAGTTTGCTAGGAAGACCATTTCTATGGTGTTATAAAAATACCTGAAATAGTGTAATTCATAAAGCTCATTAGTTGTGGAGGCTGAGGAGTCTTGGGTCAAGTAGTCATCTGATTCTATGTCTAGTGACAGCTCCTCTATGCTTCCAAAATAGGTTTTTTCCCCCATTCAGTAGAAGAAGGCAGGAACAAACAAACGAAACAAAACACATTCTAACCAGCACAAACCCAAATACATGGTTTTAATTCCATCTATGAGAACAAGGCCCTCACATCTCCCCTCCTGAAATCTCCATCTATTAATATTATTTTATTGGAGTTGGGTAAATTTCCACATAATTTTTTTTGGTGAAAGCAAACATTCAAAGGGTAGTGCATTTACAAGCTCATATGTATGCATGCAAGTACATACACAGAGACATACAATGAAAAAACCTTCATCTTTTCCTATTCTAATGTCTATCATTGAGTATTTACTACTTAGAAATTGTTCTAAGTGATTAACAGAACTCACCTATTTAATTATCACACTTGTGAAAAATGTACTATTATTACTTCAATTTCACCTTGGGAACACTAGTAATTTTGGGGTGGGTAGGACAAGACTTTATTTGCAATAGCAAATCAGTAAGTGTAGGAGCTAAAGTTAGTATTGTGTATTGCACTTGCAAACCAGCATCCTAATGTTCCCTTCTGACCCTGAACTTTGTGTTTTCTGCCTGGTTTTCTTTACTATCTTTACTCTCTGTCTTCATTGCAATGGCAAATAACCTACAGCTTGATATAATAATAAGAGCTCTTGAGCAAAAGCTCTTCCCTCCACAGTGTTCTTCTGAAAATACAGGCAGGTCCTTATTATGCAAGTTCTCAGTGAGAGCTTCCCACAAACCACTAGTTTTCTCGTTGTGCATTAAAGATTATATCCTGGAGTCAAGTTTACACAGTCAAACAGCATAAAACATGAACAGAAGAATTTTAAGCATGAAGGTACACCCATAAACAAAACAGCCTGGGAGAAAAAGATATTTGATGCCACAAGAAGTAGCTAAAAATAGCACTCTGATTTTAAGTTTGATGGACTGCTTTTCTATGTGTTTATATTAAGAGACAATATCTGAGGCACTACAGGCAGCTAAGGAATAAAAACAGTGGTAGATATAGTATTCCCTATGGAAGAGAACACCAATTGATTATTTAGTGCCTAACAGGCAGCACTGAAAACATAGAAAAGAGCAAATGATACAGACTGAGCAAGTCATGTTTAGAAATATAGATGTAGTTACATATATACATACATATGTGAAAAATGAAAAATTGACCATGAAATTGAAAGAGAACAAGGAGATGCAGGAGAGGGGAAAGGAAGTATTTGCATTATCATAATTGAAATACTTTAAAAAAAAACCTGGAGTATAGTCTTTATTTTTGTTTTTAATTTGTTCACTTTATATCCTGATTGTAGCCCTGTTCCTCTTCACCTCTTAACTCGACCCTCCCTCCATCTAACTCTCTCCCTCCCTCCCTTAGTTATTCAGAAAGGGGAGCCCTCCTCCCCTATTGTCTCACTTCAGCCTATCAAGCCGTATCTGCAATGCCTTTTCCTCAGTGACCTGGGGAGCCATCCCTACCAGGGGGACGTAATCAATGTGTGGGAACTAGAGTCCATGACAGAAGTAGTCTCTACTCTTCATATTCTGGGACCCACAAGGACACAGTGCTTCCTATTTACTGCTTATGAGAATCGGTCCTAGGTCCTCACAATGTATGGTTCTTGGTTGGTGGGTCAGTCCCTACAGCACTCACTCTCCTCCTATGCCCAGATTGTTGGATCCATTGTTCTCTTTGTGGACCTCCTAACTCCTCCATGTCCTTCTATCCCCAACTTTTCCACAAAACTTCCTGCACTCTACCCTAAGTTTGGCTATGGGTCTGAGCATCTGCTGGGTGGTGACTTTCAGAGGACACCTATGGTAAGCTCCCTTGCTGTTCCTTCCTTTCAACTGCTTCTGGGTCCAATATCATTAGTTCTTCTGAGTGAGAATTAGGCATTCTTTAGGTCTGTGTATTGTAATGTGGTAGCTGGCTGTATGGTGTGGCTAAAATCTGTTTATAAATGAGGACATACCATACATGTCTTTCTGAGTCTGGACTACCTCGCTGAGTTCCATCCATTTGACTGCAAATTTCAAGATTTCCTTGTTTTTAATACCTGAGTAGTATTCCACTGTATAAATGTACCACAGTTTCTTTGTCCATTCTTTGGTTGAGGGACATCTAGCTTGTTTCCAGATTCTGGCTATTATGATTAAGGCTGCTATGAACAGAGTTGATCAAATGTCGTTGTTGTATGGTGGAGCATCTTTTGGGTACATGCCGAGGACTGATATAGATGCGTCTTGACGTAGCACTATTCCCAATTTTCTGAGAAAGCCCCAGAATGATTTCCAAAGTGGTTGTACAAATTTCACTCCTACCAGCCTATGAGGAGTTGTTCCCCTTTCTCCACATCCTTACAGGTGTATGTTGTTGCTTGAGTTTTTGATCTTAGCCGTTCTGATAGACGTAAGATGGAATCTCAGAGGCATTTTGATTTGCATTTCCATGATGAGTAGAGACTTGAGCATTTCTTTAAATGCTTCTTGGCCAATGTATTTTTCTCTGTTGCAAATTCTCTTTATAGTCCTGTACCACACTTTTAAATTGGATTATTTCGATTGGTGATGTTTAATTTCTTGAGTTTTTAAAATATATTTTGGATATTAGTCCCCAGTCAGATGTAGGGTTGGTGAAGATCTTTTCCCAATCTGTAGGCTGTCATTTTGTTCTGTTGACAATGTCCTTTGCCCTACAGAAGCCTTTCAATTCCATGAGGTAGTATTTATTAGTTTTGTTCTTAGAGCCTGAGCTATTGGTGTTCTGTTCAGGAAGTTGTCTCTTGTTCCAATGAGCTCAAGGCTCTTCCCCACTTTTTCTTCTAACAGATTTAATGTGTCTGGTTTTATTTTGAGATCTTTAATAAACTTAGACTTTAGTTTTGTGCAGATTGATAAGTAAGGGTCCCTTTGAATTTTTCTACATGAAGACAACCAGTTAGACCAGCCCAATTTATTGAAGATGCTATCTCTTGTGTTTCATCCATTGTATGATTTTAGCTTCTTTGAAAAAAAAATCAATGTCCATAGGTGTTTGGGTTTATTTCTGTGTCTTAGATTTGATTCTGTCGATCCACCTGTCTGTTTCTATGCCAGTACCATGCTGTTTTTATTACTGCTGCTCATTCGTACAGCATGAGATCAGGGATGAAGTTACCTCTGGAAGACCTTTTATTGTTTAGGATTGTCTTAGCTATTCCCATTTTTCAAATGAAGTTGAGAATTCTTTCAAAGTCTATAAAAATTTTGTTGGGATTTTGATGGGAATATCATTTAATCTATAGATTGCTTTTGGCAAGATGATCACCTTTATATGTTAATCCTACCAATCCATGAGCTTTGAAGATCTTTCCATCTTCTAATATCTTCAGTTTCTTTCTTCAGAGACTTGAAGTTATTTTTATACAGATCTTTCACGTGCTTGATTATAGTTACACCAAGATACTTTATGTTTTTTGGCTATTGTAAAGAGTGTTGTTTCCCTAATTTCTTTCACAGTCTATTTGTCTTTTGTGTAAAGGAAGGCTACTGTTTTTTTAAAAATTCATTTTATATCCAGACACTTTGCTGAAGGTGTTTATTAAGTGTAAGAGTTAAGTACTTTTAACAGCAGAAGAAATACTCATTCAAGAGTGCAACAAAATTGCCCCCCCCAAAAAAAACGCCCCAGGACAAATGGTTTTTGAGAAAATTTCTACCAAACTTTCAAAAATGACTCAATACTAATACTCCTCAAACTTCTACAAAATAGGAACAGAAGGGACATTGCAAAACTCATTCTGTGAAGCCACAGTCATCATGATACTGACACCACACAATTACTCGCTAACCATACCCAAGAACACATCAAATAAATCATTGACCATGATTAAGTAGGTTTCATCCAAGGAATGCAGGGAACATTCGACAGATATACTAAAATACATCAAGGTAATTTACCGTATAAACAAGTTGAAAGAAAAAAGTCCCATGATAATTTCATTAGATGAAGAAAAAAAAACTTTGACAAAATACAACAGCATTTCATTATAAAAGTCTTGGAGATATCAGGGACACAAGGTCCAAACATACCCTAATAGCGGCTATATACAGCAACTGAACAGACAACATCAAAATAAATGGAGAGAAACTCAAAGCATTTCTACTAAAATCAGGGACAAGACAGTGCTGCCCACTCTTGTTATATCTCTTCAATATAGTACTTGAAGTTTTACCTAGAACAATAAGACAATGAAAAGAGAGCAAGTAGATCATTATTGGTAAGGAAGAAATCAAAGTATCACTATTCACAGAATATATGCTAATAACCACCTTCCACAAAATGGCTGGATACAAGACTAATTAAAAATGTCAGTAGCCCTCCTGTTTAAAAATTACAAGCTGAGAAAGAAATTAGTGAAAAAACACCATTCACAATAGCCACAAATGATATAAAGTATTGTGGCATATCTTTAGCCAAGGAAATAAAAAACCCTATATAACAAGAACTTCATGTCTCTAAAGAAATAAATTGAAGATACCAGATAATGGAAAGATGTCTCATGCTCATTGACTGGTAGGATTAACATAATAAAAATGGCCACCTTACTAAAAACAATCTACAAACTCAATGCACTTCTCATTAAAACACCAACGCAATTCTTTACAGACCTTGAAAGAGCCATTCTCAACTTCATATGAAAAAAAAAACAGAATAGCAAAAACAATCCAATAAAATAAAAAAATTCTAGAGGTATCTCCATCCCTGGCTTCAAACTCTACAACAGAGAAATATTAATAAAACCAGCTGGTACTAACATAGAAATAGACTGATCAATGGAATTAGATAAGAGTATCCAGAAATAAACCCACACATCTATACACACTTGATATTTGACAAAGGTGCTAAAAGTATACAATGGAAAAGAGACAGCATCTTCATCAAATGATGCTGGTCTTATTGGATGTCTACATGTAGAAAATAGAGAAACAGATACATATTTATCACCTTACACAAAACTCAAGTCCAAGCAGGCCAAATATCTCCAGATACAGTAAATCTATTAGAAAAGAAAGTGGGAAAGAACCTTGAACACATTGGAGCAGGAGACAACTTCCTGAACAGAACACCAACATCTCAGGCTCTAAGATAAACAATTAATTGGGACTTCTTGAAATTTAAAAGCTTCTGTAAGGCCAAGGACACTGTCAATAGAATGTAATGAGTCTACAGATTGAGAAAAGATCTTCAAAAATCTTATATCTGAGAAAAGACTAATATCCAAAATATATAAAGAACTCAAAATATTAAACATCAATAATCAAAATAAGCCAATTAAAAATGGGACACAGAGCTAAACAGAATTCTCAACAGAGGAATCTCAAATGGCCAAGAATTACTTAAAGAAATGCTCAATGTCCTTAGTCGTTAGAGAAATGCAAATCAAATGGCTCTGATTTTCCATCTTACATCCATCAGAGGGCCTAAGATCAAAAAGTCACATGGCAGCACATGCTGGCAAAGATGTGGAAAAAGGGCAACACTCCTCCATTGGTGGTGGGAATGCATACATGAACAACAACTTTAGAAATCAATTTGGCATTTACTCAGAAAATTGAGAATAGTTCTACCTCAAGACCCATCTATACCACTCCTGGGCATGTACCCAAAAGATGCTCCACCATACAGCAAAGCTGTTTGCTCAACTATATTCATAGCAGCTTTATTTGTAATAGACAGAATCTGGAAACAACTTAGATGTTCCTCAACTGAAGAATGGATACAGAAACTGTGGTATAATTTACATAATGGAACTTTTCAGGTATTAAAAACAAAGAACTGTTGAAATTTGCAGGCAGGTGGATAGAACTAGAAATGATCACCTCGAGTGAAGTAATGCTGACCCAGAAAGACACATGTGGTATGTAACTCACTTATAAGTGGATTTTGCCATATACTACAATGAACAGATCCAAAGAAGATAACTAATAAAGAAGATCCAGGGAAGGATGCTTACATCTCGTTCAGAAATGGAAATATTATAGACAGAGGTGGTAGTTGAATAGAAAAAATGTTAGGAGAAGGAAACCTATATTAGGGTGGAGATCAGACCTGGGGAGATTGGGACCAGTAATACAAAAGTCCTGTAGATAAAAGAGAAACTGTGGACACGTGAATGCCTCGAACAAGCTGGAGATCTAAGTCAGGGTAGGTTCCCAAGCAATATGAAAGGGACTCTAGCAAAGACTCCTGGTAGCAGAATCCATAGAGAATGAAGAGGATCCCCTCTAACTAGACAAGTATCCTAGTAGAGAGAGGGAAACACCAACCCACAACAAAACTTTGACTCAAAAATTACCCTGCAGGCATAAAGATAGAGCAGATAGAGCAGAGATTGAGGGAATGTTTAACCAATGCCTGGCCCAACCCAAAAAATACAACGTGGGAGAGAACCAAACCCTGACACTATTAATGATACTTTGCTATGCTTGCAAACAGGAGTCTAGTAGAGTTGTCCCTTGAGGGGTTCCAGCCAGCAGTGGCTAGAAATATATGCTAATATTTACAGCCAAACATTGGGGGAAGCATAGGGAATCTAGTGTAAACTTATGGGTGGGGGGTGGTGGAGAAAAGGACCTGGAAGTGACAGGAGTGTCACAAGAACACCAAGAAAGCCAACTGGCCAGGGCCCAGTGGAGCTTTCTGATACTTAGGTAGCAACCAAGGCCTTGCATGGATTAGACATAGGCATCATACAAAGATATAGCTGATTAGTAACTCATGGTACATTTGGGTCTTCTATTGAGGGGAGCAGGGGCTCTCTCTGACACAGACTTTCTTGCCAGGTTTTTTATTACTTCCTCTCTGGCAGGATTGCCTTGCCAAGCCTCTAGGGAAGAGAACATGCTCTGTGTCCTGATGCAACTTGAAGAGCTGGGGTGAGTAGGCAAGGAAGCTCCTCTTCTGAGGAATAGAGGAGGAGTTTCAGAGAGGGAGGGAGAGAGAGAGAGAGAGAGAGAGAGAGAGAGAGAGAGAGAGAGAGAGAGAGAGAGAGAGAGAGAGAGAGAGAGAGAGAGAGAGAGAGAGAGAGAGAGAGAGAGAGAGAGAGAAGAGAAGAGAAGAGAAAGGATGAGACTAGGACATGAGGAGGATGCTACCACCAGGATTTAGTGAATAAAAAAAATAAACTAGGTTATTAATGTGCCTCTCCCTTTCCATATACACCAGATATGTGTATACCCAGTACCTGGAGCCCATAGTATATTTTGTACACATGGGATTTTGTGAAAAAGGATTTAGTGTTCAGAGCAACCACAACAAAACAAAATTTCTCACTGATTGACCTGGAGGGTCCCCCCCCCCATCCTTTATTTCTTCCTTGCTCTCTCACTCTCTTTTTGCTCTTTTACAAACTAGAATTTCTACTTCCAAAATGACCAATGCCCAGTACATGCATTTGGCAGATCTTACTCATTTGAGACAGAGCCAGTACATTAAGTAAATCAATTTGAGTGATAAGGATTCTAAGGCTTTTCATTCCCAACAACCACCATAGAAATAGTCATTACTAAATCTTGGTCCCAAATCCAGAATGAAACCTTTCAGAGACTTTTTTTTTCTTCTTATTGCAGGTAATTCTAAACACAGGGATAATCTCCCAAGAGAGGACTAGGTGAGGAATAATCAGAAAACAGAATGAATGCTAAGATATGATCTGCTTCCTTTGAAGGAGAGGGTGCCATGTCTCAGTACTGTTGTTCTAGACCTTGACCTATTTCACTTTCTAGGAGACAGATATCAGTGTTAGATATTTTTGTTTGTCACGCTCAAAGTGGGGCTTACATTGGGAGAAAGTGGGTAGTAACTAGTTATCTTGCAGAGTATCCACAATGCACAAAAATCATTACCACAGTCAGGAATTATCTGGGCAAAAATAATAGTGCCAATGTTGAGGTTCAGATATCCTCTATCTTTGAGATTTGAAAAGAAAATTTACATTCAAATTGAGAGACAACTTAAGTTTACATTCCTAGATAGTTGCTTTAACATTATTTTGTTGACACAGTAGTATATATTCTTTTGTTGGCAAAGCCTTAGTATATACCTTTAATCCCTTTGGCTAGAATACACACCTTAATCCCTCTGGTTGGAATATATACATGACACATCTTCATTCCCTCTGGCAGGAAATAGTGTACACCTTTAATCCAAAAACAGTGGTGTCTAATTGAGGGGCAAAATGACCAATCAGAAAGGGATTTGGCAAAATGAGTGAGGGATGGGATACAACCGCCTCTCATGAGAACAAACAGGAAGGAGAGGCTATTTAAGAGCAGAGAGAGGAGAGAGAGAGAGAGAGAGAGAGAGAGAGAGAGAGAGAGAGAGAGAGAGAGAGAGAGAGATATGGTACATGAGTTCTTGGGGATGGTACAGTAGAGTTTGGGAGCTGAGTTGGGGAGGAGGCAGTTCAATTCAATTCAGTTGAGTTTTGCAGTTGCATTCAGTCCCATTCAGTTCCTGCAGTCAGTGCAGTCCAGTTCCTGGAATTCAGAGGCAGTTTTTTTTCTAAGCAGAGCAATTCAGTAAGAAGTTGAGAGAAGTCAGTGAGAATCAGTCAGCTTGGAGAAGAGTTTTGATCCCGAACAGCTGAATTAAACCATCCAGTGAGAGTTCAGAACTAGAAAGAGTAAGTCTTGGAGCCTGAAAGCATTCTCAGTCTAAGTTAGCAGACTGAGATCAGAAGCTGAAGTCTTCTGGCCTCAGGGCTTGCAGAAGATTAGGTTGTATGGAGGCTAGAAGCTTCCAGGCCTAGGTCTAGGCATAGATAGAACAAAACTAGGTACAATCATGGCTCAGCCCAAGTCACATATTCCTAAAGCTTGGGTATGGCCCTTATCTCATGCCCTCATTTGAGAAAATAAAAACAACATTTTCAGTATTTGGTCTCTCAAAAAACATACATCTTGCTGCTCTAGAACAGTGAACAAAGATTAACACCATAAATAATTTAACTATATGTCTGAAAAGGGTATATAAAATATTAAAATCAATTAATTGGGCCTATAAGTGAAAAATGTACAATGTTCATTACATATTCCATTAAGATAAATTTCATTGGAGAAATAGAAGAATCCAGAGGGTCCTAGAAACTTACAAGAAGAATATTATGACAGGCGGATCTAGGCCCAGGGGTCCTGCTCAAACTATTGCACCAGCCAAGGATAATGCGTGCAATAAACTTCAAACCCCTACCCAGATCTAGTCAATGGACATGACATTCTCAACAGTTGAGTGGAGAGTTTGGACTGACGTTCACACTAACTCTGGTGCCCCATTTTTGATCATGTCCCCTTGATGGGGAGGCCTGGTGGCACTCAGAGGAAGGATAGCAGGCTACCAAGAAGAGACTTGATATCCTATGAGTATATACAGGGGGAGGAGGTCCCCCTCAGTCACAGTCATAGGGGAAGGGAGTAAGGGGAAAAAGGGAGGGAAGGAGGATTGGGAGGATACAAGGGATGGATAACCATTGAGATGTAATAGAATAAATAAATAAAATATATTAAAAACAAAAAAATACAAAAAAATTTATGGAGCATGTGATGTTATTTTATTTTAAAAATATACATTCATATGTTCACAAAAGAAGTAAAACTGAAAATAGATCTAAGATAGTGACAAAAATTTGCCTAACTACCACAGTTATCTTTTACTTATTATATAGAGATCCCATTTGTAAAATTTATGATAAATTGTACCAACTGAGTAAAAAGACTGAGCATAATTCCATAAAATAGATTGAATAATTTAGAACAATGTAATTTAGGTGGGTTTATTTCTAAACTAGAAATTCAATTACTCTGTAAACTCATGAAATTGTTTATTCTATACACAAATATTTAATCTCTTATGGTGATGCATGCACTATACTATTCTCTGATAATACAAGAACAGAAATTTCAGTCTTGTTATCAATTAGTATATGCATGTATTTAGGGATTTGGGTTGCTTTTGAAGATTTTCTGTAGAAAACCCATAACATCCACTATGGCATATTAACGTCTCCAACTTTAGAATAAAGCCCTAAAGAGTTACTGTTCAAGATTTTGTCTACAAAAACCAAAGCCTCCTCTGATAGCTGCAAACAAATTGGTCGTGAATGAATTGACTGGCAAAGCAAGTGCTATTTACAAAGACTGTTGCTATTGGAAACTGACTCTTCTACTGGCCTTTGCTTCATTAGGAAGTCAGGAAACAACCTCTTCTGAAGCTTTTGTTGTCATATGTTCATTCATGCAGCCAGTGAAGTGATCACAGCTCCTTCTCAGTGCCTGAGTGAAACACAAACCCTCGCTCTCCTCCTGTGGTGCATGAACCTCAGCTTATGAGCACTCTTACCTACTCCATGGATATTCCTTCTTGCCATGGTTCAAATTCAATGTGTAAAAGGTCCTGTCCAGACAACAAGACTTTGTGGATGTACAGCTAATGTCCTCTTTCTCATTAAGAATCTGGGGTGAAACCAGGAATTAACCAAAGAAGTGCAATAAAATACATGTAAAGTCTATAGTCAATTTTATATGGTGGTAAATTTGGAAGCCAGAAAAAGAAATAGTTTTGGTAATGTGCAGGATTATTTATTTCCTATACAAATCTGTTTTATCTTGTTAAGATTTTTCTTATTGATAATAACTGGAAGAAAAAATTTCATGCTACGAATTTTAAGATAGAGTTTAGGTTGAATTTGACTAGTTGAAGTCTACCAACTAATTTACAAGCCAAAGGATTATATATGACATGCCCTACATATTATTCCTCAACTTTAATTGAAACATTTATACTAAAGACCCTTAGGCTCCAAAAGAATAGAATCATATAAAATATTGACATTAATTAATCTTAATAGAAAACTAGTAATAATTTAATCATAGTGTTATGGTGTTTCATTTCTCAGTTCAATCTATGTAAGTGACATGGAATCTTCAAATATTAGGAAAAGTTAACTTGAAAAGAATTCAGAAGACAGGGATATTGGCATTTCTAGCAATATATAGCTTACAGAAGCTATTTGGACGATTTGGTAATTCATCAGGGTCAACCATATTAAGTGTTATTTTATCTGCATATGTTCATAAGCATAACTTATGTCTTACTTTCTCTAATTGCCTCAAGTTTCTTAACTAACTCATTTCGCAAATCATACTTAAAAACAATTGGCTTTTAACAACATCAAAATTATTACTCTGGGTTTTATTTTCTCCAGAATTCTGTTTTGTGTTATGTTTGTTTCTCAACTGACGCAAGTGTGTCTCAAAGACTTTTCTTAGTAACAGTTTAAATGATTCATTATATATGCAGACAGCACGGACTAGATCTTATTGCAATGGATACTAAGCCTGTGTTGAGTAAGGATTCCATACTTAGAGTTTAACCCTCATTGATGGCAATCCCAGTTCCTGATCTACTCATTTTTCTTCTGTAACAGAAGCCCATTGGGACAATGGGCATGAGTTTAAGGACACTGTCTTTGATCTCTGACCTCTGTAGTGTTCTAGCCTACCAAATCCTTACAGCCTGTGCCCCCTTCTCTGCCTGGGTTCCCTATTTATGTTCCTGCTGTGAGATCAGTATAAGAATGGGCAGCTGTGTCATTGGCTAATAGAGGTCCTCACCACAGTATTGTCGGTTTTCATTGTGGATGCGAGTTCAAATGTGGAAAGTCAGAAATAACACAATAGTTAAAGTTCACGGCACAGCAAATCAACGTTTCTCTCCTGTGCTTCAACACCATAGAGTCTTCCGCATATATATTATGGCTGTTAGCTTGATGTTTTCATGGGACTCCTAAGAGCAGGTATCTTTCTTTTGACTGCTCTAGGGACTCTTTCACTCCTATTGTGTTGCTTTGTCCAGCCTCCAAACAAGGGCTTTAGCCTTGTCTGACTGTATTTTGTTTTTTTCCTGTTTTGCTATTGTCTCAAGTCTGCTGATTTCTGAAAAGGAAGTGGATAGAGAGTGGATCTGTGGGAGGGGGAAGTTCTGGGAAGCTAGTAAGAATGGAGGAAGCAGAATCTGTGGTCAGGATAAATCGTATGAGAAAAGAATCTACTTACAATAAAAATAAATAAAATGTGTGGGTTTGCGTGGCCAATTCATAATACCCCTAGCACACTCATTCAACAAGAGGGACTTCAATGTCTTAAGAGTATCCATTCAGCGGAGGTGATAATGAGATGTTTAATATGAGAAATATGGCCACAAAGAATAACACAGATATCATTTGTCTTTAATATCTTATTTTAGTTTAACAAATCTTTTACCTTAAGGTATTTATGTATTTATTTAATGTATCCATGTATGTGGGGATGCACATATGTTATATCATTCATGTAACTTGAGAGAGCAACTTTGGAGAATCAGCTCTCTTCTTCCAACACGTGGGTTCTAGGGTTTGGCTTCAGGTTGTTGGGCTTGTTGACAAGAACCTTTACTTGCTGGGCCACCTTGCCTGTCCTGTGTTCCAGTTTCTTAATACAGTTTCTCCATGATTGCGTAATGCAAGTTAAAGTGCTCACTGCACCAGGTCAGGGTAAAAGAATGGCATTTTAACTAAGATTATTCAAGGTGTAAATGGCAGTTTTGAAACACCATGGACAACATGTACAAAGACTCTTTATGATTATAATCAAGACCTGCCAATGTGCTCTTTAAATTCGGTCATGTTTTAGGGCTAAACATAAGCATGAAAACTCTTTTTTCCTACACATAAGATAAGCATGTCTTGTGCTTAGTACTCAGTGTTAAATAGGAGCCCTGGTAACCATACTACTCTCTAATTTGGTATCTTTAGTCATCAGTTGTGGAGACCCGGGTATACCAGCCAATGGACTGAGATACGGGGACGATTTCGTCGTTGGGCAAAATGTTTCTTACATGTGCCAGCCAGGCTACACTATGGAATTAAATGGTTCCACGATCAGGACATGTACAACTAATGGCACATGGAGTGGAATCATGCCAACATGCAGAGGTATGAAAATAGTTCTGTCAGCATTGCCAAGTAATAACCATTACACATTTTCTTGTTTATAAGCAAATTCAACGTGTATTTAAGTATATACTTATTCTGTTTTATCTTCCTGAAACCAAAATGTGGAGTGGTTTATTTTAAAATATAGTGTAATGTGAGATATTTCAAAATAGTAGCTTCTTCAATCTTATTTCGGATTGTAGCTAGTGATGCTGATCTGCAGTGCAGCACAAGAACAAAGCACAAACACTGTCCAGTACGTGTTCACCAATGACACTTATTCTAGTAGGCACATATTTGTAAAGGAATCTAACTTGAACAAGTTGTAACTTTGATATGCTCAGTCACTTAGACCCATCCTTTTAGAGACAGTAAAACAAATTCTTAATTTATAAAGGCTAGTGTGAATAACACTATTTTAATATTAAGTTAAAGGAAACTTTTATTTCAGATAATGATGTTCTATGACATCTTTATTTTGGTAATTGATGGTGTTTATCCATACATCCCTCTGTGCGGCTAAGAGTTGGTCACTTGATATGTACGTAACTTATTTTTTTTTACAAATATAATTATTCCAATGTGTTTCTGTTTTTGTAATGGCTTACATTTTCTGAGTAAAATTAGAGATAGTTTCATCTTGTAGCCTGCATATTAATATCAATATATGTGAAATTCCCCGTACTGATCCACACATAGGTGTATACATTTCATAAGTTGTTCTGTACATTCATTTATATGTATAATGAAAATCAAAATACCAGCAAATTCAAAAATTTGTCTCCACCTATGGGTAGTCATCATAACAGAATCTTCTAAGAGTCACACTTACGGGTTTGTTATATCCTTTTGCTCTCATATCTGACACTTTTCCAACATGACTCTTTCTAAGGATAACACAAGCAAAGCAAACCTAAATTTTAAAAATTAATTATATATTTACAAATATACTGGGCTTTAAAACATGACTCTGCATGCTTTCATGCAGACTGTACACTGAATGCTGTAATCAAAAACATGTTTTTTCTGTATTGGAAAATGCTATGAACCTGCTTTTAAACACCCAGTTTCCATGCTGAGTCTAAACCTAGCCAAGGCACCCAGCTCATCAGCCTTTCTCAAGGTCCTTGGGAAATAATTTTATATAAGAAGGAAAACTGTCACCAGTTGCAGCGCGATAGAAAGAAAGTCACCCCCTTTCTCTCCCTATTTAGTCTTGGGAAGCTTGTTATTTTGTGAGAAGAACTGGTAGCCATTATGCTGCCAAGAGAAAGCATTCTCCTCCAGGGTTTCATTTTAGGGATCTTGCAAGAAAACTAACAGAAGAATAAGGCATGCCACACGGTATTGTCCTCCAAAAGGTTAAGTAGCACATATGCAGCTCTTAATGATAATTATTTATTTATTTCACACTGAGGGCACTTCAACAGCTGTGTCTAATTACTTTTAATGTAATTGCAGCTGTTACCTGCTCAGCTCCTCCCCAGATCTCTAATGGAAGGCTGGAAGGAACAAATTTTGACTGGGGCTTTAGTATCAGCTACATCTGTTCTGCAGGATATGAGCTGTCCTTTCCCGCCGTTCTGACCTGTGTGGGCAATGGTACCTGGAGCGGTGAGGTCCCGCAGTGCTTACGTAAGTGGCAAAACTTCTTATAATAACGGTAACGTTTTAAAGTAATATTTGCTGCTTCAACCTTTCAGATTTGCTAGGCCATACTCACAGAGGTTAAGCTTCCTACAAATACACAATTAAGATTTCAATTTAAAAAGTCATTTTCATTAATGTGGCTATTCTTCATTTACTCTAGTCATTATATTCCATACAGTTCAGAACAAAAGGCTGGAACCAAAGTGCCTTCTTTCAGTAAAAATCATTCTTTTAAAAAATATTCCTTCAAAGTAGAGAATCATTACTAATCAACCAGATTAAGAATCTAATTATATTTATTGTCCTGTTCTGGTAGGCATGGTCTTACATAGCACTCAAAGGAGCCATTTCTAGGTAATATTTCTAGACTTCCCCAGTGTTGATGGAAGGTACATTAGCCCCTGAGTCTCTTTTGACAATAAGGATTATCTTGGACAAACACCAATATGATCTCACAGTTTGAAGCCACTCCTAGACAGACACAGCTATAAAGTTTTATAGAAACAAATTTCTCCATTTTGATATGAATGAAAAATTTATATCTGGGAGTCTCCTAACCCAAGCAAGTGCCTCTTAGAGACTCATACTAAAATTTATGTTCCTCCAAAGAATGCTGACTAATAGAGATTTTGGTAACAGAAGTGGTTCTGTAGTATCAGAAATATAAGGATAACCTTTTAGAGTATCTTGAATAGGCTTCCCAATTTGCCTATACCAAGAGTTCAGCCTTCCAGTTGCTAAAACCTCTCATAGAAGCTTGAAGAGTACTGAAATCCCCATGGTATGAGCTATTTTACAAATTTAAGAAATCGAATGCATTTGATGGTTTAATTCACCAAATGTGGATTTAATGATCCTACATAAATCTTTGACAATTTGTTAGAAACTAAGGAAAATGATGGTGCTGGTTGATTGCTCCTAGCATCTCTAGATAAATTGACAAAGGAAAGGAATGTGGCTCACGATAATACTAACCCACTTCTAATGTCTCAGCATATGGTGAAGGAAACAAACTCAGTGACAAAACTGATCATCTCCAGATGTGAATAAACAGTCTAAGAGTCTCTAAGTATGCCTTGAAAGATTATCTTCTATGCAGCAGCCACAGAGCTCAAGTTGCAGGAATATCCAACCTAATCCCTTATTATAAGGATGGATGTATAATAAATAAACTCATGGTACAACAACAATAGTTACCTTTAACTTATACCCAGAACAAAATCTAAGCAGCCTCCTAGAGTGGATAGAAAGTGTGGTCCATGAGGATGTATGCTATACTAACTAAGTAGCTTAATTAGTTTGCTAATTCATTCAGGTGGAATGCTGTGGAATACTGATGAGAATGAATTTTATAGGTGGTAGGTAATGGTGGAAGGAACAGAAAAGTAGATCATTCCGAGTTCACTGAAAGGGTCCCACTGGGTGGGGATTCTAGGTTTAATATCAAAGCTTGCTCAGTGAGAAAAGTTGTCAGACTTTAAGTTGTCGGCTGAATCATTTGTCAAAATATGTCCTACCGAAAAGGACTTGAAGACGCTCGATATTCCTTAGTTTAGTGTTGATGAAGGGATTTTTTTTTAGGGTCAGGGAAACTTCAATGCTAGAATGGCCACACTGTTAAGCCTGATGCTGGAGAGAGTGAAGGCCCAGCAGGCATTCCCTTCACTCATCCTGAGAATTGCTGAGAAGGGCACCAGGGCACTTCAACAGCTTTCTTGTCACCCCATTTCTTGTGCCAGACATTAGGGTCAGAGGTGCCCTGTCCAGTTGGATGAATTAAGTGCGATGTGTTTAGTTTGTCCCTGAAGTAGCAGCAGCCATGTGGCAGCACTGAATCACCAAAGGCAAGGTGAATCATAACGGGCAGCAAGGCAAGACAATGTAAAAAATGGCCTGACTCATATTGGAAGCACAGGAAAAGTAATTTTTATGATTGCGTGACTGATATAGACCTTTGGTATAACTAATCAATTGGGGAAATTACACTCAGAAGAATAAGTAATTACCCGTTTATAGAACTTTAGAGGTGGAAAATTTGGCTTTCTGGAGAAGAGAGTTTGGCATAAGCAACAAAACATAGGAAACTAAGTGGTCAGGCCTAAAATCCTATACATACAAGCAACACTGAAGGGACTCGGAAGATTGCATATTTGGTTCATTGAATATTGTGATAACAGTTCTTGGTAGTCAACTTGGCTACATCTGTAATTAACTAAAACCTAAGTGGCTGGATACATATGTAAGGGACTTTTTTTTTCATGTAATCATTCGAAGGGGGAACATTCACTTTTATTGCAGACATTTTGAGGTGTGAGGATATGTTTATTCTGGGCCATACCTTCTAGTGGCAGCTTATATAAGGACCAAGGAAGAAGCTTTCTCTTTGCTGCTTTCTCTCACTCTCACTGTCAAGTTTATTACATTACTGAAATTAGAGCCTGCTTCTTCATGATTGTGATATCCTGAAGACCAGCTGAACCACCCAGTTCTTTAGACTGAGAAAACACTGGCTTTTTGCACCTTCCTTTGTTAAAGAGCCCATTGTTTGATGAGCTAGACCAGAGCTTGTAAGCAATTCTAATAAATATTCCATATACATACATATTTCAAACATGTATATTCCATATGCATATACATATATATGTATATATTCTGTTCATCTAGAGAACTCCAACTAATAAAAGAAACTGTTTACTTTTTTCTTAAGTATTTTATCAATATTAAGGATGATGCCATTAAAATATTTGTGTGTTCAAAATCTTGACTGTTACAAATACCAAAAATGAAGGGATTTACCAATCACTGGTCATTAATATCTCTCAATGTCAATGGTCTTCAATTATCCAATAAAAAGACACAGACTAACGGAGTGAATGCATAAACACAACTCAACATTCTTCTACATTCAAGAAACACATCTCAACCACAAGGACAGACATTGCCTCAGAGTAAAAGGTTGGGGAAAAATATTCCAAGCAAATGGTCACAAGAAACAAGCTGGAGTAGCCATTCTAATATCTAATAAAATAGACTTTCAACCAAAATTAATCAAAAGAGATGAGGATGGACACTTCGTACTCGTCAAAGGTAAAGCACCAAGAAGACATCATGATTTTGAACATCTATGCTCCGAATACAAGGGCTCCCACATTTGTAAAAGAGTTATTAACAAAGCTTGCCCCACTCATCAATACCCACACATTAATAGTGAGAGACTTCAACACCCCACTTTCACTCAAGGATAGGTCCTTGATTAAAAAACTTAGCTGAAAAATAACCTCATTAACCAATGTCATGAATCAAATGGATCTAACAGATAGCTACAGAACATTCCACCCAAATGCAAAGGAATATACCTTTTTTTCAGCACCCCATGGAACATTCTCTAAAATTGATCACATAGTTGGTCACGAAGCAAACCTCAACAGATACATGAAGATTGACATAATACCTTGTATCTTATTAGATCACCCCATGGTCTAAGGCTGGACTTCAACAACAACAGAAATAACAAAAAGCATACTAACACGTGGAAACTAAACAACTTTCTACTTAATGACACATGGGTCACAGAAGAAATAAGGGAAGAAATAAAAGACCTCCTGAAATTCAATGAAAATGATGGAACAACATACCCAAATTTGTGGGACACATTGAAAGCAGTGCTAAGAGGAAAATTCATAGCACTAAGTGCCTTTAAAAAGAAAATAGAATCATCCCACATAAACAACTTAACAACACATCTGGAAGCTCTAGAAAAAAAAAAGAAGCAGAAACACCCAAGAGGTGTAGACACCTAGAAATAATTAAACTCAGGGCTGAAATCAATAAATTAGAAACAAAGAGAACAATCCAAAGAATCAACAAAACCAAGAGCTGGTTCTTTGAGAAAATTAACAAGATAGATAAACCGTTAGTTAAAAGACAGAAAAATACTATCCAAATTAACAAAATCAGAAATGAAAAGGGAGACAATAACAACAGACACCGAAGAAATACAAAGAATCGTAAGAACATACTTCAAAGTCATTTATGCCACAAAATTTGAAAATTTAAGGGAAATGGACAAATTTCTCGACCGATTCCATTTACCAAAATTGAAGCAAGACCAGATAAACAAATTAAATAGCCCTATTTCGCCTATAGAAATTGAAGCAACCATTGATAGTCTCCCACCAAAAAGAGCCCAGGGCCAGATGGCTTCAGCGCAGAATTCTACCAGTCCTTCAAAGAAGAGCTAATACCGATACTATTCAAGATATTCTGAAAGATAGAAATGGATGGAACATTACCAAATTCCTTCTATGAAGCCACAGTCACATTGATGCCTAAACCTCACAAAGACCCAACAAAAAAGAGAATTTCAGATCAATTTCTCTTATGAACATTGATGCAAAAATACTCAACAAAATACTCACAAAGCGAATACAACAGCATATCAAAGACATCATTCACCATGACCAGGTGAATGCAGGGATGGTTTAACATAAGGAAATCCATCAATGTAATCCACCATATAAACAAACTGAAAGAGAAAAACCACATGATCATCTCTTTAGATGCAGAAAAAGCATTTGACCAAATCCAACACCCATTTATGTTTAAAATTCTGGAGAGATCGGGAATACAAGGCACTTATCTAAACACAATAAAGGCTATATATACAGCAAACCAACAGCCAACATTAAATTAAATGGAGAGATACTCAAGGAAATCCCTCTAAAATCGGGAACCAGACAAGGCTGCCCACTTTCCCCATATCTCTTCAATATAGTTCTTGAAGTTCTAGCCAGAGCAATAAGACATCAAAAGGTGATCAAGGGGATCCAAATGGGAAAGGAAGAAGTCAAATTATCCTTATTTGCAGATGATATGATAGTATATATAAGTGCCTCACCTTTGACCATGTCCCCTGGAGGGGGAGACCTGGTGGCACTCAGAGGAAGGACAGCAGGTTACCAAGAAGAGACTTGATACTCTATGAACATATACAGGGGGAGGTAATCCCCCTCAGGAACAGTCATAGGGGAGGGGAATAAGGGGAAAATGGGAGGGAGGGAAGAATGTGAGGATACAAGGGATGGGATAACCATTGAGATGTAACAAGAACAAATTAATAAAGGAGATAAAAAGTAAAAAAAAATAAGTGACCCCCAAAATTCCACCAAAGAACTCCTACAGCTGATAAACACCTTCAGCAAATTGGCAGGATAAAAAATAAACTCAAAAAGTCAGTAGCTTTCCTGTATACAAATGACAAACAGGCAGAGGAAGAAATTAGGAAAACTACTCCCTTCACGATAGCCACAAACAATATAAAATATCTAAGAGTAACTCTAACCAAGCAAGTGAAGGACTTATTCGAAAAAAAACTTAAAACCTCTGAAGAAAGAGATTGAAGATGACATCAGAAGATGGAGGGATTTACCTTGTTCGTGGATCGGGAGAATCAACATAGTAAAAATGGCCATCTTACCAAAAGTAATTTATAGATTCCACACAATCCCTATCAAAATACCTACAAAGTATTTTGAAGATATTGAAAGATCAATTCTCAAATTCATATAGAGAAACAAAAAAACCCAGAATAGCAAAAACAATCCTATACGATAAAAGATCCTCTGGAGGAATCTCTATACCTGATCTCAAGCTGTACTACAGAGCAACAGTAATTAAAACAGCATAGTACTGGCAAAGCAATAGGCTGGTGGATCAATGGAATTGAATCAAAGACCCAGAGATGAATCCACACACATTTGCTCACTTGATTTTTAACAAAGAAGCCAAATCTATTCAATGGAATAATGATAGCATCTTCAACAAATGGTGCTGGTCTAACTGGATGTCTACATGTAGAAAAATGCAATTAGACCCTTATTTGTCACCATGCACAAGACTTCAACTTAAAACCAGAGACATTAATTCAGGAAAAAGTGGGGAAGAGCCTGGGACACATAGGCACAGGAAACAACTTCCTGAACAGTACACCAACAGCCCAGGCCTTAATGTCAACAATTAATAAATGGGACCTCATGAGGCTGAGAAGCTTCTGTAAGGCAGAAGACACTGTCAGTAGAACAAAGCGACAGCCTACAGACTGGGAAAAGATCTTCACCAACCCTACATCTGACAAAAGTTTAATATCCAAAATATATAAAGAACTCAAGAAATTAAACACCACAAAACCAAACAACCCAATTGCGAAATGGGATTTGGAACTTAACAGAGAATTCTCAACAGAAGAATATCAAATGGCCGAGAAACACTTAAAGAAATGCTCATCCTCGTTAGTCATCAGAGAAATGCAAATCAAAACGACACTGAGATTTCATCTTACACCCATCAGAATGGCTAAGATCAAAAACTCAAATGACACCACATGTTGGCGAGGATGTGGAGAGGAACACTCCTTCATTGCTGGTGGGAATGCAAACTAGTACAACCACTTTGGAAAGCTATCTGGCGCTTTCTCAGAAAAATGGGATTAGAGCTTCCTCAAGACCCAGCTATCCCACTCCTGGGAATATACCCAGAAAATGCCCTACCACACAATAGGGACATATGCTCAACCATGTTCATAGCTGCTTTATACATAATAGCCAGAACATGGAAACAGCCTAAGTGTCCCTCAGTAGAAGAATGGACTAAGAAACTGTGGTACATTTACACTATGGAATACTACTCAGCTATTAAAAACAAGGAATTCCCGAAATTTGTGGACAAATGGATTGCTATGAAAAACAAGGAATTCCCAAAATTTGTGGACAAATGGATTGATCTAGAAATTATCATAATGAGTGAGTTCACCCAGAAGCAAAAAGAGACAAACGGTATATACTCACTTATATCAAAACACTAGTCCAAGGGATATGTACCATGAAAAACTTTACTTACCAGGAAAGTGGGTCAGAGGAGAGGACATCCTATTGAGAATTTAGGCGGGAGTAGCATGGAAGAATGGGGAAATAGTAGGACCCACAGGGTCCTGGAAACCTACTAGAAGAACTTTATGACAGGCAGAGATGGGTCCTGGGGTCCTCCTCAAACTAAGGCACCAGCCAAGGAGAATATAGGCAGTAAAGTTCGAACCACTACCAAGACGTAGCCGACGAACATGATATTCTCCACCGTTGAGAGGAGAGTGAGATCTGACACTCACATGAACTCTGGTGCCCCTTTTCTGACCATGTCCCCTGGATGGGAAGGCCTGGCGGCACTCAGAGGAAGGATAGCAAGTTACCAAGAAGAGACTCGATATCCTAAGAGTGTATATAGGGGGAGGAGGTCTTCCTCAATCACAGACATAGGGGAGGGGAGAAGGGGGAAAGTGGGAGGGAGGGAAGAATGGGAGGAAACAGGGGAAGGGCTAACAATCGAGATGTAATATGAATAAATTAATAATAAAAAAATAAATGCTTAAAAATATTTGTGTGTTTAGGCATATACGAGAGTGGCTATATCATTACTCAATTAAGGCACAGGAAGGGCCTCTTTAGCACACTTTTGAAATATTGACTATTGGCAGATTCCAGCGGGAGTGCAATTGTATCAACAGTTTTATACCTTCCAAGGAAACTATTAGGGATTGAAGAATAGTTCCAAATCTATTGTCATACAGTAAGTTCTGGCTACAATCAGTAGGCCTCAAAACCAACAAACCAATACATCAACAAACATAAACATGAAAGCAGGAAAAAGATGAAAAAGTCATTCATTAGGGTAGGAGAGAGATTAAAGAAGGTAGAAGTCACAGTACTTGGGATATACTTAATACATATATTAAAATTTTGAAAAATAAATTCAAGTAAAGGTATTAAAAGGAATGTGGATAAAAGAAAACAATTGAAAAATATTCCCCTCCCCAAGTGAAAAAATGATTATATAAACTGGATTAATATATGAAGTGGAATAACAAATAAAAATATTTAAACATCAAGAATACATCAAATTAAAAGTCCTGTTAAATACATGGGGAAGATGAAAGAGTCAAAGAGAAAAAATAAAAGTCTTTTAAAAATTAAAAAGCTATATTGGAAAATATATTTCAATGCTCTGAGCACAATAGATACCATATACATGTGCTTATGTTTGTGTGTATATAAGTAAATGTGTTTGTGTGTGTATGTATGTATGTGTGGTTTGTATGAATTCATATGTGTATAGGTATATATATGTATGCATGTGCACATATGTATATGTGAGTGTGTGTAGGTGCAAGCATATGTAAACAATATTGCAGGCTTTACTGTGCCTCATTATTCCAGCTGATTATTTTTAAATTTTATTTATTTATTTATTTTTGGCATATACATTTATATTACTACACATGAGTAGAAGACAGCTGACTATTATTAACAGTAATATTTTAGAGCCATATGTTTTCTCAAGAGTAGATTACAGCTTTGCAACATGGAACTAGAGATTTATTGTTTTATTATGAACAATTTAAATCAACAAAGATACAAAGCATCTGGCATTTAGTAGCTACCATGCTAGACAGAACAATTAGACTAATTATCTAAATATTATATGCTTTAAATATGATACTTTATATGTAAACTGGAAAGAAATTGAAATTTTTCACAGGGATAGGTTAACATCACTATCAGGTTCATGTAATCTTCCAGTTAATTTTTGAGATTTTATAAATTATCTATGCTACTACATCTAATATTTTTGTGGTGTTTCCATTTTTTCCTTCTAGCAAAGTTTTGCGGTGATCCTGGCATACCTTCCCAAGGAAAACGAGAAGGAAAAAGCTTTATATATCAGTCCGAGGTTTCATTCAGCTGCAATTCTCCTTTCATACTGGTGGGATCAAGCACGAGATTATGCCAAACTGATGGCACTTGGAGCGGCTCCTCCCCTCACTGCATAGGTAATACCTAACAAAGCCCTGTAATTGCGCAATAGGTAGGAGTGAGATTTAACGTTTGCCTTGCCGTGTAAAAGCTGTAAGTGGCCAAAATTGAAAAAGTATAGAATATTTTATAAACTACCAAGAATGAATATAAGTGGAATACGTCATTATTATTATTATTATTTTTACCATTTTAAACATCCAGAACAAACACTGAGATGATCTTGCCAAACGTAAGCTAAATGAAAAAGGAAAGCTTTTCGAAATAGTAGCATTATTAAGCAATATTATTTTACAAATTTTTTAACTAATAGAGAATATTCAAATGAAATGAAAATGTCTCCGAAAATATAGAGTTTTGAGTGGTCGTGCATATACATCAGTGATCCTAATCCTAAATTCCACACTTAAATTCCCTTATTAGACTCCATGCAAACAGTCAACTCACAAATGACCAGCCTTACCATGACCTACAAGTATCAATACAGTCTAAATTATCTGTTCTGTTTCCATGAATACTTTTTACTCCTTCAGGAGAATATTATCCTATCTTTTACCTCGAGCAAACCATTCACACACCCCGATTTCTTGAATAGCCAGTACTTTTCGTTAACTTCTCATTTACAGAGTTGGTTTGATATCAAGTTCTTTTTTTTTTTTCTGACAAAAATTGTCAAAGTTCAAAACCCACATAATGCATGTAAATGAAGTCAACTGGAAATTTTTTTCTTTTAAAGATTTATTTTTAATTGTGTGTACGTGTGGGTGTCTGTGCGTGGGTATGCGCATGTGAATACAGAGCACAGAGCTAGCAGAGGTCACAGTTGTCAAATATTTCAGGAGCTGCAGTTACAGGCTTCTGTGAGAGGCTGAATATTTATAGGAAAAACTGAATCAGGTCTCCTGTAATTTAACATGTGCTCTTAGCCTCTGACCTGTCTCTCTAGTTTCACTGCAAGGCTCTTGCTTCAAGGTTAGCAAGGTTCTGATCATTAGGCAGAGCTATTAGTATTACGTTCATTATTATTACTAAGGGCACATTTCCTCAGTCCGAGATTATTTAAGATTGATTTGCATTAGAGAACTATATCTGTTTTCTAATTTATTCATTTCTTGAGAGTTTGGTATTCGTATATTAATTATTATCCTATTACTGTAATAAAAACACAATGACCAAGGCAACTAATAGAAAAAAAAATGTCTACGGGATTTACAGTTAAAGAGGAATAAGGGTACATCTTTGTGGCAGAAGGAGATAAAGCGACAGATGGCAACTATGCTATCTAAAGCAGAGAAGTTCAGGTCTTGAATCACAAACATGAAGTAGAAAAAGTGAACAAGGAGGGTTTTTAGTCTTTAACACTCAAAGGAAATGCCCAGTGTGACACACCTCCTCCTTCAGGGCCACCTCTGTTACCACAAAGTGGGAACTGATGGTTTAAATACATAGGATTGCAAAAGGCGCTGTCATTCAAACAGTGTACTTTGATCATATTCACCTCCTCAACCTTTCCTGGACTGACCACTCCTTGTCTATTCATACAATTTTATGTCTCTTTTTAAGTAGGCCATTGTGACCAATTTGTACTGGCCCCCCACCCCAAATTCTATGAAGTATGGTTTCAGTAGAGCATGCAGATATACCAGAGGCTGCTCTTCTAGACAAAACCACCTCTTGATCTTCAGGCAGATGATTGCCAATAGCTATATTGCTAAGGTTGAGATGGTGTCCCCAACTTCTATCTCCACAATGGGATTTATTTGACTCGTACAAGTTTCATGCATCGGATTTTAACTATTGTGACTTTATAAAGGAGTGTTGTCTTTTAAAATCTTTACTTTAGAACCCACTAGAACCTCCTGTGAAAACCCTGGGGTGCCAAGGCATGGATCTCAAAACAATACATTTGGATTTCAAGTAGGTACTATTTTATTAGTAGCATTCTGTAATGTAGAGTGAAATGTATTTCGTATGAATTATTGTAATTTATTCTTATTCCCAATCTTTTTCTCTTGCTGCTTTCAGTTCTTCCCCCTGGTAGATTCTGCTGTGTGGTTTCATAACATGCATAGCTTGTCTATTTCATTGCACATGCACACTATTAAACTCCACACTCCACATATGAAAGAAAAAAAAATCATTGTTTGTCAGAGGTAAACTTTGCTTAGAATAAATGATGTCCGATTTTATCCATTTTCTTTCAATATCATAATTTCATTCTTCTTTTCAGTTGAAGGAGCTAATGAATAGATGCTTCTCAGTGAGAGAAATATAAATGGCCAATCAATATGTGAAACGGTGTTCTCCATTCTTATCCAGCAGGAAGTTTAAATTACAACCCTTTTAAGCTTCTATTTGGTCCTACTGAGATTGGCTAGAGTCAGAGAAAAAAAAATACGCCATAGAATATTTAAGTGTTTTGTTTTTCTTCTGTCTTTTTCTTTTCTTTCTTTTTTCTTTGGTGAGACTATACTTTAATAAAAGTTCTTGATCAGGCTCGAATTCATACTTCTCTTTTCTCAAGATTTCCTTGCATGGAATTGTAGGTATTACTGCCATGCTGGATTCCACCCAGGAATTTAAGGAGATAACCCCATTTTATGTCAAAGTTCGTCAAAAGTTGCTCATATTTGGTTCATGAGCTCATGTTTTTGTTGACATAAATAGAAAACAATGTCAAACTATTATTTTCATTCACGAACACTAAATGTTTTCTTTAAGAAAAGAGTTGTAGAATACAGGCACAGTCACACATACCTGAGTTCCAGCACTTTGGGAGGAAGAGGCAGGTAGGTTTTTGTATCTCTGTGAGTTCGAGGCCAGCCTGATCTGTAAAGTGAGTCCAGGACAGCCAAGGCTACAGAGAAACCCTGTCTTGGAAAATGGAAAAAGAGTTGTAGTTAAAGAAAATGAAAATATATTTCTAGAAAGGTTTCAAACTGCACACGAGAGTAAGACGAATGGGATAGTGATCAGGAAAGTCTTAAGCAGCATCTATGAAGTGGGTGGTTACAATAAGTGAGCAAGGAGATTCTGCAGGAAGATGTGGGGACTGTGAGAAAAGTGAGGCAACAGGCCAAAGAAGAGATACCTCTATAATGCCAGGCCCAATTGTGTAAAACACACCTCTTTAATATGTCAGTTACTGACATGGTATAGTTCTGAAAAGAAATCTCTCCCTAACCGATGATTTAAAAATATATAGTTGAGTGGCCCTATGAGAATCAGTCAGCATGCCCATTAGTGTACAATTCACCTTTCTCTCCCTATTTCAAATTTAGATTTTATGTATAGTTTCAGTAAGTTTTCCATCACGAGGGGCAAAGGTGAGCCAAAGCACATGCTGATTCAAAAAGGAAATAGACAATTTACACATTACCCCATTGCTTTCTGTTGCAGGTCTTTCTAAATTGTGCTATTCTGAGGAAAATTCAGTGTGAACCTGAAAAATGCCCATTTCTAAAGGAAAGGCTCATCTGAAGTGCCATATTTTGTTGCTAAAAATAGTTTCCACTTATCTACTTTTAAGGCACAGTATGAACATTGATTTCAGAGTGTTTTCAATTCTTCTGGTTTGCTTTGGTATGGCTCAGAAAATACAAAACTGCAAAAGCATACTTCTGTCTTTTTTTACATAGTCTAGAGAACTTTAGCCTAATACCTCTCTAAAAGACTGCTATCAATTGATTTAATTGCAATTAAACAGTGCACTTCTTACACAGCATTAATTCTTAGAACAAAGACAAAGAAGATGAAACAGAGCATATCAGGTGTTGATAACAATATTCTAGCTGAGCACATTTTTTTTAATATGGTTTCACCATGTAGCCTTGGCTGGCCCATGTCTCCTAAGTGGTAGGATTAAAGCAGGCATCTCATGAGAAACCATGACATTTAAATATATTTATGTATTTATGGAATGTGGGTTATCAGGCAATCCTATGCAGATTAGAGGACAATTTGCAAGTTATGCTTCTCTCCTGATACCATATGAATCTTGGGGATTGAATTCAAATCATCAGGCTTGGCAGCAAAATCATTACTCACTAAATCATCTTGCTGGATGCAAGAAACACTGATATTGGTAACTGTTCATCAAACCTACCTGATTTATAAAAAATATGTATGTTTTTCAAACATCAATTGGGAAATGGAAAGGGAGTATTTGAGTTCAGGATAGCAATATAGTAAAAGGAACAGGATTTTTAGCTGTTAATTTTTAAATTTTTATTTTTATCATTAAAAATTATTATCAGAAAGTTAACACAAAATTGAAAAACTATTATTTGGAGTAATAAGTATATTTTATTATATTCTACTTAGATAAATGTTAGTTTCCAAGTAATATTATTATTGTATCTGTATTTATTAAAATTAAAACATACTGAGAATTTTAAATTAAGAGCATGAACTTTCTTATCAGAATATGGTCAACATGCATGAACATGAACATATGCATTCTAAATATGTTCACCAAGTCTATGTAGACCCAAGAATGATACTAAGTTATATAAGTTTAGTGACAGTTTATTGGAGGGCACCAAATAAATAATTGTTTCATGTGTAAAGGTTATATTTCTGAGCTGAAAAAGGGTCTTCTTCTTGCAAATAATAAAAATTATACAACACTAAGGCACTGCAAATCATGTGTCAGTAGATGCAAGATATCAAGAGAAAGTGAACTACTCTAAGAATAGAATGTAGGTATTGGGCAAGAGGACACAGTCTTTTTTTTCCCCAAGATATATATTATTTTATTAATTTGTTCTTGTTACATCTCAATGGTTATCCCATTGTATCCTCCCATTCTTTTCTCCCTCCCATTTTCCCCTTATTCCCCTCCCCTATGACTGTTCCTGAGGGGGATTACCTCCCCCTGTATATGCTCATAGGGTATCAAGTCTCTTCTTGGCAACCTGTTGTCCTTCCTCTGACTGCCACCAAGTCTCCTCCTCTAGGGGACATGGTCAAATAGTCTTTTTATTCTACTCTGTCCGTGCCTTAATTGTTACATCTCTACAGTAGGCATGTTTGCAAGGCATGTCTTCCCTGTGTGTATCACAACCTCATGCACAAAGTGTTTTCTTAGTTAAAGCAGTCTGAGGTCCAGCTCAGTGGGAGAACGTTCACCCCACATTCACGGGATGCTGAGTTTATTCCCAGACACCAAGAGGCTGGGGGCTGGGGCATACAGGAAAACAGAAAAACGCTCCCAGATTCCTCAAGGTCACCAAGGTTTGACTGGTATCTCACTGTGAGAAAATAAAATTATAGCTATAGAAAACTAACTATAGGAAAATGCAAGACAAAAATTAAGAGTAGCTGAGGGTATTCAGGTCGATATATTTAAATCTATTTTGTGTTCTTGAATTTCACTATTTTGCATAGGTAGGATTATGAAGTAGATTTGGGGATTATAGATATTATCATTAACGTAAAGACTATGCCATCTGTTAGTACAGATGCTGAAACAATCTTCTGAAAATGCTAGTGTCCAACACAGTATTTTTCTAGTCAGAATATTACAAATGAGAATACTCTGGACTAAAAATAGATTAACGTTGAATAGTGGCCATGAGGCTAGGAATGAAGAGCTGTCAAGATGATTGATAAAACATCTAGATCAATTATGGATTAAGAGCCAAGGACACATTTTTCATTAACTGCTGCACAACTCTTTAAGTAGGTTCTAGACAAGGGAAGATACATTATTTGAATTCAGTATTCACCTCATAAAGTAATTATAACTATGGAATGTTGTCAATTTTGTTCTTTAGCTGTTTAATTATAAGATATCCTATCAAATCATGATGGTGTTGTCTAGTTTGTACTCAAAATTAATATCTTTGGAACAAACATATTGAATAGTATTTTAATGCCTGAAATAATATATATGCTAATATAAATTATAAATAATATCAATATATATTTCAACTAAATATTATTTTTATTACTTCTTATTTTTTTATTCCTTAAACCAGGAATTTCAGAACTAATGTTGATGGTAATAATAGATAGGAGAAAGCAGGGCCTAACTGGTAATTTCTAAACCGCTGACTGAGTTTTCTCTCATCAGGTTTTTTTTTTTTTCCTAGAAAATTTAAGGAAACTAACACTAAGTATCACTTGTCTGGCCATCCACTATTAACCATTTGATAAATCGTATTAACTTCTCTTGTAATATATTATGTGATAATGACTTATTTCCTAGTTTCATGGCCACAGACACGTATAGCATTTGTACACTAAAATCTAAAAGATAGTGCCAACATCATTAACTAAAATTAAAACTCTTTATTTTTCATCCCCTTGTTCTTTGAGATTCTTAAGATGTAAGTTTCTTCAGAACTGATTCTGCAGTCTATGGTATGAGCCTTCCACTGACATTGCTCCTTACTTTTCTGAACTATCCACAGTGATCAATGACGTGTATTCTCCATCATCCCATGCAGCAGATGATGTGCTAACACCTACAAGTTCTTCACTGTGATTTTATATTTTTGTTGTTGTTGTTGTTGTTTTGTGTTTAAGAAAATTTCTTATGTAGGCTAGGCTACTCTTGAAATCCTAATGTAGTTATAGATGGTCCTCAACTCTCATCAAACTCCTGAGTGCTCAGATTACAGACTGTTCTTTGTAACGCCCAGGCTTGCTTGCTTGGTTGCTTGCTTGTTTGTTTGTCTTTACATCATGGTCATAGCCCTATGCCTCAACTCCCAGTCGCACCCTCCATCTCTCTCCCCCATTCCTCCTCTGCTGTTTCTTAGAAGGGGGAGCCCCACTTCCCATTAACCCTTGCTCATCAAACTATATCAGGATTGAACATGTCCCCTTCCCCTGTGGCCTGCCAAGGCAGTTCCAAGAGGGGGAAATGATCAAAAAGGTGGGAACAGAGTCCATGTCAGAGATAGCTCCCACTCCCCTTACTATAGGGGACCTTGTATGGTGCCTCAGTCTCAGCAAGCCCCTATGGACCCCGGTTAGTTGGCTCTGTTCGTCTTCCTGTGGAGCTCCTGTCTCCTCCAGGTGTCTTCTCCTTCCCCCCTCTTTTCACCAATACTCCCTAGCTTTGCCCAATGTTTGTCTTTAAGTCACAGCATATGTTTTGAAATACTGCTGGATGGATACCCTCAGAGAACAACTCTGCTAGGCGCCTGTCGGCAAGCATGGCAGGGTATCATTAATAGTGTCAGGGGTTGGCTCTTTCCCAAGATGTGGGTCTTAGGTTGGGCCAGGCATTGGTTGTATCTCTGCTCCATCTGCTTTATCTTTATCCCTGCCCATCTTGGAGGCAGGCTGAATTTTCGGTTGAAGTTTTTGTTGGGTTCATGTTCCCCTCTCTCTGCCAGGAGACTTGACTAGTTAGAAGGTGTCCTCTAAAGTCTCTATGACCCATGATACTAGGAGTCTCTTATAGAGTCTTCCTCATATTATCCCAGGATCTTCTGCTGACTTAGGTCTCCAGGCTGTGGCAGAGATGCCCCAGCGTATAGTTTCTCTTTTCTCTACAGGCCTCATGTCCTCCTCCCCTTGATGTCCCCAGGTCTGATCTCTACTCTTATATTTCTCTGCATTCCCTCAAAGAAACAAACAAACAAACAACCCAGAATAGCTAAAACAACCCTATACACCCAGGTCTTGTGGAACTCCTGATCTGGATAGAGGATCCAACTGAGTGAATGAGGAATGCTATACAAGCACTCTTTAAATTGAGCTGCATGCCCAGCTTGTTTCTTCTTTTCTATTTTCAGTATCACTCTCAATCCTTAGTGCTTATAGAAGTCACATAAAGAGGCTAAGTGTGTAGTGTGCACCTTTAATCCCACACTCTAGGAGGCAGAAGCAGGTGGATCTCTGTGAGTTAGAGGCCAGCCTGGTCTGCAAAAGGAGTCCAGGATAACCAAGGCTACACAGAGAGACCTTGTCTTGAAAGAAAAGTCACTTAAACAGTTTGTTACATAAATTTCCATAAGCTATTCTGAGTAGGCAGGCAAGACTGAAGTACTCCTCCAAAAGTGGTATCATTAAGCACTTTGCTGATGTTGATGGCCTAAAAATCATAATTTGAATTATGTTATTTATCCAGTTTTTAATTCTTTAAGCATTATACAAAGTCCCTTGCTTCCAATCTATTTTTTATGATCACGACAACTTTCAACAGTTATATATGCTTCTTTCCTCACCTTACACTTGTCATCATCAGATTTCATATGACTTTTATTTGTTTTTATCTGTAAGTTTTTGTATTATTGTCATTTTCACATAATTTAACCATTTTGTATTTCTATGGTATGTTTTTGATTCAATTTTAAAAATTCATCAGAAATGCTTGATATTATGCATATGTTAGGCATGTGAATATTTTGTGATGGTTATATAGACCAAATATCAAATTAAATTATTGATTTCTTCCACAAATTTTTTATTTAAATAATTTATTCAGATTACACCTGCATTGCTGACCCCTCATTTGTATCTTCCCTTTCTCCCCTCCCTCCCTCTTTCATCCTTTCCCCTCCCCTAGGCCTATGACAGAAGGGCACCTCCTCTGCCACCTATCAGGTCTCTGGGTAGTCTACTTCCTCTTCCTCTGAGTGCCTCCAGGGCTCCCCACCAAGGGGAAGTAGTCAAATAGGGGGCATCAGCGTTCATGTCAGAGTCAGTCTGTACTCTCCACACAACTGTGTAGAATGCACTGTCCATTGGCTGGATCTGAATGGGGTCTAGGTTTACTGCGTACATTGTGCTTGGTTGATACAGTAATTTGTCTATGCCCCTGGGTCCAGATATGACAGCCTTGATGGTTTTATTGTAGGGTTTCAAGATCCACTGGATCCTTCTATTTCACCATTCTCCCATATCTCTCTCACCTGCAGTCCCAATGGCAAGTCTCAGCATCTGTCCCAATCTCCAGCGGAGGAAATCCATCAATGTAATCCACCTTATAAACAAGCTGAAAGAAAAAAAAAAGCACATGATCATCTCCTTAGATGCATAAAAGCATTTGACAAAATCCAACACCCATTTATGTTTAAAGTCTTAGAGAGAGCAGGGATTGAAGGCACCTACTTGAACATAATAAATGCAATATACAGTAAGCCAATAGCTAATACAGATTAAATGGAGAGGAACTTAAGGAAATTCCAGTAAAATCAGGGACTAAGCAAAGCTGCCCACTCTCTCCATATCTCTTCAATATAGTACATGAAGTTCTAGCTAGAGCAATAGGCAAGAAAAGGAGATCAAGGGGACCCACATCGGAAAGGAGAAAGTCAAACTATCCTTATGTGCATATGATATGATAGTGTACATAACTGACCCCCAATATTCCACCACAGAAATCCTACAGCTGATAAACAATTTCAGCAAGGTAGCTGGATATAAAATCAATACAAAAAAATGTCAGTAGCCCTCCTGTATAAAAATGACAATCATACTGACAAAGAAATAAGGGAAACTACAGCCTTCACAATAGCCACACGTAATAGAAAGTATCTAGGTGTAACTCTAACCACTAAATTTTTAAAATAAGATTTTATTGTAGTTTCAATTCTATTTTACGTATTTCTTCTGAAAATGTCTTTAATAATTTATTCAGATCACATCCCTATCATTATCCCCTCACCTGAAATGTTTTTATTCATAGATTTTTCTCTGTAGTGCTAATTTTGAATCACATTGTGACTTTTATTTTATTTACTGCAGGTAGGAAGTGTTGTACAGTTCCACTGCAAAAAGGGACACTTACTTCAAGGATCTACAACACGAACTTGCCTTCCTGACCTCACATGGAGTGGAATTCAACCTGAGTGCATACGTAAGGATTGTACACCTATATGAGACGTATTATGCATCTGAGTTCATATGATGGAAACAAATTTGTGTCTTTATAAGAGATGTATAACATTCTTTTAGATTAGTGTAAACCATATTTCATTTATGTAATTTTAGTATTGTATCAAAACACCACAATCATTGGAAAGCAGTGTTTCCAAAGAAGCCAGAAGACAGGAGGTATAATTTTGTTCTTTTGGCAAAAACTCTTATAGCGTTGTGTGCTTGGCCATCTGGCGCTGTAACTTACTCATTTGGTGGGTCTGCACTAAAAATTGAAGTACTATGAAATACAAGATGCTATACCTTAGTAAATCATAATGACTTTTAATCATGTGTGAAGAGGTTTTCTGAGAATATGAGGCAAACTAGAAAAACACAATAATGAAAGGAAAGAACTTTTCTGAATCATCTAACCAGTTTTAGAATCACTGAGTGATTTTTGGATGCAGAATTTGAAATAAAGTTGGGCTAGACAGATATTTGTGCTTCATTTCCCCCTAATAGCGTCTTTTCTCTCAACCGCATTTCAAATTCTAAATCTCTTACGAAGAACAGCAGCAGCAGCAACAACAATATAAAGCATGTAAATAGACCAATAATAATCAGAAATGTTTCATTCATGTGAACATGCTCTGCAGATGTCCTTGATCTTTGGCAGGACCACACAATAAGAAAGTGTTCCTCCTTGAATAAACCACTTGTGCGGAACATGTTTCTTGGCTTCACTCATTAGCTTATGTCTGATTATGGCAAATTTCCTCAAAGGAGAGTTCCTCAGAATTTGACATTTAGGACAGTTTTGGCTATTGTAATAGGTGCTTCACAGTAAACTGACGTTCTCTGGTGAGGTACAATTATCATTTGATCACCTAGGTGTAGTTGACAGTCTCTGGTTACTGCTTTTTTATTAACAGAATACTATGTGAAGCTTATGGATGAAGAGGGCTGAACATTGTGATACAAGTCTATAAGACCAGCCCCTCGGAAGGCTGGGGCGTGACGACCACATGTCCAAGGCCAAAGTCAGACCTAGTACCAAAACAAAATAAGAAATAAAAAAAAAGTGAAGATAAAGTCCCATTTTACATAAAATAGAGTGTTTGGCTAACATACACGAAGTCCGAAATTCCATATGTGTGTGCGTGCATGTGTGTGTGTGTGCGTGCATGTGTGTGTGTGTGTGTGTGTGTGTGTGTGTGTGTGAAATAAAATTCAGTATAAACAGACTATTTAATACATGAAGATTAAACTATTTGCACTTTATATCAATAATTAAATTATAAGTATAATCCACTTACAGCATATAGCATAAAATGTTAACTTTTTTCGTCAATTTTGAATCTCTGTGAGGAAATAAGTCGAAGAATATTAGGTTTTCAAATAAGTTGGTTCACAGAAAGCATTTGTATTGTCTTACACATATATAAATTATGTAGCATATATATATATTTATAACATCTAATTGAAATACTATAATATTAGACTTACATAATGAACTATGGTAATATTTAGCTTCAAGTATTTTTTACTTAAAATAAGAATGGTGAACCCATAAATGAATATTTCCAGAAATTATATAAAAGATAAGATTTTGAAAAATGTTTAAATTTTTACTTCAGGGTTTATAACTTGTTCATTGTGACTACCTCCAACTGTGCTATAATATTCATTTAATAGAGTAAAGATCCTGAATCACTTTTATTTATTTTTATTTGTTTATTTTTCCTTTTTTCCTTTTTCCTTATTATTCTGTGAATATATACCTGGATTATTCACATATTTTCTTAGGATATCCCAGGATATGCAAATTATTTAGTGTATATTCACTTTGACATATATTCATGTGTTCATTAGAAAGATTTTTGAAATATGCACTTAAGCAGTAAAATTAGAGGAAGGACAAGTGTGTGTTTTGACTTTTGCCTACTCATTTCAGTGATGCATCTAAAAAAAAGAAAGTGTTACCATTTTTCTCTTCTTTTAATATAGCTCACAGTTGTAAGCAGCCAGAAAGTCCTGCCCACGCAAACGTCGTTGGAATGGACCTCCCCTCACACGGGTACACACTCATCTACACCTGCCAGCCTGGCTTCTTCTTAGCTGGTGGAACTGAACATAGAGTGTGCAGATCCGATAACACCTGGACTGGAAAAGTCCCTGTCTGTGAAGGTAACTCTTCTTTACAGATGCTTTAACATATTAGGAGGTGGTACTTAATATCTTTCTGGGACAAGCAATGTTTGTTGGCCGCCTCCAAAATTGGAAGTCACGTCAGCAGTGTTGATGCAGGAAAATTGGACACACTCAGGCCAGCCTAAGGCATCTTTCCAACTGATACTTTAAATTTGTTTTGTTTTTAGGCCCCCTTCACATCCTCTCTCTCTAAAATGCGTTTATTGGTGTATTCATTTTCTAGGTTTCTCACAAAGGTTACCTCAATATGTGTGATTTCACATGATAGAAATTTATTCTTTTATAGCTATTAAGTACAAAGGTTTAAAATAAAAGAGGCAACAGGCCTTGGCGTTTTCTACCATCTTCAGAGACAGAGCTTCTTCTGACCTGTTGTCCTCTCCTGGAAATCACTGACATTTTTTGGCTCACAGCCTCCAAGTGACTTCTGCCACCATCTTCATAGGTGGTATTCTGCAAGTTCATCTCATTTTCTTATAAAGAAACTTGTTATATGTAGGACTTAGTCTAAATTCAGGATTATTTTATCTTGACATCACCAGTAGAATTACAACTACAATCATTTTACTTCCAAATAAAGTCTTATTCTAATGTGTGGGTTTTCTCAAGTATATTATTTGATCCAATATGGTAGCGGACACTGTTTCAGTGTCTCCTAATCCATAACATTTTCTCAGAATCCCCTTAGTCTTTCTCAGTTTGGCTTAGAAACCACATCTCAGCATTCCGATTTTCACAGTTTGAACTTAGAGAGTATAGCTCTGGTAAAAAGTCTACACTTGTTATTTCTCCAGGAAAAATAGTACTCAGTCCTGATTGGCTGAGTTTAACGGAGGAAGCACACGTGCTTACCATAAGAAGCAGTGAAGATGATGTTTTACGCTTATCGACTGCATCAGTAAAAGCATTTTCTCTTCATCTGCTAAACCTCTCAGAGATTCTTGTGTTTAAGTTTTATCACTGTTTTTGAACTGTTTTCCCCTTCTTTCCTTAGCCAGGATGCAATCCTGTGTTTTTCCCCTTCTTAAAATGCCCACTGCATGAGAAATTCTTGTTTTTCTTTACATTTGCTGCTAGTATTTGCTTCTACCCTGCTGTCCACCTACGTGATCCTCTCCAACTGTCACTTAATATCAGTAAACAAAATTATTTTTAAAAATGTTTGAAGCTGTTAGCATGGGTATTATTAAGCTCTAGATCAGTACTTAATGCCATCCAAATTCTGTTTCACTTGTGTTTTCTAAAGGTTTAGAATTCAATTGTCTTCTGCACTCATTGTCTCTACTCTGTCCTTTGTGATCTGATGCATGTCAGTAGTGTCTTCTATGGAAATCGCTGCCATATTAGCATCCCTATTACATTCTCCTTTTTTTAGCCTCAGAATTACATACTCACATCTACAGTTGACTTGTCTGTTTAAATCCCTGAGTCGGCCAGGCATGGTGGCGCACGCCTTTAATCCCAGCACTTGGGAAGCAGAGGCAGGTGGGTCTCTGTGAGTTCCAGGCCAGCCTGGTCTACAAAGGGAGTTCAGGACAGCCAAGTGTACACATAGATACCCTGTCTCATAGACAGACAAACAAACAAACAAACAAACAAACAAAACAAAACAAAAACAAAGACCGAAAACCAAACCAAACCAAAAATACCGCAAAGGTATTTCCATTGAAATCCCTCTATAAGTGTGCAACCGAATGAATTAATTTGTCTAAATTAATAGGTTTGGTTTTTTTTTTTATTCCATGTCTCTGTGATATGTTCATCATATAGTTTCATATATTACAAACTTCTTAAATAGCTTGATGCTATCCTATTCAAACGCACCAGAATACCAAAGCTTTATTAGCAATTGTTTTGTTGTTGTTAACTCTTGTTACCATCATTAATATAATAGTAGAATTCAGTTTTTTTCCAGGGAGACTGATATACCGGTGTAATACCTGTTTCTTCCAAATCTGCTTCCCATTACTTTTTTAAAAGGACATGACAGTATTCCTTGGGCACAGACTGTGAAAAAACGGTATTTCACAGTTCTGATACTTTCTGTTCGTGTCGAGCCCATGTGTGATTTAATTGGCACATGACCGTCTTTGGCATATCTGAAAGCTTTAGCTTTTGAGCTTATCCAATTTCTGGTACACAGTGAATTGTTCTGGCAAATTCTGATTTGTAAGTGTGAACCCTGCAGAAATAGTTTTTCCTTTTGGTCAAAAGGGACAAGCAAACAATCCTCAGTGTTTATGATGGCATTGACTGTTTTCATTTTAGTTTCTGCCTCTACTCAAAATAGACTGTGCTGTGAAGATTAAATAAGAGTCCCTGTACTAAAGGACTGTGATGGAAATAATTGCCAATGCTGATACACAAGTGTTTTGAATGACATGGGATGAATAAAGAATTTTGAAGTAAATTGGGTAATAATTCATAATAAAATTGATAGTGTCACACTGTGTACAATATATTAACTTCTGGGAATGCTGTTTTGTTGCCACAGCTGGTTCCAAAGTATTAGTGAAAGACCCCCGACCTGCATTAGGAACACCTAGTCCAAAGCTAAGTGGTAAGTAATAGGTTGTTCTAGAAGTTATGATCTCTATAATTAATGTACAATTTTCTCCTTATTTACTTTTTAAAATTATGTACTTTATATGATAAAATTATTCTTGCTATATTAGATATGATCATATATAATATAATATGAATATATTGCATAAAATATTTTTAATATATTTAAAAATTATTGGACATAGTTATTTCTGTAAAAAAATATGCCATGCATCTATCTATATATTTTTATGTTAAGTTTTTCTTACAATAACATGATAATGTTTTTTATATTTAAAATTAAAATGGAAGACAAGACTTAATTTAAGAGATATATACTTAGAGGTATTGTTGTAATATATTTGGCAGAAGATAAGATCATTAACTTCTAAAATTATACAATTTATTTGTAATTTTTTAATTTAGAATTTCAATGTTAACTGTATGTACTAATCATTAAGAACATGGGATTTAAAATCCTATAACCTGGATGTAATTCTCAGTCTAAAATTATTTAGTGTATCAGATATTCATCAGTTTAAAGTATGAAATATACAGTATGTCCCAACTATTTCTTTTACATTATTTTGAATTCCATTTTTGTTTTATAATTTTTTATCTTCAGTCCAACTTGGGAACATAAAGTAAAGCTATAAAGGCTGTTTATAGCCTTAAATCCTTACACAAGAAAGTTCTCAGAGTTCATGCTATATCTCTGTTGAAACCTGTAAAGACTGTGGCACAATAGTCAAAAATCAATACTAAAACAAAACAAATAAAACTGTAGATGACATAATAGAAAAAAACTTTAATGAATGATAAAAAATCATAGAAATAGGGTTTTTTTTTTAAAATAAAAGAGATATAAATATGAGAGAGAAAAGGTTAAATACATTTAAAATTGTGGGAAAATATCAGTAACTATCAATAATATTTTTCTAAACTTACAAAGTACTGTAAGATTATATCTTTATTTTCATAGATGTTATCAAAGATAACTTAATAATCATGTACCAAGGTAATGCTTAAAATATTTTCAAAGAGGTGCCAGGCTCACATCAGTCTACTAGTGAAGTCTGCCACATTTTAGTAGAATGTTCCAGTCATTCAAGTCTTAAAATATTCTAACATTGTAATCATCTTATGTGCCCCAGACTATTAGAAGTACAGATAACTACATCATGTGAAGAAGGAAGTTTGGGCCTATTTGAGTTGAGGTTACTGATGGAGGGAAGAAAGAGAAACGAGAAACGTTACAGCTAAATCACAATCCCCAAAATAAACAATAAGAAAGAGAATAGAAGCCATATTACCTAATCACTTCAGTCTTTCACGGGCATTCACATCACAGTTAGCTGGATGTCACCTCAAAATTTTGAAATAACTCTATTTTTGAGGAAGAGATAAAAGTAGAAAGGAGTATTGTCACCTCACAGGCCATCACAAAGGCCAGACCACTCAGAGATTCTCTTCTCCTCAGGGAAGGGGAAGAATGAAGGCAGCGTGTTGGACTCAAGAGTGGAATCTCACCATGCCTTCCATACTCTATTCTGTTTATGCTCATTGGAAACGTGGAATCTGTAATTAATCAAACAGTCCTACCCCATGAAGTATCCATTAATACAAATTATTTCCTTTAAGAAGCAGTTGTTTAATTTTTTTTTTCTACCACAGTGATTATTCATTTTGATACTACTGATATTGCAGATATGGGTACATACATTTTTTTTCTAAGAATTTAATAGCATCTCCCCAAAATGAGGGTTTTTCTTTTACATATTTTAATTAACAGCCTTAATTAATCTACATTCATGGTATAAGATTGCTAAGTAACAGTTGGTCAAGAATCATCACAACTGAGACAAGGAGAAATAAGCAATGCAGAAAATAGCAATTGCTGATTGACAACCATTTACGAGATACAATCTTAGGGCATCTTTCTCTGTTTCTCCTAAAACCTTCTCAACTAAGAATCTGTTACCCCATGAATATGAACTTTCTAAGGCAGATTATTTTTCTTCTTACTCCTTTGTACATTTTTTTGGGTACACGTTTGTTAGCCAAAAGCTATCATAGCAAACCTGTTTTTCTTACAATGTGTTAAATAAGATAACTGCAGACATAGAAACATAATAGGATAAACTTGATTTTAGGGATACAGTGTTGGTAGAACGATGACTTGACAAAAGTTTGAGAGACAGAGTATAGATAATTCATGATACAAAATACATGGTTGATACACACACATACACAAACACACACACACACACACACACACACACACACACACACACAGCAGTTATTTAGTGATATAACAAGCTCCAGTCTCCCTATTTTATCTGAATCATAATTACCACATTAGGTAACAATTAGCTAAATATTTTACATTTCTTATTTATTTAATATTATAACTAATACATATTAATCTCATATTAATTATGTGGAAATCTCAATTGAGAACTATGAAATATATGCAGAATGAAATAGTTTCCCAATATAGAAAAGGACATTAGATACAAGCAGCCTAACTCCAGGGTCTGCCGGACTAACCCTTGGACTGTATCAGCCACAGTTTGTTCTGTCCCATAAAAACTGGAAACTTCTAGTGACAATTCTTTTATTTCTAAAAATACCTGTAAGCCTCAAAGCTGTCAATAAAGTGGAGACCCTTCACCTCTTCTATTATTGCAATAACTGAACTCAACATTCTGTAAAAGGGACAAAGCACATTCCCTTCAGGCTTCCTCTAGGGCCGTTGGAAAGAGAACATGGTTTACGTTCTTTCTCCACTGAATCTGTCTTGGACACTACAAGAATAGGAGGCCTCTGGAGACATGCCCACAGGTTTACAGGCTCGGTACAATTATCTTTTTCTTTCTGATCAAAGAAAAAAAAGCATTATAGGGGAGGAAATATAAGGAAAGCTTGTGTTTTCCTGATTCTCACTACAAGCCTCATGTCTTCAGTTGTTATGGAGTCTTGCTTTTCTATTAATGATTATTGAACAATCTTAGGCTTCAAAGTTGTGATTTGTTTCTTTATAACTTTATAATTAAATAAAGAATATATTAAGTCATAGTCACCTGAAGATGATTTGTGTTTAGGGATAGATTATTTGTTCAACAGCCTAAAGGATTTAAATCCGGTATCAGATGATCATGTTTAGAGGAGAGTGTGAAATTTAAAGGTGACATTTATCTAATCTATTCACAGTTCCTGATGATGTGTTTGCCCAGAATTATATATGGAAAGGCTCTTATAATTTTAAAGGAAGGAAACAGCCCATGACCTTGACAGTTACTAGCTTCAACGCCTCTACTGGCAGAGTCAACGCCACCCTTAGCAACAGCGACATGGAGTTGCTGCTTTCAGGTACCAGATTCAAATCTAGTAGAAGTGATGTGTCCAGGCTCTCACTCGATCATGATTAACTACTGTGAGATATTTCTCATATTTAATTTTGAGGGAAGAGATAATTTATTCAGAAGTAAGGATTTTAAAGTTTAGAATTAGTAAATAGATATTACTGTACAAACATAAAGCTAAACTGTGAAGTTAAGTGTCTTTAAGACTATTTTTATGTGGAGAGAATTAGAGATCTTGTATTGGACTAGAATTCTCATTTGTCAAAATGGAATTATGATATTGTAAACATGAACTATATCATTATTTCTTTTAGTATATAGAATTATTGAGAAATTATAACTAATAATTTAATTTGTGGTATAAATATAATAAAATTATTAAATTTGAAAATTGCATAAGAAACTGTATTAATTTATATTGCTGTACCAGCTCATTAAGTATACTTGTCAAAATTTAGTATATATTACATTTTAAATATGGAAAATTACATGAAATGTATTATAAAATTTTAATTTGAATGAAAGTTATATTTACATTTTATTAAAGATTAATTTATCTATCAAATGTTAGTAACATTTTTGTTTTATCCAAGTTAGCAAAAATATATTTGTGCTTGTTATAAGGTAATAAGTTTTCTAAACAGATTCCTATTAGTTTAGAAAATTTGTGAAAGCTTTTAATAATTTCATTAGGTTTCACTCACTGTGATTATATATAGGACAATTATAAGCACTTTCCTCAAATATTAAATGTTAAGAAATTTATGTTTTTCTTATTTATTGTGGTTTACTATAGGTGAAGGCTTGTATCTCCTTACATTGCTATTACCAGCACATTCATAGGTTGCCTTGTTAATAAATATATATATGAGTCAATAAGTCAATTTTTAATTAATATTGAATCATAAAATTTTTGCTCAATGCCTGACTTGTCATTCACTTAAGTTTATCTACACTCTAACTTATTCCACTTTGCAGAATATCCAGTTAGAAAAATCACTGTGAATCTTTTTGCTTCTTGTGTTTAGATTGTTGCCTGTGTTTACCATCTTGAGTTATATGTAAGTTTTCAGATATAGCTCAAGTGTTGTTGTACTCAATAGGTATTTTCTGGTAGACCCAGAGTAAATAGACTGTTTTATTACAGCCTGAAATTGATCACATTTCCTCATATATTTACTTACTTGTGTATCATATTTGCAATTTATATTCTAATGAAAAAATTTGAGCATAGAAACCATACATAATTATTTTTGTGACTCCATGAATACACAAAATTAGCAAATAATTCATTGTTAAAGAGCACATCAGGTATTTAAACTCCTGGTTTGTACCTTTAAATTTGTGTGTCTGTCTGATTGCAGGAAGGAATCACTTGGTTGGTACTAGTATTTAAAGTTGTTTAAAATTCACATATGATTTGATTTGTGATTTCAGCTGAGAGACAGGTGCATTTTGCATTTGAGACAGTGTGTGTGCAGTCATCCTTGGACATGAGACTTCATTTATTTATTTGAATATCATGTTTTCAATAATATTTCTCATAAGTTATTGATAATAAGATGAATCACAACTATTTACAAAATTAGATAGATGTCTTTGTAATTTTCAGGGGTCTACAAAAGCCAGGAAGCTCGCCTAATGTTACACATATATCTTATAAAAGTACCAGCACATACTTCTGTGAAGAAAATGAAAGAGGAAAATTGGGCCATGGATGGGTTTGTAAGTATAGTCCTTAAATGCATGCTGTTTATATAGATAGCAAAGTTAGATTTTTTTTCAAAAAAGAATGTTTTTCAATTTAGCTTATTTGAATGCAAAATCATAAATTTATGTTTATAATCACACACATTATATATGTATATATACATTTTAATACAGGCTTACTTCTCTGGTATGAATGGCTTGATTTTAACATCTTCATATATTCTACAATTAATCAATGTATTGTATATATATTAGTGAGTATTATTATGTATTCAGATAGGTATAGTACTCAGAAAACTCACTTTAGCATAATTCATCACTTCAATTAGGCATCTCACATCCTATAGCTCTCTTTGTTTTCATCATCACTCATCCTTGCTTTAGCACTAGAAAGCCAATAATGTGTTTTTTTCTCTACAGATTTACATAGAGTGAAGTTATATTGTATATGGCCTTTTGTCACTGGTTTCTTACATTTAGTGTGATGGAAAATATAATAATCTTTATACCATAGTATTATGATTAACCAATTATCAACCTCACTGTCATGCAAATGGCTAAATGAGAGGCTGGGTTATAAAAAAAAAATTATCTTCTTTGGACTCTCTGGAATGGAAGAAGGCCCAGTATAATTGGGAAACTAATTTATTATTTACTTTTATTTACTTGCATCTGTGTGTGCATGGGGATATGCGTGTGCAACAATACACGTTGTTTGCTTACATAAATGCAGTAATGGCATTGATTTCTCCAAAGCTGTAGGCACAGGTAGTGGTGAGCTTCCTAGTATGGGGGCTGGGAAATGAGAGCAAGTCTTTTTGGAGAGGCAGCTCTTAAATGCTGAGCCATCTCTCCACACTCTGATTCAATTTCTCTATGTTGGTTTATGTTTTAAACAATGTACTTCTTATCCTATAAGAGATTTATTACACAGTGGTATAGTGATATAAAATCTCCAATTTACCAATATAATAATTATTTAAATTTATAAATTGTACTTTTGTCTTTATGATTGAAAATTTGTGCCATGTGTTCATTGCATAGGAGGAATAAAAAAAAAAGAATGAAGGCCAATGCTCACCTTAGAATGTATTGAGTACTTATTGAGGCTTAAATAATAAGGCTATTGCCTGCCTTCATATTTACTCAGATTTTCAAATACTTTCAGGTTTCTGCTGAACCTGATGGAGCTACTTATGTATTCCAAGGATTTATCAAAGGCAAAGATTATGGGCAATTTGGACTACAAAGATTGGGTAATATATTTTATTGTTATTTTCAAGAACTTCCTTTGATAGTATAGACATCATAAAAAGGCAACCGATTTTGTACATTTTGAATTATGCACTGTCAGGATTATACAGTTAGCCATTTTAGCACCTTTGAAGAATAAGCACATTCTTTAAAATATCACTTCTTTATGTAATAACTCTATACAAAGCTTAGTTTTTCATTATGTCTGTCATTAATATGATAAGCTGTCTTGCTCCTAAGCAAATACAAATAAGGATATGTGATATGGATAACATGGAAATGGTAAAGTGTAAATTATTTTTACCTTTTCTCCTGAGAACTATACTACTTCTTTTCAGTTTAAATATTGGAGCAATTTTCTTACTTCTCAGTAGATGTAGTGGCACTGTGAGAAACTTTTATAGCCTGGAAGGAAAAATAACTGTGAGGAATGGGTCTCCCTGAGAGCTTGGTTCTTCTTAAATACACAAATTTTTCTGTTCTATGAAGCACAAGGTTTTGTAATTTTCATTTACAATTCCTCTAACATGGGCAGCATACTTAATGGTCTTTTTGTATTTATAAACACATAGTGTGTGATGTATAAATTCCTGAGGTACACTGTAGCCAATCATCAAACTGTTGTACTGACATATAAACAATGAAGCTATCATCTACAATTTATTTCAATAGATCATAATTTTAAACTTTTATTGTAAATACACTGAGTCACTGGAAAATATATATAGAAAGGCAGGATAAAAAAATTGAATTTTTTATAAATTCATTGAATAAAACTGTTTATCAAAATGCCGGAATTGGGTACTAGGCTGGAGAGCACTCAAGGGAGGTGAAAGGGAGGAATAGATGTGATTAGAACATATAGCGTAAACATATGAAATAATCAAATGAAGTAAACTATTACTTAAGTCATATATACCGTTTCAGGCAACTAAATACATATAAACAAAATAAATAATATGTTAACTCTATAAATAAAATATAATTTATTATTTCATGTAATCTACCACATAAATTTGTGCTGTTTTGAAAATAGTATAAAATACCACTAGCATTGGACATTTACACAGTAATGTCACTGGGAACAGGGTTTTCAGATGACATGCCCTAGTATTTAAAACACTCCGTTTTTAAGAAAAATGTAAAGAAAAATGTAAAGAAAGAATTAATTTCATTTGGATGTTTCTTCTTCTCCATCCTCATCCTTAACCTTAGCAAGCCTTATTTTTCTAACTTTAAAATGGAAGGAAATTATTGGTTTGTAAGTAAAAAAATCAATTATACACTTGAATTGCCTTTAATTTGCTGACATATTTGTGTTGTTTCCATTAGGACTGAATACTTCAGAAGGGTCAAATTCTTCAAATCAGCCTCATGGTACAAATAGTAGTTCCGTGGCCATTGCAATTCTTGTGCCTTTTTTTGCACTTATATTTGCAGGATTTGGGTTTTATCTTTATAAACAAAGGTAAGTGTGTGGAACTCCGTGACAAAAAAAATGTTGACACAAACATTCATGTTATTTCTACTGTGTCATCTCAACTCCACATTTCCACTTTGTGGGTTGTGCAGAATTGTAAACCTTCTGATTCTATCACCCACCCACCCCCCCTTGATCCTTGTGTGCATAGCGGAAATCACTGTGAGGGTGCATGTGATTTAACCGAACTCTTCTTCATTTTGTCTTTAAATTTCTTGGCACAGAGCTTATTGCACATGCTACTTACACATTTTTTATATTGATCCTTTAGAGATGTTCTATCTCCACTAAGAATTAAAATGAAAATATACTAACTGCAGCCAGATTCATGGAGAAAACAGAAAGCTCAGGTTCATGTGGCACTGTTGGGTGATTCTACCCTAGATGGCATACGCCATTCTTCCAATCCATTGCACATTTTCTGTTGTTTTGAAGACTATTCAACAATTACGTTTGTGATAGATCAAAAAATAGTAGCACTTATGATTATTAGGTCATATATATTTTATGTAATACAGACATTGGGAGGTGCATTGTTAGTTAATTCTTCACTATTTGGGAAAAAAATCCCTTTTCAAGTAAAAACCTACAGAAAAAATAATTCAATTAAATATATTTAAGCTTATTTACATATTTACATACTTGTCTGCTGACGTACATTGCCTTTTTCAACCTGCAGGGTTTTTAAAAATTATATATCAGTCTGCGCAATCTAATAATATATAATCTACATATTATATATATTATATATATATAATATTAACATGGTATCTAAGTAATTTTCACAAACACTTAGTTGTATAACTTAATCACATTGAGAACATCCACCATGTCATGTAGAAGGTAGTGCCATGTAGGTACAGAATGTACTCATCCATACTGAAGGAATGTGAATTTATTAGCAGTTCCTCTCTGATCCCTTCATGTCAAACTTCAGCCAAATACAAGGAACTACAACTCTGTCATTTTTCTTCTTTTGGGTTTTCCATATGAATTCCATCATAAAATGTGTGATGCTTGTCCGTTCTTCTTAAGCGTAGTGTTTTAAGATTTCACTCATGTGCTATCTTTCATCACTGTTTTGCTTCTGTTGAACAATATTATGTTGTTTGGGATATTGGTTTTTTTGTTTTTTTGTTTGAATGGGCTCAGTCTTACATTGTTGGGTACTTGAGTTGTGTCAACATTTGCTATTGTGACTAATGCTAGTATGTGTGTGTGCATAACGTTTTTTGTTTCTTGAATGTGTACTCTTAATTCCCTTGAGTATGCACTAAAGATTGGGATTGTTAGAGTGTATTTAATTCTAGTCTTAACTTACCGAGGAACCAACAAGTGATTTTGATTAGTAACTATACCATTTTGCATTTTCAGTAGCAATGGGTCAGTTTTCTGAGCTCAACACAAACTCTCTAACACTTACTTTGTATTTTTTGTTTAGCTTAATTTGCTACAGTATCTATGATAGTATGTTCAAAATAATAATGTTTCAATATAATTTTGATTTAATTCCTATGGTTTCTGATAATGTTGAGTCTATTCAGTTTTCATTTTGACTTAATTTTTGACAATTCCGTTTCTAATATTTATACCATGTGTACCTGGATTTTCGCCTCTTCCAACTCCTCCAGTGTCCTTACCACCTTTCACACTCATAGCTTCTTCCTCTATAGCAGCTATTAACTTTGGGTCATGAACCCTTTGGGAGTCACATATCAGGCATCTTATATATCAGGTATTTACACGATGATTCAAAGCAGTAGAAAATTGCAGTTATGAAGTGGCAACAAAATAAGTTTAAGGTTGGGGTCACCACAATAGGAAGAACTATATTAAAGTGTTAATAAGGTAAGAACCACTGTTTTATACTTAGTATTACTCAGATACATGCACACACACACACACACACACACACACAGAGAGAGAGAGAGAGAGAGAGAGAGAGAGAGAGAGAGAGAGAGAGAGAGAGAGAGAAAACAAGAGAAAAAAAAACCTGACCTCATGTAGGATTGCTATTTATATGTGTTTAGTGTTGACCACTTAGGATTGGAAATCTAATAAGGAGGTTTATCCACAGATAAGACTAATTCTCCCTTACTTAGCTTCCATTGATTGCTTGTTCTTATCTAGCGGTGAGGCCTTCTGAAACTTCCTCTGTCAGTATTTGAACAACTGGTGCTGTCACTATTTGCTCTTCTTTTTGCCAAGCTTAGAGCTAAGATTTCATGGAGGTGGCATTTCTTGTTATGTGTAGAAGACACCTTAATTATCCTGCTCTACTCACTCTTTTTTTACACAGGGTTTCTCTGTGTAGCCTTGACTGTCCTGAATTTGCGTTGTCGGCCAGGCTAGCCTCAAACTCACAGCATCCTCCTGCCTCTGTCTCCTGAGTGCTGGGATTAAAGGCTTGAGCCACCATGCCCAGTTTTTTGTTTGTTTTTGATTTTTCGAGACAGGGTTTCTCTGTGTATGTAGCCTTGGCTGTCCAGGACTCACTTTGTAGACCAGGCTGGCCTGGAACTCATAGTGATCCACCTGCCTCTGCCTCCCAAGTGCTGGGATTAAAGGCCTGTGCCACCACCTCGAGCTTCTACTCACTCTTGAAAAATCTTCCTAACCCATTTCCCATTATTTTCCCTGAGGCTTAATAGTAGAAGTGCATTGTAGACTCACCAATGGGAGGTGGACACACCAGGTTCTCATGTTTTCTGAATTTTAAGCAGAACTATGTAGTGTATACTTACACATTGAATTTTTTATCTTGCTTATGGTGTTATTGAGTCCTTCTTATACTAGACTTCAAACCTTCATAAAATATATAGTGTGACTAAGGTTTTCTTTTCATTTTCTTAATATACTATCTGTACAAAAGGTCTTTTTACCCTCATTATGTTGTTTTTTTAATTTTCATTTTTGTTTGTTTGTTTTTTGTTTCTTTGTGACAGGGTTTCCCTGTGTAACCTTGGCTGTCCTAGACTTGCTTTGTAGACCAGGCTGGCCTAGAACTCACAGTGATCCACCTGCCTCTTAAGTGCTGGGATTAAAGCCAAGTGCCAACATGCCCAGCTGTTGTTGTTATTGTTGTTTTTAATAATTACCAAATTGAAACTGAATGTTGTCCACATATCTTTTCATAAATTGGATAGATATAACTCTTGTATTTACTATTTAATGAAATTTGAGTAAACCCATATGCATACTGTAACATTTTTGGTGTTTTAAAGCTTGGTTAAACTTTTCTTTAAAGATATACCCTAAGGATTCTGGTGTAGAGTGCTTGTCCATTAAACATGACACTCAGGGTGTAGTCTCAGTACTCCAAAAATTGGGTTGTGGTGCTGCATGAGGGTAAAAGCATGAGCATATGACGTTCAATGCCACTCTTGGATATGGAGAATTTCAGGGAGCTTGAGATACGTGAGACCTTGTCTCAAAAACGCAGATCATTCTCTGCCATGTCTTGTATTTATTGACTTAAAAAACAACTTTCTAGAGCTTAAAAAATTGTCTTAAATCCTACACAACTTAAGCATAATTGAAACTATACCTAGCTAGTCTTCAACCCTATCAGAGACTTGAGAAGGAATAACATTATTACTTGGACTCACCTAGATAAGGGAGATAGTATCTTCTTCAGGGTTGCCAATTACAAAGGAGCTAAACATTTACAATGTAGCATTTACACTTGGCTTTCTGGCTTGCTATGTAAGTATTTTTACTGTATATGATTTATTATAAATAAATCAAGTCTAGATTTTAAAACTGTAGATCAATATTAAGAAGAGGTGGTAGTGGTACATAGCCTTGATTCCCCTCCTGTCTTGATTCTTACCTAATGAAAAAGAGATGGCCATAATATATTACCTAGTTATTATTGTAAGTATAATTGATCAAGGAATGACGGTGATGAAGTTATAGCTATGGTATAGTATTCACCCTGCAAAAGAAAATTTTCATCAAGTAAATTTTATTTAAGTAGGAATGTAAATCTAAGTTCCTATGAGTGCTTTACAATTTACTTTCATTGAGTTTATCTCTATTTTAAATACTAACAATACATAAATTGTCACAGGAATGTAAAGTAACATAATACAATGTGCGAGAAACAATTCAGCGAAATTGACAGTTGAAACGTACAATGCTAAGTACCAGGAAAAGAATCAAGAATCAAACTTATTTTCATATAAAACCTTTTTAAGAATTAAGATCTAGAAATTAGTTACATCATTTCTTCCCTTTTCCATAAAAATGCAGCACAACATACAAATTGTAAAACACATTTGGAAAAGAGAAACAATACATGAGCATTAGTGAAAGGGGCAAGAACTAAGGAAGACACTCTTGATGCAAACGTAGCTACGCCAATGTGCCTAGGCTTCAGTTCTTTAAGTAAAGGTAAATGTTTAATCACTAGTAGTGATTGGGAAACATTTCCATAACAGAAATGTCAGCAAGAATTTTTTTTTTACCATATTATTGGCTCTTATATAAATAAGATGACAACACACCTGGAGATTTTCGTTTATGGAGTAACTAAATTAGCCTTCTGTCTGACAGACATTTGCTATCTAGTCTTTATGTGCTTACCATTTCTGATTTAGTATAGAATTGTATCCTTTTTTTTTATTCTTCAGGTCTCAAAAAGAATTTTAATTCCCAGACAACTTTTCCCTCATTGTTTTTCTTAAAATAACTTACAAGCTAACTGTTACCATGCTAACTGTTTTTCTTTGAGTCATAACAACCATCACGATCTAGTCTTCTCCTTCTGTTTATCCATAACCATTACCCTTCTATCACTTCAATGTAAATTCACAAGAACAATGATATTATATGCTTTGGAAATGTAGGTGCATTATATATTGAGAATGATGCTGGGAATATAAACAGATGTTTAGTAAGCATATGATAAGCGAATATATGGCAATGAGAAGATAAACCATCCTGATTTATATTTTATATGTACACAGTAATTTTTTACTTGTCACAAAAATTTGAAAGAGTAAATCCATGTATTTTATTGATATGATACTTGTAGGTAATATTTATAAAATTTACTAGGTTGGGGATTTCTTAGTTAATACTTTTAAGTGACATTATCCCCTACCAGTTATAATGAAAGTGCATTCAGTGAACCCTAGTCCGCTATTTCTAATACCCTAACATGACACTATAAATGTTGTTTTTCTAACAGGACTGCACCCAAAACACAGTACACAGGATGTTCTGTTCATGAAAACAACAATGGCCAAGCAGCCTTTGAGAATCCCATGTATGACACGAATGCCAAGTCTGTGGAGGGGAAGGCCGTACGATTCGACCCCAACTTGAATACAGTTTGCACAATGGTATAACACGGCAACACGTTGCCTTCTTCAGAACCCTGGAAATCGACACACTGAACAGTGCACTTTTAGTTCACTGCTAAACAAAGCACACTTTTCAGGACTTGCTGGGTCACCTTTTCCTGAGGAATAATAGCGAAGAGTGTTTTTGTTTTTGTTTTTGGTTTTTTTTGATAAACTGGATCAAAATTCATCTTCATGTTTACCGTGGAGAGTTTTACAGAAATCTGGCTGCACTCTAAGAGTGCTTACTCACAGTTTATTTGCTTTTTTTAAAAAGGAGATTATTCTAAAACATAAAATTATTTGCATATATTGGAGGAGCATCCACTATCAGTATTTCTGTGCTTTATAAACTATATTAGAGGGACTGGGTTAAAAAATGATATAGGGTAGAAAATAAGAGCTATACTTACCAGAGTCAATAGATCACTGACTTCTCTTTGCTGTCATTAACTACATCACACTCACGTGTCTGTAGTTCATACCACAAATCTGCAATTCATTCTTTTTACCCAAGGCATCGTATTCCTTACTTCCTTGGATATTTAGGAATGACACATGCCTTTAAGTATATATGAGCTAATTGATACCACAGAAGAAATAAGGTTGCCCACTCCAATCTGGCATTCTGTATTACTTATACAGATACTACCTTTTGAAGAATCATTTTCAAGTTTCTGCTAATGGCAAGGTCATTTTGTGACCTTTTTTTTTTTTAATTTCTCCATTATCAAGAAAACAGTTTTATCCACTGAGCTATAAGATGCCCTTAGATATTTGCCTCAGAAAGTATTTTGGCTCACAAAAATTATCCGTAAAGATGTTTATTTTGCAGTTATCTAAGACACCAGCTTGATAACCCTTTTTAAATCAAACACTACAATGGTTTTCAAAGACCTACTAGAATAAATCAATTATGTCTCCATTTAATTATGTCTGCATATCCTTCCAGCTGAATCTTTGGTTTTACTACTTTAGATACTTTTTAGTTTCTTTGAACAATGAGGTTTAATATACTCTGATCTACCCCTTACCTTAATGACTAAAAGAACCAAAAAAAATGTTCTTTCAGATTACCAATATAAATTTCCCAAATATATGTATCCATCAAATTTTGACAGGTTTTTAAATGTTCTGTCTATACCCTATTTTTAAGAAGTAGGTATCAGGTACAGCCAGTGTTTTTCATTGTCTCATTAAAAACAAGTTTAGATGTTATGTTGATCTCACTTAAAGCTACATCATACATTAGTGTTGGCATTTTTAGTTCCTAGAACATTGTCTTCCTCTTTGTGTTCATCAAGTTTCATTTCATTGAATAAAACACATGCCCATTGTGAACTCTCTGTTGTCCATTTCAAATATGGATTGTTCTGTGAAGGGTCTCACTTTTTGTATCATGAGACAAGAGTGCCTAAGAGAAACCATTGCACCTGGGAGCACCGCTTGGAGCTATCTCTGCATTTAGTGAATTTCTTGTAAAAACACTTTGAGATACACTGTTTTGGAAATTCATAAATTTTCTCAACATTGTATTCTACTGACAGGATGCGGTTTTAAATTTTATGCCATCTGTTATTTATTCTTGTTTATTCAAATGACTGCAATAACAATGATTCATTCACTAATGTTAAGGTTAATATGTTTAAGATCTTGTTTAAATGACGTTTCTTCTGCAACTGGCTACTCCTCTTATATTAATGCATACACTTTTGTAAAGAAGTATATTTTTATGATAAAAAAACTTTGTAAAAGTATGATGTAAATTTTCAGTGCAATGTAAACAAATAAAAAAGGATAATTGCTTTTGTAAAATGTGTATTCTTTGCAAATTCACCTTTAGCTTTTCTTTTGTAAAAGCAAGGCACAGACCTGTTTTCACTTGATACTTTAAAAAAAAATCCCTCAATTGCATGTCACATTGTAACTGGTAAGAATGTTTAGTTTCTTCCTTTGTTTTCTACTTACAAATGTAATAGTCTTTTATAGGCAAATAACATACCAGTAAATATAATTGATTCCAGTACCAAACATAGGCTCACTATAGGGGACCCATGGAATATGATATAGTGACATGAATTTTTTAAAATAAGGGGCTTTATTGACATAAGTACAGAGGAAAACAGAGGTATGGTCATATGCACCTCTATATTAGGAATGAGGGATTTATGAATAGGGAAAGAGACATGCTGCTAGATGACTACATGATAAGATATGAAAATGTTTAAGGATCTTTGTAGATGGCCAGCATCTCTCCTTGCTTATATGTTTTTATGTTCCATAGTGAGAAGGTACCCTGTCCTTTGAGGGGCATTTAGATTTGGAATTAAAATTCATGATTACCATTTTCTCCCTCATAAAAGTGTGTTTTCTGCTTACACTCATCTGAGGAAGTTCAAGTGATAATTGCTTTCTGATTTCCTTCAAGAACAATGTAGTTGTACCTTTGATTCCTGGATCAATAATATTTTTCTAACTAGTTTAAGGTAATAAGAGCCCGACTAAGAACTGTCCTCAAATATGACTTTCAGTGGTACTGTACAAGTTTATATATAATTAATATTCTCTAATATTCCATAGTGTATTTTTGTAAAAATACTTCTGTAACATGTTTCATAGGTTAAAACTCAACAGTAACAACATACCATGCAAATAAGTCTATTTTTTAAAGCAAAAGAGTGGTATCAACATATTCATGAGTAATGTAAATATCTGTGCTCTGGAAAGTTATTGTTTCTACAATGTTACGAACATAGTATGTTATTTAATTCAATTTTACTAAAGAACTTTTATGGTATAAGAGGCAACTTTTATTTAAGGGATACTTAGACCCTACACTGTGTCATCTTGTTCTCCCAGCCTTGTTCTGTCATTCCTTGCTAACTTTATAACACCCCCTTCACTCCTAATTTCTTTGTATTTTCAGTTATATTTTCTAATTATTTGTATTCTCTTCTGTGTTTCATTCCCTCTGTTTTTCTCTTTTTGTGCCTTTCTTCATATGTTTTCCTTCCTTTACATATATCTGGTATTTTAGTTTTTATTTATTTAAATTTTCTTCAGTCTTCAATTTTTTTCAAAAGTTTGTAGAATTTTTATGGTGATAAAAAATTTTTAAAAGCCTTATCGCACCTTTTTTATAATCTTAAGAAAATTAAATATATGAGTATACAGAAGCCTGTGTAATGGTGGAAATGACTAAAAGGTGAGATTTGTTTTACTATGAGATATGTTCACAAGTGAGTGTGTAGAAATGGACATAATACAGACTAAAAGATCAGTCCCTGGGTGTTAATCTTTTTTAAGGCAAATTGAAATACACCATTTGTCAAAGTACTAACCATTGACTATTCATAAATTTAAAATAAGCACAGTTAAAAATAATGTTTAAAAAAAACCAAAACAGTTTATTCCAGTGGATACAGGCTCATGCTGCCAAGCCTTATGTCTGAGTTTGGACATTTGGACACACATTGTGGAAGACAAGAATCAACTCCCACCTCCATATGTGTATTGCTGCAGGAGATCAAGGATGGACACACACACACACACACACACACACACACACCAATAATTTTGGCTAAAAGAAGATTGATTTCTTTTTCTTTAGGATGACTACTACAGGTAAGGTAATATTGATCTAAGAAGATATACATGTTGTAAAATTTGAGAAATATCTGTCTGTCATCACTTCTGTAGGTTTAGTATTCTGATGTAATTTAAGAGTAGATTTAGAAGCTGCTGGGGAATAGAAGGGACCCCCAGACATTAGATTACGCTCTTCAGAATATAAACAATGGAAGTGGTGAACACAAGCCAGACACTTTGCCAACTTTAATAAGTCCCTCTGTGTAGTAAGTTTATTAGTCTTGTAAAAAGAAGCACATCTCACTACATTCAAATTGTACTGCAAACTATGAAACAAGAAATTCCTGTTTAAACTTTTATATGACTTAAACTTACTTGTAACTATTAGCATAGCTGTGAAAATGGGAGTGATCTTACTACCATGATTTGTTCTGGACTCCCTACGGGCCCCAGACCTTGTGATCTAGGTCAAAATAATTCAGATGTAAGACACTGATGTACAAGAGAGATGGTCTTTATTCTAGAGTGAGATAAAGCACTCTCAAGGTAAGAATGGAAAGTGGACCAAGAAAGTACCATGACAATTTGTATCTCAAGAAGACTTTATACTGTCTTTACAGTCTCTATAACAGACATCTGTCTGTGTAGGGCTTTTTGCTGTCCAGGTTGTTAATGTATGTATGTGTGTGTATATATATATATATAAAGTAGTACCTGAGGTGGTTCAAATCTGATTATATAGAACCTGTAAACAGATGAGGTATTAGTAGAATTTTCAGAAATATACCTGTGACCTTGAAACTTGTTAATGTGTAATACAAGAGTCCACAGAGCAGACACAGGAACACTACTCATGCTCTATGCACCACCCTTAGAATAAATTAAATTGTTTTGTTTTTTTATGAATATCCCATGAGTCCAGGGATTGAGGCAAAGCCTTTGTTAAATTTCCAGAACTATTCTTGTACTTCAGTAACATACAACTTAAAACACCTATGATGTTGTAGTAATCCTAAAGCAGGAAGTCTTTTCACCAAGTCTGATATCTTGTTAATTATTTTATCATATTCTCTCTCAAATATCAAATTTGTTTCCTAATCCACTTCTAACTGCCTACTTGCTCTTCAGACTCTTTTCCTTCTGTTGGGTTGCCTTGCCAAGCCTCAGTATAAGTGAGGGCTTTTGTCTTTTCTATTTTTAAAGTTTTATTATAATTTATTCATATTACATCCCAATTGTAATCCCCTCATTTTTGTCTTCCTGTTCCCCACCCTCCCTCCCCCTTTAGCCCTATTCCTGTCTCCTAAACCTCTTACAAGTGGGGTCCTCCTCCCCCACAGTCTGACCATAGCCTATCAGGTCTCATCTGGATAGCCTGCACCCTCTTCCTCTGTGTTCCCTCAGGAAGGGAGGCCAGCACAAACTGATGCACCAACAAAGGGCATTGCAGTCAGAGAACCTAGAATGCCTGTTTAGGTGTAACTGGTGGACAGCTTATTCACCACATGGGGAAGGGGGTGAATCAGGGAATGTCTTTTCTTGTTTTATCTTGTTATGGCTTGGAATGAGTGGGGGGGGGGAGACAAGAGGTGGGGAGGAACTGGGAAAAGCAGAGAGGGAACTGTGGTGAGGATATATTTATATGACAGAATCTATTTTTAGTATAAATAAACATTTAAAAGAAAATATTAAAAGTATAAAATAAAAGCAAAAATCATTTCTTTCTTTTGTTCTTCTATATGTTCCTGGTGTGGGCCATCCACTGGTGCGCACAGTAGAAACTGACTCTTGCCCTCTTGAAACCATTAATTGCCTATATCTCTTCATTTCTTTTTGAGACTTAAGAACCATTTTACACTCCATGCTAGAATACTGACTGACTTTATATTACGCAGGTCCTGTGCGTACAAGAGCAGCTATGAATTCATGAGTATAGCAGTCCTGTTATATCAAGAAGATACTGTTTTGCTCCAATTGTCACCAAACTTAGACTCTTAAAATATCCATTTTTTTTTGCAATGGTTTCTGAGCCTTGGGGATAAAATAGAATATGGATGTCTCATTTGTTCTAGAGAACTGCAAAGACACTTAATATTTGCACTTTGTCCAGTTGTAAATGATTTGAAGAAAGGTTTTAATTTATCCAATCATTCTGTTCTTGTGTCCAAAGTATGGTAGATTGATTCAGTATTTCTCATTAAGACTATACACAACTTATATAAAAGGCTAATCATTGGCATCAAAGCTGATATTTCTTAACCTGACACTCTCCCAAAGGCATGAATCTGTTTTCCATCACTGGGAACTGGGGAGGCCCAGATGACTTCTCTACATTCAGCTGTGATAGCTCTATGTTCTGACTTGCAATGAATCCTAAATTTCAGGCTGAGAACGATGAGGATCTGGCCTAGGGCATTTAAATTTTTATATCATCTGGCAGTTAAGTTTTATTTTATTTACTGTTATTGTTATTTTGTTTTATTTAGTGGTTTAGGTTCTCATTTACGAAGTAAAACAGAGCATGGTGATGCACGCCTTTAATCACATCACTTGGGAGGCAGAGGCAGGTGGATTGCTGTGAGTTATAGGCCTGCCTGTTCTACTAACCAAATCCAGGACAGCCAGGGCTCCTTATACAGAAAAAGCCTGGCTTCGAACAAACCAACTAACCAACAACCAACCAAACAAACAAAAAGCAAACAGAGATTTGAGAAGGAATAAACGTGATTACCTGAGTATGCTGAGAGTGTAGGTTAGTGACTTTCCAAATGAGAAAATGACAGTTTGCTACCTGAATGGTCACCCAAAATTCTTTATAATGTTGGAGCATCTCCTTCAGCCTTCTGGCCCAGTATATCTGACAGACAGATTTGTGAGGTAGGAACAATTGAAGACTTGCTTACCGCATCTAGGCATAGTTTGGCCATTGACTCTGTCTGCATCCAAGCTTGGCTTTTTTAGCCAGAATTCTGTCTGTGGTAGAAACGGGGACAATTTGCCCAGTGGCTTCTTTGGCACATTTGAAATCATCTCCATGAGGAGGTTCTTTGATGCTCATCATCCTCTAAGTTACGCTGTGTGTTGCCAGGGGCCAACCTGTCTCATTGTCAATGAATCTCGAAAACAATTTAAAAAAACCTTAAACGCCATATTCTGTGTTTCTCTGAGGTTTCAAAGACCCCATCCAAATATCCAACATCATCTCTGTACAGAACCATATCTATCTGCCACACCTATGATGTATATTCTTGTGATAAAAAAGGACTAGTAATTGATATGACCATGATTTGATCAACCAACAACCAACTCATACAACTTATTTATCCTAAACAGTCTGTATTAGCACCTCTAAAGCATTGGAAATAAACACTGTATCAAACTAAACTATATAGGTACAATACATACCTCATACCAGAGTAGAAACATTATATATATGTATACAATATATGTACAAATATATATTGTGTAAAGAATAATCTTACATTTGAATTCTATACCACTGTATCTAGAATTAAATTTATTTTGCAACTATATACAAAAATCTATACCAGTGAATTAAAAATAACCTTGTGAGTGACAATTGAGCCATTAAGTTGAGAAGTAGACTTACTATTCTACTTTTTGTTCTATCAACCCTATGTATTTCTATATTCCCCCTTCTTTTCAACCCATATTTCCAAACCTGAGAATGTAAGATAAAGGAAAAGAGAGACATCGCTGAGCCTAACCTTGTTTACTCTAAAATAAAACCAATAATAGCTTGTAACCAACTCTCATTTACAAAAACCCTCTATAGCCCAATAAAGAGACCAGAAACCTACTCAACCCTCCTTAAAGGAAATAGGGCATCATTCTCTTAATGTTTCTTCCAGCTGATTTGGGACAAATAGTGCCTTTGTAGGGGCCCAAATAAAATTGGGGAAATGGTGGGACAACATTTGTGGTCCCGTTTCTAGATGTTGAGAAAGTCCAGGCTTAATTAGAGTCTTGTGTGGGACAGTTTGAAATGCTGGACCAATTGGGATTGGAATCTTTCTTGGAAAGTGTCATGGGAACCGTCTTGTTCTGATGAGGAACAGAATTGAAGACCAGGTAGCTTAGTTTTACAATGAAGCTTAGTTGTTTAGGGGTTAGGATGTTTTTCGGTCTAGATAGATGTATTAAGTTGATGATGACAAGATGTGATGGAGATTGATTTACAGTCAGAAATTTAGAAGGACCAAGATAGGAAAGATGTTTTCTTCAAGGCTGTCAAACAGAAATAGCCAAAACACTAAGAATGTAACATATATAATTCCTGATTGTGTCATGGCTCTTGTTGCTATAGGAAGTCTATTGCATATATGTGTAATAATATAAATGTATATGTAAGAAACCAAACAATTAAAAAACAAACAAACAAAAAACAAAAAAGCATATGAGATCACCTATACATAAAAATGTCATTTCATTATTTAAAGTTTAAGTCATTTTGGTACATAGTTATGTCCTGCCCAAGAGTATGAGATCTTTTTTTAAAGCTCCAGGGAGAAACACCACAGGTAAGTGGTCTATTCCATCCTGGAGCAGCAGTCCATTCAATGGTAAAAGCATTGATTTTCAGAATCAATGGAAGTACAAAATAGAACATTTTTAAAATCTAAGCCTGTTAACAATTGGCCATTAGAAGGAATTTGTGTTCATGAAGTATAGACATTAAGGGACACTTAATACACATACCAACTGCATTTGTAACATCAAGTGTTTGTACCACTGTATAGTTTCCATTAGATGTTTTAACAGACTGCACTGGAAATTAACAGGGAGTCCAAAGGAGTTAAAAGCCCCTAACAAAGGAATTTACTGATAAGTGGTTGAAATTCCATTAAGGATTTAAATCACAATAGTGCTTTAATTTATTAATATGTGTGGTGGTAATAGTTTCTATATTTGGCATAGGATTGGAATACTTATGTGTTAAAGAAGATAGCTTCAATCAATGACTCACTATTGGTCCCTGAAAGACAGGAAATCCTGATTGTTACTATGACTTTTCTAAGGTGTTGAAAATAATTAGGAACCCCAAGTTTTGGTGAAAAATCTGTGCAATACAGGGGGATGGCAATTGGATATCTGTAGAAAATTATGGGTAGAGATTAAGTTATACCACAGAAAACATAAAAGTGAAGCAAGCACTGATAATACCATCTCATTGAAGCCCCTTCTGTCACAGGCCTAGGGGAGGGGAATAGGTTGAAAGAGTGAGGGAGGCAGGAACAGGAAGATAAAAGCAAGGGGGAAACAATCAGGATGGATTGTGAATAATTATTAAAATTAAAAAAAGAAAGAAGAGGCTTGATACCCTATGAGCATATACAGGGGGAGGAAATCCCCCTCAGGAACAGTCATAAGGGAGGGGAATAAGGGGAAAATGGGAGGGAGGGAAGAATGGGAGGATACAAGGGATGGGATAACCATTGAGATGTAACAAGAATAAATTAATAAAAAAAAATTTTTTAAAGAAAACTTGTATATAATTACTTGCCTTTTCCAGTTGTTTGCAAAAACATAGCACAAACTACTATTTTAACTAATACTTCCATATCCTGGGCATATTCTTTGCATATGAATTATATCACCAACATGCAGTCATTTAGGGAAAACTTAATTTTGTTTTTGTACTTTGAGTATCAAAGTACTCAATAACTAAATAAAAAAGAATCTGATGCAAGGCTGCCATCTAGAAGAGAAAAAACACAAGGAACTCTGAAAAATATCATCATGTCTTATCAAAAATATTAGTGAATTTGGGAACAACCTCCTTTTGCTAGTGATATACTCTGGTCCACTATATACAGTTCTCTTAGGTAAGAAGAATCAAGTTCCTGTCCTGTGGGAGAAGAATTCCAATAATTGTTCTGGAGTGTAGCATTGATTTCCAAAATCCTAGAGTTTCTTCAATTGGTTGCCTGGGAAAGATCAAGTTATTCCTAAGTTTTCTCTCCTGTCTGTCTGTCTGTCTCTGTCTCTCCCCCTCTCTCCTTTCTCTCTTTCACATTTTTATTTTATTTCTTATTTACTCTCTCATATATTACATCCCTAACAAAGTCCCGCCCCTTCCAAATCCCTATTCCCCCACATCCCTCATCCATTTTTCATCTATTTCCTTTCAAAAAGAAGAGGCCTCTGGTATATCAACTAAAAATAGCACATCAATGAATAAGACTATATACCTCCCTTCAGATTAAGGCTGGATGAGGCAACACAGATGAAAGAGTCAGAGATAGCCCCAGCTACCACTTTTGTAAGTCACACAAGACGACCAAGCTACACAACCATAACATATATGCAGAGACCCATTCAGTTTCCCTGACTTTCAGTTCAATCTCTGAGAGCTCATATGTGCAGAGGTTAGTTCATTCTGTGGGCCATATTTTTTTGGTGTCCTTGAATCCCCTGGCTCCTCCAATTTTTCCTCCCCTTCTTTTGTTGGAAATCCAGAGATACCCATAGTGATTGGCTGCTCGTCTCTGAATCTGTTTCTATTAGGTTCCAGGTAGATCATCTCTGTTAACAATTATGCTATGGTCCTGTGTATGAATATAGCAGAGTACATTAGAGATCATTTCATTTACTTTTTATTCTCATTTAAAATTTTTTACTTAGTTATTCTCCTTACATCCCAATTGTCTTCCTTTCCCTCCTCTCCTCTCAGTCCCAGACTCTCTCACATCCCTAACTCTTCACCTGCCTCTCAGAAAAGGGGAGCCTTCCTCATTACTAACCCACCCCAGAACATCAAGTCATATCAGGACTTAGCATGTTGTCTTCCACAGTGGACTGGCAAGACAGCCCTGCCAAAAAGAAGTGATTAAAAAAGCATGTAACAGAGTCCATGTCAGAGACATCATCCTGATATCCTCAGTAGGGGCTAGCTGCCCATTTGGTACATATGTGCACACATTGGTAGGATTTGCTGAAGGAGGCAGGAGGCAGGAGGATTGTTTTTTATTTTCTCTTTTTGTTTGTCAGTTTTGGTTCTATCCTGGGCCTCTGGGCTACACAGCCTCTGATTCCTGACCTTCCAGGCAGGGCCAAGGGAGAGATCATACTCATGGAATACATGGATGCCAAGGTGGAAGAGTTGGGCTTGGCCAGTACCACAATTTTTGTACCAATTTATCCCAGAACATCTTAAAAGCAGGACAGATTGTAGGTGGAGGGTCTGGACTGTGGTCACAATTCCTCCACTGGAAATCTTGTCTGGTTACAGGAGATAACCATTTCAGGTTACACAATTGCCCACCCTATTACTAGAAGTGTTAGCTAGGATCATACTCATAAATTCCTTGGAGTTTCTGGTTACTAAAAATAATGCTAAAAACTTAGTTGAGCAAGTGCCTTTGTGATAGTTTGATGTGTCTTTTGGGTATATTCTCAGGAGTGGTACTGTCTTCCATTTGACTTCTGCCTCACTCCTGAGTTGTTCCCCCATTTCCAGTTGTCTCTTCCAGTACCTTACCTCTACATAAGGTAGCTCTACATAATGTCCCCTGACATTATCATTCCAATTTCCAACCACTCCCATTCCTCCCCCATTTAATAATATATCTATTTATTTTTCACATTTCCAGGTAGATCTATGGTTTCCACCTTGAGTCCTCCTTGTTACTTAGGCCCGAAGAATTCTATGAAGGAACTCCTATAGCTGATAATTATCTTCAGCAAAGTGGCTGGATAAAAAATCAATTTAAAAAATCAGTAGCCTTCCTTTATACAAAAGACAAACAAGCTGAAAAAAATTAGGGAAACAACATATTTCACAATAGTCACAAAAACATAAGGTATGTTCATATAACTCTAACCAAGCAAGTGAAAGAACTGTATGAAAAAAAAAAACAAGTCTCTGAAGAAAGACATTGAAGAAGATATCAGAAGATGGAATAATCTCCCATGATCATGCATTGGTAGGATTAAAAGAGTAGAAATGGCCATCTTACCAAAAGAAATCTACAGATTCAATACAATTCCCATCAAAATGTCAATATAACTCTTTACAGACATTGAAAGAACAATTATCAACATCATTTGGAAAAACAAAACCCCAGAATAGCTAAGACAGTCCTATACAACAAAAGATCTTCTGGGGACATTTCTTTCCCTGATCTCAAGCTGTACTATAGAACATCTATAATAAAAATGGCATGGTTCTGGCATGGAAAAATACAGATGGATCAATGAATTTGACCCAAAGATCCAGAAATAAGACCATACACCTCTAGACACTTGATTTTTGACAAAGAAGACAAAACGATACAATGGAAAAAAGACAGCATCTTCAACAAGTGATCCTGGACTAACTGGATGTCTACTAGTAGAAAATGCAAATAGATCCTTATTTATCACCCTTTACAAAATTAAAGTGAAAGTGCATTAAAAGTTTCAATATTACACCAGACATAATAAATCTGTTAGAAGAAAAAGTAAGGAATAGTCTTGAGCTCATGGGCACAGGAGACAACTTCCTGAACAGAACACTAATAGCTCAGGCTCAAAGATCAACAATTAATAATGAGACGTCATGAAACAAACAAACAAACAAACAAAAGCTTCAACAGAACAAAATAACAGCCTACAGAATGTCAAAAGATCTTCACCAACCCTACATCGGATAGAGTGCTGATATTCAAAATATATTAAGAAATCCAGGATTTAAACACCACCAAACTTAATAATCCAATTTTTAAAATGTGGTACAGAACCAAACAGAAAATTCTCAACAAAGGAATATAGAGTGGCCAGTAAACACTTAAATGCTCAAGTCCCAAGTAATCACGGAAATGCAAGTCAAAATGGTTCTGAGATTCCGTCTTATACTTATCAGAATGTCTAAGACAAAAAATTCAAGTGACAGCACATGTTGTGGAGAAGAGGGAACATTTCTCCATTGCTTGTGGGAGTGCAGCCTTACCAATCCTAGACATTTAACTGTAAAATGCTCCACCGTACAATAAGGACATTTTCTCAAGTATATTCATAACGGTTTTATTTATAATAGCCAAAATCTGGAAATAGCCTAGATATCCCTCAGTCGAAGAATGGATAAAGAAACTATGGTACATCTACACTATGGAATACTACACGTCTATTAAAAACAAGGAACTCTTGAAATTTGCAGGCAAATGGATGGAACTAAAAATGATATTCCTGAGTGAGGTAACACAGGCCCAGAAAGAAACCCATTGCACATTCTCACTTAGCAGCTAATATTAGCCAAATAACATAGGGTAAGGACACTACAAAATACAGACCTAAATAAAATAAATTACAAGTTGGTCCCTAGGAACAATGCTTAATTCTCATTCAGAAGGACAAATAGAATAGATACTGGAGGGTACAAGAAGGTGGTGCACAATGTGTACCATGTCTAGAGAGCAGAGGAGCAGAGGAGCAGAGGAGCAGGGGTTGCAGAATTTCCTGAAGGGAACAAATTATGAGCACCAAGCTCCCACTTCATCACAGCTGGACAACTCCCATTTTGGAAGGCATAACTTAAAGCACCATGAACTCCTCCCCATACAGGAGAGAGCATGGACCGCCTTTCGAACAGATGTTCTGAGGCAGCAGTTGCAGTTGCAGTGTGGCATGGCACACCAAAACAGGTGAGCTATTATTACAAAACACAGTCTTGAAGACTTCTCAGATTGAACAACTGGGAAGGTTCAGAAGAAGCCTCCCCACACCCTCCATCATGCTCTTTCATTCCGCTGGTTTGAGAATCAAAAACCCTGAGCATCCTGCACTCCTCCAAATACTGGAGGGAGTGCAAAACCCCTGGGGATAAGAGGTCCATAGGACCCACAACATCTGTGAACAGGTTGCTGATGCAAACCACAGTCTTGGGGAGTTCTCAGGCTGAACAATTGGGATAGATAAGAAGAAGCCCTGATCCCCCATCCCCATTCCCATCTGGGTTGGACTCACCTGGAGTTGGGATCCACAAGCTCCAAGCAATCTGTACTCTTCAGAGTACTAGAGCAGGGTAGGCCCCTTGTGAAACAAAGGATCAACACAGTAGACACAACACATCGTTTTGGCCTCCAAGTCATTGTTTTTCTCTGTGGATGATTCCTCTGAGGAGAACTAGTACTCTGAGGAACTCTACTAAATCCTGGATCCTAGGTGGCAGAGCTTAGATGAGTCTAGCTCCAGGAAGACAGTATCTGCAATCCAGTAAATGAAACAGCTGCTTTCCAAAGGTACTCACCCTTGTGACTGCCAGCTTAGAAATCCCAAGCCCCCTCAGTCAATGCCTAAATGATAGGATAAGAAGACAAACAACAAAATCCAGAACAACATGACTCCTATAAAAAGCCCAGAGAACAACAGATACTCTAATGCAGCTGAACCTCAGGAAAATGACCTTAAAGCTATCCTTATACTGTTACTTGAGAATTATAAAGAGGAGTTGAATAGATCCTTCCAAGAGTTATAGGAAAATACAAACAAATGGAGGCCATGGAGGAGTATTAGGGAACCACAATCAAAGAGGCAAAGGAAATGAGTAAAGCTGTTCAAAACATGTAAACGGAATTAGAAAAAATTAAACACAAATCGAGGAAAGGCTCCACATAAAACAACTAGAGAAGAAATCAGGAACAGAACATATAAATATAACTAACAGAATTCAACAGATAAAGAAGAAAATCCCAGGAACTGAAGACATAATAGAAGAAAGTGATACAAATCTTTCAAAGAAAATATTAAAACAGAAAAATTTATGATGCAAAACATCTAAGAAATTAAGGACACCATGAGAAGGCATAACCTTAGCATTATAGGAGTAGACAAAAAAGAAGATGCCAGGTTCCAAGGATAAGAAAATGTTTTCAAGAAAATCATAGAAGGAAATTTCCCCAACCTAAAGAAAGAGATACCCTTGAACATACAAGAGGCCTACAGAACACCAAATACGCTAGACCAGGAAAGAAATTCCTCCCACCACTTAATAGTCAAAATACTAAATCTGCAGAACAAATAAAAATATCAAAAGCATCAAGTGGAAAAGGTCAAGTAACACATAAAAGCAAACCCATCAGAATTACTCCTGATTTCTCAACAGAGACCATGAAAGCCAGAAAGGCATAGACTGAGGTCATCCAGACACTAACAGATCACAAATGTCAACCCAGACTACTATATTCAGCAAAACTTTCAATCATCATATATGGAGAAAACAAGACAGTCCATGACAAAACCAAATTTAAACAATATTTAAACACCAACCCAGCTCAACAGAAGAGAATAGAAGGAAAACTCCAAAACAATGAGGTCAACTACACCCAAGAAAACACAGTATACAGATAATCTCACAACAGCAAAACCAAAACAGACACAACTACCAACTCCACAATAAGGACCCAGAAATCATTGGTCACTAATATCTCTCAACATCAATGGTCTCAACTCCCCAATAAAATGACACAGACTAATAAAATGGATGCACAAACAAGCTCCAACATTCTGTTGCATACAAGAAACACACCTCAGCAACAAAGGTAGACATTACCTGAGAGTAAAGGGCTAGAAAAAGATTTTCCAAGCAAATGGACTCAGGAAGCAAGCAGGAGTAGCCATTATAATATCTGATAAAGTTTACTTTCAATTAAAATTTATCAAAAAAGATGGAGAAGGACACTTCATTCTCATCAAAGGAAAAATCCACCAAGAGTACATAACAATCCGGAACTTCTGTGCCCATAATACTAGGCTATGCGGATTTGTGAAAGAAACACTTTGAAAGCTTAAATCACATCAATCCCAGCATAATAATAGTGGGAGACCTTAACACCCAACTCTCGCCAATGGACAGATCTTTGAGGCAGAAACTAAATAGAAAACTAATCAAGCTAACAGAGGTCATGAATCAAATGGACCTAACACACATCCACAGAACTTTTTACCAAAACAGAAAAGAATATACATTTGTCTCTGCACCACATGGAACCTTCTCCCAAATCAATCATATAACTGGTCACAAAACAAGTCTCAACAGGTAAAATAAAATAAAATAAAATTATCTCCTGCATTTGATCAGACTACCATGGTCTAAAGCTGAACATCAACAACAACAGAATTAACAAAAAGCCTATAAACACATGGAACAATGGTTTGATCAATAACAATGGGGCCAGGGATGAAATAAAGAAAGAAATTAAAGACTTCTAGAATTAAAAGAAAATGAAATGAAGGCACTACATAATCAAACTTTGGGACACAATGAAAGCAGTGCTAAGAGGAAAGTTCATAACATTAAGTGCCTTCATAAAGAAATTGGAGACATTGCATACAAGCAACTTAATGGAACACTTGAAAACCCTAAGAAAAAAATGAAGCAGACACACCCAAGAGGAGCAGAAGGCTGGAAATAATCAAACTCAGGGCTGAAACCAATAAAGTAGGTACAAAGAAAACCATTCAAAGAATCAACAAACCAAGGGTTGGTTTTTTGGCAAAATAAACAAGATAGACAAATCCTTAGCCAAACTAACAGGCAAATGGAGAGTATACAAATCAACAAAATCAGAAATGAAAAGGTAGACATAACAACAGACCAAGGAAATCCAAAGATTCATTAGGTCTTATTTCAAAAGCCTATATGCCATATAAATATGAAAATCTAAAATCTTCAACAAATGCTGCTGTTCTAACTGGATATCATCTTGTAAAAAGTGCAAATACATCCGTATTTATCATTCTTCACAAAACTAAAGTCCAAGTGGATTAAAGACCTCAAGAACAAACCAGACACACCAGATCTGTTAGAAGAAAAAGTGGGAAAGAGGCTAGAACTCATTGGCACAGGAACAATTTCCTGAATAAAACACCAAGAGCTCAGGCTCTAAGATTAATAAATGGAAAAGCTTCTGGAAGACAAAGGACACTGACCACAAAACAAAACAACAGACTTCAAACTGGAAAAGGTCTTTACTAACTGTGCATCTGGCAAAGGGCTAATATCTAAAATATATTAAGAACTCAAGAAATTAAACACCACTGAAACGAACAATCAAAATAAAAGTGGAGTTCAGAGCTAAAGAGAAACTTCTCAACAGAATATACAATCACTGAGAAACACTTAAAGAAATGTTCAACATCCCTAGTCATCAGGGAAATGCAAATTAAAATGACCTTGAGATTTCATCTATCCAAATGGCAAAGATAAATAACTCAAGTGACAACACATACTGGTGTTTATATGGAGAAAGGTGAACACTCCTCCACTGCTGGTGGGAGTGCAAACTTGTACTAGTACTTTGGAAATCAATCTGGTGCTTTCTCAGAAAATGTGGAATAGTTCTACCTCAAGACCCAGGTTTACCACTCCTGGGCATACATACGATAGATGCTCCACCATACAACAAGGACATTTGTCCAACTATGTTTATAGCATCTTTATTCATAATAGCCAGAATCTGGAAACAACCTAGATATCCATCAACCAAAGAATGGATAAAGAATTGTGGTACATATACACAATGTAATAATACTCAGCTATTAAAAACAAAGAAATCTTGAAACATGCAGGAAAATTGATGGAACTAGAAATTATCATCCTAAGTGAGATTACCCAGACCCAAAAATACACGCATAGTATTCACTCACTTAAGTGGATTTTAGCCCAACATAGATGTCCACTGAGAGTCTCCAGCTAGCCAGGGATAAGCACAGATACTGAGAGTTGAAGCTGGACTCTGGGCAGTGTGCTGAGAGGTGCAGGTAAGAGTGAGGGAATGGAACGTCTATGCATCGTGAATGCTTCTTATTGGTTGCAGAATACATATAACTTAGTACTAGATACCATTCTTCTCATGACATGAAAGAAGATTTCCAGATGTCTTTCTTCTGCTCATGCGAAGAGCAGAGAACTAGCCTTGATTGCTATGTGCACCGCGCACACCTCATATACTTATAATTTTAGGATGGTATAATGCTTGTGAGAAATTATGTTTCCAAGCAAAAGATCCAGATTTTGAAGCTGGATCAGACCTGACAGGATTCATTCCTCACAGCATGCTGGATGCTGACATCCTACATCTTTCATGTTCCAGCACCAAGTGCTTCAGTTTTTGTCCTTCAGAACAGGACAGCTCTAAAGACAGCTTAAAAATTTTTTTCTCTGCCCAATTGGTCCAGCATTTCAGACTGTCTCATACAGGACTTTTATTAAGTCTGGAAGTTCTCAACATTTAGAACTGGACCACAAATGATATACCAACCTAGTTTAACAATTTTCCCCTATTTTATTTGGGCCCCAACAAAGGTATTATTTGCCCGATATCAGCTGCAAGAAACCTTAAAAGAACAACTCCCATATGCCTTAAGGGGAGTTAAGTAAGTTTTTAGATGCTTTCTTGGGCTTTAGGTGTTTATTTTCACTGGGAGTTGGTTATAAGTTACTATCATTCTTACCCAGAGAAAAAACGAGATTGGACTCAGGGATCTCTCTTTGTTCCTTTATATTCTTTGTTGCATTTGGAGATGGGGGATGAAAAGAGAGAAGGGGGAATGTGAAGGTGCATGGGGAAGATAAGACAAAAAGTGGATTGTTGAGTTGATCCCCCAACTTAGGTCCTTAACTGTGCGCACAAGGTTGTTTTTAATTCATTGGTATTGTTAGAATAAAAAGTGGGAAAAAGCCCAGAACTCATTGGTATAGGAGACAACTTCCTGAACAGGACACCAAGAGCTCAGGCTCTAAGATCAAGAATTAATAATTGGGACCTCATGAAACTGAAAAGCTTCTGTAAGGCAAAGGACACTGACCACAGTACAAAGTGACAGCCTACAAACTGGGAAATATCTTTACTAACCATGCATCTGGCAAAGGGTTAGTATCTAAAATATATAAAGAACTGAAGAAATTAAATTAAATATCACCAAACTAAATAACCCAATTTAAAAATCAGGCTCAAAGCTAAACAGAGAATACTCAACAGAGGAATATGGAATGGCTGAGAAACACTTAAAGAAATTCTCAACATCCCTGTCATCTGGGAAATGCAAATAAAAATGACTCTGAGATTCTGTCTTACTCCTATCTGAATGGTAAAGATCAAAAACTAAAGTGACAACACATCCTGGCAAGGATGTGAAAAAAATGGAACAGTCCTTCGCTGCTGGTGGAAGTGTAAGCTTATACAACCACTTTGGATATCAATCTGGCATTTTCTCAAAATATTGGGAATAATTCTACCTCAAGATCCAGCCATACCACTTCTGGGCACATACACTAAAAATGTTCCACCATACAAAGATATTTGCTCAAGTATGTTCAAAGCAGCTTTATTTCTAATAGAATCTGGAAACAACCTACATGTCCCTCAAATGGAGAATGGATAAAGAAACCGTTGTACATTTACACAATGCAATACTATTCAGGTATTAAAAACAAGGAAACCTTGAAATTTACAGGCAAATGGATGGAAATGATCATCCTAAGTGAGACAACCCAGAAACACAAAGACACATATGGTATATGCTCACTTATAAGTAGATATTAGCCTAACATAGATGTCGTCTGAGAGACTCCACCCAGTGTGGAATTGAATGGGACAGATAATGGGTCTAAAAGCTGGACTCTGGGCAAGAATGCTGAGAGTTGTAGGGAAGAGTGTGGGGATGGAAGGTCTGAGAAGGAGCAGGAGCCACACACAGTGTTCCATATAGGCCTGCAGATCTGGGCACAGAGCAGGTCTGAAAAAATGAGTCACCTCTCAAGGACAATGTATGCAAAAACCAGACACCCTTTTCAGATGTAGCCAATGAACTGCAGATTCTCCATGTTGGGAGAAGGGGGAGCTTCAGATGCACCTCTGACATGCACGTAGGTCTCCACTTCTTGGTCCCTGCCTCTTTGCAAGACAGCATAGTAGACACACAGTGGAAGGGGATGCAGACTATCCTGATGAGATGTAATAGGCTGTATCCAGAGGTCCAGGGAAGGGGAGTAGGAGGAAGAGGGAGGGAGGGTAGCAATGGGAAGATGAGAGGGAGGGGATAACAATCGGGAGGTAATGTGGAAAAATCAGGATAAATAAAATATACATTTAAGAAGTCTGGGAGGAGGAGAGGGTTGATGCAGAGAATGATATACAAACCAAGGATCATGCATGGTAAGGATCTAGACACTCTTCACAGTGGCAGCACATAGGCAGCACAGTCTCCTCATGGGTCTCACAATATGGGGAGTAGGGGCTGCTTCTGACATGGCCTCTGGTTCCCCAGTGTGGATCACTTCTCACTGGGTGGGCAGCCTGGCTAGGCCACAGACAAAGAGGATACAGGTAGTATAGATGAGACTTGATAAGCGGAAATCAGAAATTAGAGAAGGAGGGTCCCCCTTTCTGAGCTAGGGGAGGGAAGAAGAGGGGAGGAGGTAGGGAAGGTGGAATCAGGAGGTGATGAGGGAGGGGACTACAACCAGGATGTGAAGAATTAAAACTGCAGAACAAGAAGGTAATTTATATTGCTAACCCCACTACATAGGAATAGCTCTTGAGACTGGCTGAGACATGAACGTCTATGCATAGACAATGCTTCTTATTGGTTACAGAATCCCTGTGATGTAGGATTAGATGGCATTCTTCATATGGCATGAATGGAGATTTACAGACATCTTTCTTCTGCTCATGCAAAGAGCAGAGAACTAGCCTTAATGTTTATGTGCCCCTGAAAACCTAATACACTTCTAATGTTTAAGACTGTATAATGCGTGTGAGAAAGTATATATCTTCAGAACAAAGGAACCAGATTTGAAGCTGTATCAGACCTGAGAGGATTCGTTCCTCTTAGCATGCGGGACACTGCATAATTCTTGTTCCAGCCCCTAGTGTTTCAGTTGCTTTTCTCCATCAGAACAGAACAGCTGCCAAGAGAGCTTCAAAGGAAGCTTCTATTCCCAATTGGTCCAGCATTTCAGACTGTCACAGACAGGACTTCTATTAAGACTGGAATTTCTCAACATTTAGAAACTAGACCACAAATGCCATTCCTAGCCTGTTTAAACATTTCCCCAATTTTATTTGGGTGTCTACAAATGTAGTATTTGTCCCAAGTCAGATGGAAAAAGCTGTAAGAGTACAACACCCATTTCCCCTAGGAGGGTTCGGTAGGTATTTGGTTGCCTTCTTGAGATATAGATGTTTATTTTCTTTGGGAGTTGGTTATAAGTTACTACTGGTCTTATCCAGAGAGAAAACAAGATTGGATGCAGGGATGTCTCTTTCTTCCTTTATCTTTCTTTCTTAGCTTTGGAGATAGGGTCTGAAAAGAAAGAAGGAGGGATATAGAAATATATAGGGATGATAGGACAAAATGTAGATAATTGAATTGATCCCCCATCATAGGGCCTTAATTGTGTTCACAAAGTTATTTTTAATTCATTTATATAAAAGTTTATATATACAGGGGAGGAAGTGCCCCTCAGTCACAGTCATAGGGGAGGGGAGTAAGGGAGGAATGGGAGGATACAAGGGAGGGATAACCATTGAGATTTAATATGAATAAATAAATAAAATAAAATTTTAAAAAGTTTATATATTGACACAAAAATAAGTTTAATTTTGATTCATTGGTACAGAATTCAGGTTTAAGATTATTCTTAACACACATTGTATTTATTTCTACGATAATATGAGGTATTGTACCCATACCCCTCAAGTAGAACACAAAGTTTATCTCTAATACCTTGAAAGTTCCATTACAGGCTATTTAGGGTAAGAAAGTTAGACAAGCTAATTGTCAATTGACCAAATCATGGTCATGTCAATTACTAGTCTATTTATATCACAAGAATATACATCCCAGGGGTAACAGATAGGTAAGATACTATAGACAGATAAGATATAATAGTTACATAAGGTCTTCAAAAGCATCTGAGTCCTACAGAATATGGCATTTAAAGATTTTTATTATTAATAATGATGCTTTTGGCTCCAACCTGTCTTGCTCCAGGGAGCTGTAAATACACTTTATAGGCACAAGCTGAGCCTTTTCAACTCCTGCTTTGCTATTGGTACTTCCTAAGTGGGAATGATCTGGATCTCAGTGCATGGACTGAGAAACTCAAGGCAGTGGGGGGGCTGGAGAGTTGGTCCAATAAAACCAAAACTTACAGGTGAAGCCAAGAACAGAGTGATTGAGTTAGGATGTTCTGAGAAGGGTGAGCACCTTCTGCCATGGGTTCTGTCTCATTACTTCCTCTTTCTCTTCACTGATTCTCTTTGCTTTTAGCAGAGGCTAGAGGCCAGCTAATGGTGCAGGAGGCAAAGGATGTATTTGTGTAAACAATGTGTGCAGCTTGTTAGTCTTTTAAACAATAAACTATTAGCAAAATATTAAAAAAAGATTTTTTTATTGTTTTAAGAATTCTTTGACAATAAGATAGGTTAACTCATGGCAACACCCAGCCTACCTCAAAGAAGGTGATAAACATCCCAGAATTTCCTTATGGAGATGGCCTCAAGTGTGACAAACCAACCACTGGACAAATATCCTCATTTCGACAACTGCCAGATTTGTGCCTATTGTATGCAGGTAGAGTGGAAGGCCAAACTCTGCTAAGACAAGTCCTCAATAGTTTCTGCCTCTCAAATATGTCACAAATATGTCACAAATATATCTGTCAGAGATACTGGGCCAGAAGGCTGAAGATGATGCTCCAACCTTTTAGAGAGTTGGTGGTAACTTTTCAGGCAGCAAATTGTCTGTTATATATTTTTTTTCAATTTGGATGCTGCTAATCTGTACTTCCTGTTTACTCAGGTAATTAATTTTATTCCTTCTCAAGTCTCTGATGGTCTTGAAGATCAAATAGGTTAGTTTCATAATTAAGCTTAGTTGTTTAGGGGTTAATATGTTTTGAGGTCTAGATAGATATTTTAAGTTGATAGAGAAGTGATAAGATAGATATTGATTTACATTCAGAATTTTAGACTCACCAAGATAGGAAAATGTTTCCTTCAAGGCTGCCAAATACAAATAGCTAAATCACTATGATTGTAACATTAATATAATTCCTGATTGTTTTATGTTCCTTATTGCTGTGTATAATTTATTTTATATATGTAAAATAATATAAATGTATATATAATTTTAAAAAATTATCAATAGAAAAGGAAAATAATATAGAAATTGGAAATTATTAAAAGAAAAAAAAGAATACACACTGGAAGCAGTTGAAGAAAAGGAATAAAAAGAAAGCCTACCAGAGAGGTCCTCTGAAAGACTACCCAGCAGGTGATCTTAGCAGATGCTGAAAACACAACCAAAGTTCAGGGTTGAATGCAGGAAGTCCATGGAGGAGTTGGGGAATAGAAGGACCTGGTGGTGTCTGGAGCTCCATAAGAAAACCAATGGGCCAACAATTCCAGGCAGAGGAGGGTGGTGCTGCAGAGACTGATGCACTAACCAAGGACCATGCAGGTAGAGTACTTGACTCTCTGCTCAGCTGTAGTAGATAGGCAGCACAGTCTCCTTGTGGGTCCCATAATATGGGGAGTTTGGACTACTACTTTCATATCCTCTGGTCCTCACACATTGATCACTTCCTGCTGGCAGAGTGGCCTTAGTAGGCTCATGAGGAAGAAGATACAGGCAGCCCAGATGAGGCTTGATAGGATGAGGTGAGATGTTAGGGGAGGAGGGCTCCCTTTTCTGAGGTCTAGGGGATGGTTGGAGCGGGTATGAGGGAGAGAAGGAGGGACAAGGTAGTGATAATGGAGGGGGCTATTTTAGTGATGTAATGTGAAAAAATTCACCAAAATTTTTAAAAATTTAAAAATTTAAGAAGCAGGAAAAAAGTAACAGTTATTTATCTTAATAAAAATAAGGAAGTATCTCATCATTTTGCAAGTTGACAATGTATTGTGTATTGAACATGTTTCTTAGTTAACTCACAGTAAACATCTAATAATAATTGTCAGATTCATAATCTGATAACACCATTTCCCATCTACTGTGCCTGGTTGTCTTATAAAATTGCCAAATCTTAAATAGTTGTAGTGGGAGAGCTTACCGGATGGAAGAGGTTAATTTTTCTCCATATCAGGTGTGCTTTATTTTGAGCTAAATGAAAATATCAGCCGCAACGCAACAAAATTTCAGCTCTCTGAAAAGTACAACTATTACAATATTCCTTTTGCTTTAAAATAAAAGATATTAAAAAGAACGCTATGAAATAAGATTTCTCCAACAGCCTGTCAAATATCTATTGAAAAGATTACCAGTACAAGCATATTTTTTATCTTACCATACAGATTTTGATGTTTACCTCAGTTTCATGTTAATAAAACATGTATATCTCCTTATAAATTTCCAACAAATATTTAGAAAGTATGTTGATCAGTACATACAAATGTTTGATGTTTTCAAAAAAGAAATCATTCTAAGAAGTAGTTATAAGCAAGCATGTTTATATTGTTGGAAATGTTAAGATAAAGTTAATATATCTTTAAAGATAATGGATTTTTGCTGTAAATTTTCAACTATATAAAGTCACCTAAAAAAACACAGCATGTCAAACTAGGAACCTCTGAAAAAATTTGATAGCTATTTCTGTGAATTTTATTCTACCTAGTAGGTTATGCACATCAGCCATGTGGCTGTGATACTTAATATTTTTTACTTTTCATTTGCAAAACTAGCATATTACACTGAGATGTCAATTTGACAGACTGAATATTTTTTGAACACTTCTATGCTTCTCTTTTCATGAATTTTCCCATTCAAAGTAACATTTTACTTTCAGGAATGACTTAGTACAGTTACTTTTGAAGTATACAATTCTACAACTTATCCACCTTTTTTGAAAAAAAAATATATATATATATAATGTATCTTCTGTTACCAGCTGGAGAAGTTTCAAATCATGCATTGTTGTCTCACTGAATATTTATGGAACCAATGGAATACAGAAGAGAAAACAATTGACCTTAACAAAGGAAGCTGATTAAAATAAGAATTATTTTGAGTTGATTTATTGATGATTAGATAAGAAGTAAGTAGATGATGATGGAGAATTCATAAATCAGAAGATAGAAAGCCGAGGACCAGCATGCATATGTACTTTAGAGATATGTAGAAACAGTATCGATCATAACTATCACAGTCTGAAATAGTTAATCTTGCCTGTCAACGTGTAAATTAAGAGATGTCTGGATGTGTATGTTGGGTATTCCACAGTAGATTTACATGTGGGAGACAATTCACAGAGGAAAAGTTGCCCTAAATGTAAGTGGAACTATGTTTTAGGGTTATGGGCAGACTGAATAAATTAAAAATAAATAAATAAAAATTTAATTAATTAACTCAAAAATTTTTTTCTCCATGCCCCACATCTATGTAAGCTACTTGCTCACCCACACACTTTACACTTATTGAATGGCTAAAATCATTATCAAAAACAAATATCTATTTCTTTAAGTTGTTTCGATCAGATATTTGTTCTTGTTTACCTAAGAGTGATCAGTCCTTAGCACTTGGGAGGGAGAGGCTGGAGGACCTCTGTGAGTTTAAGGCAAACCTGGTCTATGTAGGAAGTTCAAGATGGTCAGCATTAAAAAGAGAGACCTTGCTTCAAAACCAAACAAAGAATAAGTGGTTAGCGCAGAAAATTGTTATCAGCACAGAGGTGGTAGTTATGACTACCTGACTCTGTAATTTGGAAGCATTTGGAACTTGTTCATGCATAGGGTTAGGAAGTTTTTGGAGAAGCAGTCTAGAAAGAGCACAGAATCATAGGGAGATAGTAATGGGCCATTGCAATGGGAGCTCAGAAGATGAGGATGTCAACAAAACTTCAGATATTGAAGGCAATGCTCGAGAAACTTCAGGTAGGAACAATACTTTGGGATAACTGAAGTAGAGCTCAGAACAATCACATAATAAAAACACAATGTACGTATATTTTGTCAAAGTTCTGATATTTTTATGGAGCTCAGATCAAAGATGATGGATGACCTAATATGAGGTAGAAAGCATAGTAAAAGAAAGATAAGAAATCATCATAGTTTGATCAGTACTAATTTTAAACATTTACTGCAATAAAAAGTATACTGCCTAAATATTGGCAGTTACTATGTCTTAGTCACAAAAAGTAAAAATAAAAATAAAAATAAAAACTAAGTTTAAGGACCTAAACTTTGTTTGATAATTATCCCTCATTTGTACACCTATTTATTACACTGTTACTACACATTTGTACAATTAATTTACTAGTAATGTAAATATAAAGTATACTAAGTAAAATGTAAAAACATGCATATCTGGATTGTAAACTCACAGAAATGTGAAATTTAAACACTAAATAGATATAATAATGGAAGCTTCTGTTCTTTCCTTTAACCTTGATTTATTTCCTTAATTCATTTGTTTCACATGAGCATTAGCCATTTTAGGATATCCAGTGTTCTAAACTATTTGTTTGCTAAAGCTAAGTGACTATAGACACCTGTAGACACGTTTGTCTGTTGAAAGATAAACTCCGTACCCGGAGAATGCACACCAGAATCACGTTGTTAAGAAGCAAGACGCTGCCTTGACAGAGTGAGCCAAGACATGTTTGGCGGTTTCATTTTATTATTTAGTTTATCTTGTCTTGTTTTAATGTGTATGGATGCTTTGGCTAAATGTATGTCTTTATACCACTTGTAGCTGTTCGTTAGTCATCATGTTGGTACTGGGAAACAAAACTGAGTTCTCTGAAAGAGCAGCCAGTGCTCGTACCAAAACCACTCTCTCTCCAGCCTTAAAAATGGTAATTTTTTAAAAGGGTGGTTTCAAGATTTGGAGTTTGGTTATATTCTGGAAGATTATAACTACTCTATTTTGATCCTATAAAATATTTTTAATTCCTTAATTTCATTCTTTTCCCTCAGAAATATAGTTTAAAAGGAGTATTTGGAAACTGAAATGTGGCTCTCACAGTCTCCATAAACTAAGACTGACAGCAAAATGCAAGGTCACCTTTGTATTTTTCTAGTTCAATACCATAGCCCATTCCCTTTTTTAAAAAAAATCCATAAATCACATTTATAAGCAGTATCTCACTTGTCAAATAAAAGGAACTCTTAAAAAGCCAAGGAATAAAGTAGGTGATTTATATAGGTATGAACTAATCAACATATAACACATCCAGAAACAACTAAAAAAGTGAAACTTCAGCAGTTTTTTTTATCTTAATATATATATATATATATATATATATATATATATATATATATATATATGAAAAAAAAGAAAACTTTTGGCCATAGCTGCAAAATTATGGAAAATTTACATAACTGTGGTTTTTGTTAAAGGAGAAGATTGCGAATGGGGCTGTCTAATCTATTTACTTTGGAGCAGAGAGTTTTGCAAGAAGCATTAGAATAGTGTCACATCCAGGTTCCATTATTTCTTCAGTGTTGATTGCCAAAGGAAGGGCAGACATGTGCCTCCTCTGACCCTGTGAAATGTGCTTCAAGCACTTTAGCCATCCACAGAAGTAACCTCAAAGGTGCCTTTTGTTACTTACTTTACGTAAGTTTTTTTTTGATTATCTGAAAACAACAAAAAAGCATGTAAAAGAAATTACAAATGAATTTAGGTAATGAAACTCTGTGCTTTGTATTTGATCAAGGATTTCCTTAAAATTCAACTACACGATACTATTTTATAAGTATGTGTTGTCTTCCTTAGCTTTTGTCTTTACCCTTAAAATCTCACCAACCTACTTCCCTAAACAAAGCTGAACAAAGACAAGAGCAATAGAGAAGCTGAAGTGGGTGAGGGAAAACAAGAAAGCCTCAATCCAACACGAATACTGTAGGCAACTGAGGAGTGCTAAAAGTGGAAGAAATAGTCTTCTCTCTGGGGAAGAGGAGACCAGTTGGGTATCTAACCAAATAGCAAGCCCTGAAAACCCACCTACAAGTAAAACTCTACAAGCAGGTTATGTTCAGGAGTACATATGTATATGAGTATGTATATACATATATGACTGGAATAACAATTTAAAAAGTTACAACTTGGAAAAAGAGCAAGAAGGGATACATGGAGGGGTGTGAAGTATAGGAAAATGGAAAAAATGTAATTATAATCTTAAAATCTTTTAAAGTACTAAAAATAGTTACTGATGTACGGTGCATAATTTCAAAAGGTTTGTTCCTTTCCAATATTTTGTTCTCCTTGTTTGTCTTTTCACAGACTTACCTGAACTTTTATCAAAACTCAGGTCTATATGTTGTTATCTTCTGCCCTGTATTCCCAAAGAAATTCATTTACAGTTTGGTAACAGTAAACAAACAAACAACTTCCCAGCAGCTCAGCTCAGGCAGCTCAGGTTTCATGAGTGTTCCCTAGTAAGGGAAGCAGAGTGGGCCTATCTCTGATATGGACTCAGTGGCCTGTTTTTTGATCACTCCCTCTTAGAATTCTGCATCATTATGCCTACCTGTGATGTCATTGCCTACCTGCCATGGGGGCGTGGCCCTGCCCAGTATATAAAAGGACAGACCTACTTTCCCCCTCCCTCCTTTACCCACTCACTTTTTTCCTCTGTCTCTCTTTCTTTCTCTCTGAGGTCTCTCTACTCCCTATCCTTCTTCCCCCATGTTCATTTAATAAACCTCATATAATAATATAATATCTAGCATTTTTCTTAGCATTTTCTTATATTAAACATAAAATTGGTGGCCCTGTACGAAAAAGGCTCTTCCAAAATTATTTTAAGTCTGGAATCCTTTCTACCAAACTCGTCCTAATACACGTCTCACAAAAATTTCCTTCTGTCTCCATTCATCCCAGTCTGAACCCATTACCACGCTGCCTTCAGACCATGAATTCTAAGCTGAGGTAAATTTCTTCTGCTTCACTTTCTCCCGGGACCTAGAGGACAGTTGATTTGCTCTGCCACATAGCTACCGCCTGCCTCCCCCCTCCCCATCCATGACACTGTGTGCGACAGACCTTCTATTATTGGTAAGCAAATACCCTTTTCAGAGTGTGGCCAATTGTGGGTCCCTCTGATAGGAGCAACTTTGGGTTGGAAGTGCTCCACCAGCTGTGCATGGCACATAGGTGATTCCGTCAGCCACCATGGGTGGCGCCACCTCGGGTGCCTATCCATCTTAGCACAGATGCTCATTTTTACTGCCACTTAGGCTGCTGTTCCTGGACCCTAGCCTCAGGCTGGGGGATTGGTTTGGGGACCCTTTCCACACATACAAGCTGCATAGAGCTGGGCCTGGCCTGGGTCAACAAAAAACCCACAGCTTCCGCCTCCACTTCACTCTGCCTCAACCGCTGCTGAGCTTCCCTTGTTGCGGAGTCACTGAGCAGCCTGGTCACTGCAGTCTGCTATACAGCCGTGCCACTGTGCTGACAGCTACAGTAGCTGGGCATCATGGCAACCTGATAACATTTTCAAATCTGTCCGGCACTGGTTCCTCACAGCCACTTTACTAGCCACCATCTTTAAGAGCAATCATGTGACCCTCAGCCTGCTTCCCGCTGCCCTGGTCCCTCCCACTTTCCCACACAGGAGATGTGCATGCAGGAATCCTACTCCCTAAGGCTACCAAGAAGAGACTTGATACCCTATGAGCATATACAGGGGGAAGAGGTCCCCCTCAGTCACAGTCATAAGGGAGGGGAGTAAGGGGAAAATAGGAGGGAGGGAAAAATGAGAGAATACAGGGGATGGGATAACAATTGAGATGTAATATAAATAAATTAATAAAATATATTTTTAAAAAAGATAAAAGGTAAACAGGCTTCAGATACCTTCCCAGTCCTCTTCGTATGCAGGAGATGAAGCTTTAAACCTCACTCCTAGAGCTACTGTCTAGACTAGACACAGTGTACCCCATTACTATTTTTTTAAGCTAAAGGACAGTGACGGCCTACAGCAATTTCACCTATGTTTTAAAGATTCCAAGATGTTTTGTGAATGTTGCGGTCTAAGAAGGCATTTTAAAGTTGATACATACAAGTTATGAATGTTAGAGGGTCTAAGAGAGTGTTATAAGTTGGTAAATACAATTATGAAGGTCAACATGTCTAAAAACACATTTTATTCATCCTATTGCTATGCTATTTTTGGATTAACTATTCAAAGTATTGGCACTGATCAATGGAGCCCTGATTTCTTAGTCTAACTATGGTAAAACATTCTACTATTCAGTCTTATCATAGTTCCAAAATTTTCCTTTTGCTTGTCTTTTTTTTAAAATGTCTCTCATTTTACTAAAATTATATGCTTCCAGTCTTCTAAACAGAGGGAAGAAGCCTCTCTTTCATAATATATGGTGATGCTAAAGTGATTTCTCTCCTCCCCATGTTACTGTTTCACAGGTGTCAAAAAAGTTCCATAAGGCTTTCACCATTCTTAAGCTCACTTCAAAGAACATTTGTGCTTTTAACACAAAGTTCTTTTTCCCAAGCCTCTGCTATGCTGTATGTCTATTGCCTTTCCCTACACATGTCTAACAATGTGTATTTCACTGCAGGTTACTAACAACGATGATGCTAACATGTCTAAAATTCATCTCATTTATGAACTTAGAAAGATTATTGACGCTACAAAAAAAAGCCCATCTCTCAGGTCACATGGAATCCAGACAAGCAGTGTCAATCCAAAGCCTAAGTTTCTCGCCTATCTCCTATCTCTGAGTGTAGGATTCTTCCCCCTCTCCCTGGTTTTGAGACTCTCCCTAACTGCCCAATTGTCACCTTTCTGCACCCAACACCAGCTGAATTCTCCTTTCTTAGTCATGTAAATGCTTCCCCTCCTTGAAGAGGTAGCCAGACTTCTCTGATTCACTGGGAGCAGAGGTACCTCAACTCCAGTTTTCATGACTGGGGCTGATCCTCTTTGCTGACCTATTACTAGGACTGTTCCCATCAGGTGAGCTTTCAGATGTAGCTTCTTTCCTGCTGCTGTCTTCACCATTGTAGCTGCTGTCCAAAGTTCGGTGCTGTAGGTGGCTACATCTCAGGGCCAGCTCACCTGCTGAGTTGTGCTCCTTTGGTCACTGGTCAGTCCTCACAAGCGACTGAACAGTCTGTACTTATCTTTTGAGTTACTATCCATTTTGGGGGATGCCCTCATGGATTTTTGGCTTTACCTCCCCATGAAAAACTTTCAGATGCCTGTTCCTTCTAGCATGCCTTCTGAAGAATTTCAAGTCCCTATGTCCACATTTAAGGGCTGCTAAGCTCACATGCCTCTGTAACCAAACTTGGACAGATCCAAAACTAAACCGTTTTAGTTATTGCCAACAAACGGGTAACATGGAAGGAAGCTCCTCATGTTTAAATTTTTTATTTGCTCTCCCAAAAACTTCAAGCATTCTCAGCATTGTCTCTTTCCCTTTTCAAGCCTTTTCTTTTTTCTCTCCCCAAGAGTTTCAAAAGTATATCTAAAGTGAATTTTCTCCTTAACCTACTAACTTTGTCTTCTGCCTACACATATGTTCCAGTATCCTGCCAGACTTCCTACATCCAGGACATCATCAGAACAGCTACCCACAGTGCTCCAGTCCAACCTCGCAGATTGTGTCAGCTAGACATACATTGCCCCTTCTAGCTGCAGATGTTCTAGGACCCTGGTCAGCAAGTCAACAGCCTGTTCTTCTGGAACCTGGCCAACATTTCAGCCTTTTAAACCCCTTATTGCTGCCCTACTGTCAACAGGAAGTAGTCAGGATTATTGCTTCTGCCCCTTATCCATTTACAAAAGGCTAAAATGGTGTGCTCCAGACCTAGGAAAAACAGCTCCAGGTGCTCCCAGCACTCCTCAGCCTCTATTTACTGCAGGATATGGCTGACATACCTCATCCTCTACCCTAAACTTTTAGGGCAGAGCTTTTCTTTCCTCTTCACTATATAATCTGGACATTTTGTTGGTATTGCTTTTTTCTCTCTCTCTTTTTCCTCATACATGGCAGTCAAAAGTAGCTTCCAATGACCCTACATTTATATACTTTAACTTACCTTACATGAAAAACAATCCAATGTTCCTTACTTTTTAATTATAGGAAAATGGAGGAATGTTAGAATTCTACTTCAGTCTGCCTAACTGTGATGTTACTGCCTACCTGCCACTGAGGTGTGGCCTTGCCCAGTATATAAAAGGACAGACCTACATCAGTCCTCTCTCTCTTACCCCTTTATCCCCTTTCTCTCTTCCTCTGTCTCTCTCTCTAGGGTACCTTTTCCCCTTTCCGTCTCCCCCCATGCTCATTTAATAAACTTCATATACTAATCTAATATCTGACATTTGTTGTCTTACTATCTTATCATTTTCTTATTATCAGGCATAAAACTCCCCCCTGTTGGGGCTGACTCCAGGCGACAGGGGAAGAAGTTTCACTCAGTCCTAAAGCAACTTGATTAGCTCAGGTTTGGGGTGGGGGGGTCTCCCCTTTTCTGAGGAATAGGCAAGGGGAGAAAGAAGGGAGTGTGGGACTTAAAGGACAGGAGGGAGAGGACTAAAATTGGGATGTAAATTAAATGAATAAATTAACAATTAAAAGAAAAACTTCTGACACTGGCCAAATTAGCAAGTAAAAGAACCTAGTTTCTATTTTTTATGCCTATAGAAGTCTCACAGTTTTAGAAAGTCATGAGACCAAAACAAAACAAAAAAACCCAAATTAAAACCAAAGCAAATGATGCATATCCAGTTGTGAAGCAATTTAATCAATAAATCAGTCTTTTATTGGGAGGGGGAGGTGTTGGGAGCTTATTTCTAAGCGTTTCTACTGCACCATTCTCATGACTGTGGTCTTGTAATATTTTTACAGTTCATACTTGTATAATTTAATTCTCATAATCTTAACTTTTTTCTAGGGCTTAATTCTCTTTATTTGGTGTATTTAAGTTCCTCTTTTTCCTCAACCATATATTTTTTAGCCTTTCTATTCCTAAATTGCTCTTGTGTTAATTTAGGCCTTCACATTCTGTTTTCCTTAATCTGTCTTTTTCTTAAGTGGACAAAATCATTCTTGTAATTTTGAGATATATTTCTTGATAAATAAACCCTAAGTGTAGAGCTCTTGATTGTTTTCCTATTTTGAGAAATATCTTAAGAAAATTATCTGGAGTATCTCCAGTGGTATATTGTTCCAGATTTTGAGATTTAATATTTTCAAATATGTTAGATGTTATGATAAATAATTCTAATTACAATAACTAAGAACATACAGTATATCTGCATTTGTTATTCACAGTTATACTCAATAATGTAATAGAAAAATGTAAAACCTACTTTCAAGTTACATATATGTGAAATTTGAGGTATGATGCTCTCAGCTTCTCTTAAACTATTTTACTAGCATGTATCAATTATTCATCATAATATGTTTCATTATGATATTTTTATATACTTATATCTTGCATTTTGACCATATCAATTTCTTTATAAGCCATTCTCATCCTGCTCACTGTTGCTGAATATGTCCTTTTCAACTAATCCCACTGCTATTTTCATGTTTTGGGAGGTGTGTGTGTATGTGTGTGTGTGTGTGTGTGTGTGCGTGCGCGCGCACGCATTTGTGTGACCCAGTCTTATTGCCAGTATTCTCAAGAGTTAATAAGTCTCTGAGAATTAAAATAATGTATGGGAAATCTGAAACTAGTTTTATTTTTTTATTTTATTTTTGTTCAAGGATGACGCTGAACTCTGATTTTCATATCTCTGCCCTTCAAGTGCTAAGATTATAGGTATGTACCACCATGCCTGATTGATGTGGTAGTGAGGCTCAAACTCAGGTCTCCATTTTCCTTTTTTTTTTTTCTAGGGCTTCCAGTTGTGTCGTTAAGGTGTTTATGTGCGATGCTTCCAATTTCTTTTTAAAGGCACTTAGTGCTATGAATTTTCCTCTTAGCACTGCTTTCAATGTATCCCACAAATTTGGGTATATTGTTCCTTCATTTTCATTGAATTTCAGAAACTCCTTGATTTCTTTCTTTATTTCTTCCCTGACCCAGGTGTCATTTAGCAGAGTTGTTTAGTTTCCACATACGTGTAGGCTTTTTGTTATTTCTGTTGTTGTTGAATTGCAGCCTAAGCCCATGATGATCTGATAGGATACAAGGTATTATTTCAATCCTCTTGTATCTGTTGAGGCTTTCTTTGTGAACTACAATGTGATCAATTTTGGAGAAGGTTCCATGGGGTGCAGAGAAGAAGGTATATTCTTTCTTGGTGGCAATCAGAGGAAGGACAGCAGGTTACCAAGAAGAGACTTGATACCCTATGATCATATAGAGGGGGAGGTAATCCCCCTCAGGAACAGTCATAGGGGAGGGGAATAAGGGGAAATTGGGAGGGAGGGAAGAATGGGAGGATACAAGGGATGGGATAACCATTGAGATGTAACAAGAATAAATTAATAAAGGAGAAAAAAAAAAGAAAAAAAGAAAAAAAAAAAAAAGAAACCACAACTAAGCAGTTTTTCTCCATGGTCTCTGCTTCAATTCCTGCCTTAAGTTCTATTCCTGTCTGGAATTCCTACCTTGGCTCCCCTAGATAATAGACTATAGGAAACAAGTTAAACGAATCCTTTCCTACACTGAATTGCTTTTGGGCCATGGTGATTTATTACAGAAACAGAAAATCACATGGGAATATATTCTACAGGTGATTGACAAGTTACTTTTGGAGTCGTCTTGGTACCACTCTGACCTGGTGGGCTTTTATCCTTTTGAAAAGACTAAAGGAGATAACAGAGTTACTGCACAGTACAGATCATCCATGAGTGAAAAGTCAGAAACATTAATTTTGGTGTATTAGACTTTATTAATTAAATCATGAATGTTGGGCACTCTTTGTTAGTTTTAAAAGACCACGTTGAGTAAATACATTGAGTAGATAAGACAACCCTTTTTCATCTCTGAGGACTGACTGCAGTGTTTTACACACGGTAGACATGTTCTACAGGCAAGCTATATTATTATAAGACTATTTTTTGACAGTTACCTAAGTTGTCCTTGAAATTGCCTTGAAAGGCTTTTCACTGAGCCTTGTGTATCTCTGATTACGAATCTATGTCAAGAGAGCTGGCTGATGACAATTCTTTTTATTACTAATTGTGGTGGTTTGAATAAGAATGTACCTCGCAGATTCATATATTTGAATGGTTAGTCACCAGGGACCTACGTTATTTGAAAGTAGTAACAGGATTAGGATGTGTAGCCTTGTATGGGCTTGTTTGAGAAAGTGTGACACTGTGAGGTGAATTTTGAAATTTTAAAAGCCCAGGCCAGGCCTAGGCGTGCTCTCTATACCTAAAGATTGGGATGTAGGACTCAGTCAACTCCACAGAACATTTCTGCATTCTGCCTTGCTCCTTACCATGAAGATTATAAGTCACATCTCTGAAATGGTAAGCAAGCCCCAAATTAAATGCTTTCCTTCCTAAGAGTTGCTTGGTGATGGTGTTTCTTCATAGAAATAGAACAGTGACTAGCATAATTATCCTTCTTGGTTCAGTTTTAAAGTCTTCACAGAGCACTGCATTGTTTGATAGCAGTATTGGTATTGGTACATTGATAGACAAAGATCAATAATATTTAATCCTTTTAAATACTGCATTTAAATGTTTCCCATTGACTACACATATGCACACACAAATAATATGTGCACAGAGAAAGAGCAAGAGAGAGAGAGAGAGAGAGAGAGAGAGAGAGAGAGAGAGAGAGAGAGAGATGCAGAGAGGCAGAAAGACGGAAATAGACAGATATAGACACAGGTTTTTGGCTTATCTACTCATGTTACTCATAATACCTTCTGAGCATGCTGCTTGTCACAGAGATCAAGAAACCAGTATCCTACAAGCCTCTCCACACAGAATAAAATCAATCCAGACCTGTATTTAATTTTTCCTAGACAAGATTTTTTCCCCATGAAACAGAGGCAGCATTTCCCCTTCAGTAATATTATCAATCTAACTTCCTAACAAAGTTGAATCCACACAAATCTCCAAAGGTCCCAAAACCAAATAAAGTACTGCATTGACTAAGACTTCATTGATTGTATGTTATACTATTGTTCTGTTCACCACTTAGATGTGATACAATGCTTTGTTGACAGCCTTGGGCAGTTCATATATTGATCGCTCAATTTTCTCATGCTTTGACATTTCTTTCATCTACTTTGAGGTACTTGACAATTTCTTTTTCCTTCAGTTGAGTAGTTTGGTGTGAGTAGGCTGTGATACATTTTAATCTTAGTAACAAATTCTGTACAACATCATGCTAGTCTCTTGCTAATTCATAGTATCTTATTATACTTTAGAAAATGAAATATACAACAGTGGTTGGCAACTTTCCCATTAAATATAAATTGCTTCAACAATTTTTTTTTCATCTTTAAATGTCACTCTTTAAAGATAAACTGATTTTTGAACAGGATTCAGAGCACTGACATCAGTGACTACTATCAACTTTTATATGCATGTGTAATGATAAATAACTGCCATGTGACTGGCCTGTAATATGGTTGGTGAGTATTTTAACTTTTACTTTAAAAATATATTACTTTCAGGAAGAAAAGCATTCTAATCATATGGTGTTTAAAGCCTATCCCTATGAAAAAATTTTAAAATAACATTATTTCTCATAACCTTAAACTATTCTTCTAATCTCCTCTAAAAACCAAATTAGTACCTCATTAACTTCAATATTAACAAACAAAGAAACTAATTTTTTTCATTACCCTTTTTACCTGGGCATGAGAAAGGTTATATTAAACATCAGTGTTCAACACTTTCCTTTCAGATTCATAAAAGCTGCATTCTAACATCTAAAAAATGTGGAAAATGAGGGATAACAACAAGAAAAGGTAATAGCTACTAATATTGAAAAATTTAAGGAGGGAGGTCTGAAATTGTCATAGCAGTTACTTTTACTCTACTACAGCCCTTAAGCATGAGGTAACAAAAATCTTCTCCAAGTTATTGTTTTCTTTTTCCTCATACTGCTTACCTATCACTAATAAAGTAGAGTTAATAATATTTTCTGAAAAAATTACTCAGGATCAGGGAATACTAGAAGCGGTAAGGCCTCTACCATGCCCATTGTGTGCCATTTTTTCAGGCCTAAGCTCTACCTCTAATCCCAGAGGTATCAGCTATCAGGGCCTAACCGATCTGCAGCTGGGTCCCACTGGGAAAACCCAGAAGTTGTATGGTCTGCATTGTACTTAGCTCTATCTGCAATCCCAGAGGCCAGCCTCCTGCAGGGACTACCAGAGGCCATCAACCATCAGGGATTACTAGAGGTTTTCATCCATCAAGGACTACCAGCTCTACTTACAATCCCGGAGGCCTCCTATCAGTAAGGTCTACAAGGCCTACCAATTCCAGGGCCAACCAGATGCCTAAAAGTCAGAATAAAAACCCATTAAACAAAACCCAGGGAAATATGGTACCACAAGAACCCAGTTGTCCTTCTATAGTAAGTACAGGATAGCCTAACACACCTGCAGTGCAATAAACCAACCTTAAATCTAATCTTATGAAGATGATAGTGTCCTTTAAAGATGAAATCAATAAATTCTTCAAAGAAATACAGGAAAATACAATAAAAAATGGTGAAGGAAATGAATCAAACTGTCCAAGGCCTAAAAAATGGAAGTAGAAGCAATAAAGAAAACACAAATTGAGGCAATCTTGGGGATGAAAAACCTAGGAAAGAGAACAGAAACTACAGTTGCAAGCATCACATGCATAATACAAGAGATAGAGGAGATAACCCCAGGTGTGGAAGATATGATAGAAGAAATTGATACATCAGTAAAGAAAATTATACATCTAAAACATTTCTAATCTAAAATACCCAAGAAATTGGGACCAAACCTAAGAATAATAGGAATAGAAGAAACTCACCTCAAAGGTCCAGAAAATATCTTCAATAAAATCATAAAAGAGATTTTCCTTAACTTAAAGAAAGAACACCAACAGACTGTTCCCCAAAATGTAAACACTCCTACCACATAATAATTAAAACATTAAATGTACAGAGTATAGAAAGAATATTAAAAGTTGTAAGCGATAAGGGCCAGGTAACATAAAAACCGACCATTAGAATTACATTGGACTTCTTAACCAAGACTTTACAAGACAGAAGGGCCAGGCCAGATGCCTTACAGCCTTTAAGGATCTGGACAAGGGAGAGGAGGGCTGCACAAACAGTTGTACCAACCAAGGACAATGCATGTAGTAAACCCTGATCCTGCTCCCCTCCCCCATTCAGATCTAGCCATTGGACAACTTATTCTCCACAGTTGTGGGGAGATCAGGGAATGACTCCAACATGACCTCTAGTTCCTCTTATTTGAGCACTTCCCCTTGGGGGAGTGGGGAGGCCTGGCAGCACACACATAAAGGGAAAACAGGCTATCTAGATGAGACCTGATAGGCTGTGGTCATATGGTGAGGGAAGAGGTCCTCTTCTGTCAAAGCGTTAGGGGAAGAGAATAGGGCAGAAGCAGGAGGGAAGATGATGTCTCAATTCTGAACGTCTCTGCCCCAAATGCAGGAGCACCCATATTCATAAAAGAAATGTTAATAAAGCTTAAACCACACATCAAAACCCACACATGAATAGTGGGAGACTTCAACATCCCTTTCTCCCCAACAGACAGATCATCAAGACAGAAACTCAATGGAGAAACAAGGAAACTAATGGACATCATGAAACAAATGGCCTAACTGATACCTACAGAACATTTCGCCCAACCAAAAGACTACACCTTCTTTTCAGCACATCAAAGAATCTTCTTCAAAATTGATCACATTGGTCACAAAGCAAACCTCAACAGATACAAGAAAATTGAAACAATCAGACCACCATGGATTAAAGCTGGAATGCAACAACAAAAGAAACAACAAAAAGCCTACAAACTCATGGAAACTGAACAACTCCCTACTCAATGACATCTGGGTGAGGGATGAAATAAAAAGAGAAATTAAAAACTTTCTAGAATTCAATTAAACTGAAGGCATAATATACCCAAACCTATGGGACACAATGAAAGCAGTGCTAAGAGGAAAGTTCATAGCACTAAGTGCCTTTTAAAAGAAACTGGAGAGATTCCATACTAGCAACTTAACAATACACCTGAAAGTTCCAGAACAAAAAGAAGCAGACACACTCAAGAGGAGGGGACATCTTGAAATCATCAAACTCAGGGATGAAAGCAATATATTGGAAGCAAGGGGAACAGTTCAAAGAATCAACGAAACCAAGAGCTGCTTCTTTGAGAAAATCAACAAGATGGACAAACTTTACTAAACTAACTAAAAGGCAGAGGGAGAGCATTTAAATCAACAAAATCAGAAATGAAAAGGGAGATATTATGACAGACACTGAGGAAATCCAAAGAATCATCAGGTCTTACTTCGAAAGCCTATATGCCACAAAAATTGAAAACCTAAAAGAAACGTAAATTTTCTTGATACCTACCAACTATCAAAATTGAACCAAGATCAGGTATACAATTGAATAGTCATATTAGACCTACGGAAATAGAGGCATTCATCAAATGTCTCCAAACAAACAAACAAAAGCCCAGGACCATATGGATTCAGCGCAGAATTCTACCAGACCTTCAGAGAAGAACTAATATAAATTCTCTTCAAACTGTTCCATAAAATAAAAACAGAAGGAACATTACCAAACTCATTCTATGATGCCACAGCCACTTTGATACCTAAATCACAGAAAGAATCAACAAAGAGAATTTTATACCAATTTCATTTATGAACATTGATGTGAAAATGCTCTATAAAATACTCGCAAACTGAATTCAAGAACACATCAAAATTATCATTCACCATGACCAAGTAGGCGTTACCAGGCATGTCGATATGGTCCAATATATGGAAATCTATCCATGTAATTCATCACATAAACAATATGAAAGAAAGAAAACCACATTATCATCTCCATAGATGCTGAACAAGCATTTGACAAAATCCAACACCCATTCATGTTAAAAAGTCCTGGAGAGAGCAGGATACAAAGCACATACCTAAACATAATAAAGGCAATATACAGCAAGCCTATAGCCAACATCAAAATAAGTGGAAAAACTTAAATCAATTCCATTAAAATCAGGGACAAGACAAGGCTATAATTGAAGTCCTAGCTAGAGCAATAAGATAACTAAAGGAGATAAAGGGGATACGAACCAGAAAAGAGGAAGTCAAACTATCACTATTTGCAGATGATGTGATAGGATGCATAAGTGACAGCGAAAATTCTATAAAGGAATGCCTACAGCTGATAAACACCTTCAGCCAAGTGGCTGGATACAAAATCAACTAAAAAAAAAATCAGTAGCCCTCCTGTATACAAGAGACAAACAGACTAAGGAAGAAGTTCAATAGCTCCGAATACTATAAAGCATCTTGGCTGAAGTTAGTAAAAGAGAATCTGACCCAAACCAAAGCAACAACAGAACAGTATAAAGAATCAATAAATAATGTGTTGGCTGTTTGAGAAAATCCATGAGTAAAAACCCCTTAGCCAAATTAGTGAAAAGGCCAAAGGAGAAGATTAAAAATGAACAAATTATAAATTAAAATGATTTCTAAGGAAATCAGAGAATCATAAGAACATATATATATAACTCATAGTTAAATAGATTCAGTAATTAAAATTATCTCAAACAAAAAATCCCATGGCAATATGATTTTAATGCAAAATTATACCAGATATCCAAAGAAGAATTAGCATAATATTTCTCAAATTATGTCACAAAATAAAAACAGAAGGAACAGTGCCTATTTCTTTCTATGAAGCCACAGTTAACTGATACATAAGCCATGTAAAGACCCAAGAAAGAAAGAGAAGTAGAGGTCAATTTTTCATATGAATGTAGGTGAAAAATTCTCAATAAAATAATTGAAAACTGTATCAATAATTTTTCAAAAAGTGTTATTCTCTATGGTTAAGTAGATTTACTTTAGAGATACAGGGATGGTTTAACATATGTAATTAAAAAATAAAATCCTTCATATAAACAGATTGTAGAACAAAAATCACATCATCTCATTGAATGCAGGAAGGTCTGATAAAATCTTACAAAAATTTATGATAAAACTACCTGAGGGGGATACAAGGACCATACGTCTACATAATAAAGTTAGTGTACAGCAAGCCCACAGCCAATAACAGCCTAAACAGAGAATCTCAAAGCATTTTCACTGAAAACAGGAACAAGACAAGGTTGTGCACTCTCTGTATAGCTACTCAAAATAATACCAGAATTCTTAGCTTGGGCAAAACTGACAACTGAATGAGAAAAAAATGAAGACAAATTATCCATCATCTATCTATCTATCTATCTATCTATCTATCTATCTATCTATCTACCTATCTACCTATCTACCTATCTACCTATCTACCTATCTATCTGTATGTCTACCTAATTTCAGAAGATATTATTCTATATATAATTGACCTTAAAATTTTCATCAGGAAACTTCTATGTCATCAAACACTGTCAGCAAAATAGAAGGATACAAAATTAATAACCAGGAATCTGTAGTCTTTCTATATAGAAAGGACGAATTGGCTGAGAAAAAAAAAAGAGAGAGAGAAACAGCATTTCACAATAGACTCAGAAATCACCTTAGGGTAACTCTAACCAAACAAGTGAAAGGCTTAAATAATAAAAGCATTAAAACATTGAAGAGAGAACTTGAATAAGATATCAAAAGATGAAATGACCTCCTATGCTCATTTATTGGTAGGTTTAATATAGTAAAAGTGGCCATTCTACCAAAAGCATTATACAGATTTAATGAAAACTTCATCAAAATTCCGGAAAAAATGTTTACACACACACACACACACACAGAGAGAGAGAGAGAGAGAGAGAGAGAGAGAGAGAGAGAGAGAGAGAGAAAGAGAGAGAGAGAGAGAGACCTGGAAAGGACTATGTTCATTTTCATATATAAAAAAAAACCACCACCAACAACAATAAATAAATAAATAAATAAATAAATAAAAATAAAAACCTAAGACAGCCAAACAAATCATGAATTATAAAAGAATCGCTAAAGATATCAGCACCCTGGAGCTCAATGGACTACAGAGTTATAGTAATAAAACCAGTATGCTATGGGCATAGAACCAAACATGCTTATCAATGGAATTGAATTAAAGATCGAAACATAATCTATACCTTTAGACACTTCATTTTTTAAATAAGGAAGCCATACTGAAACAAACAAACAAAAAACCCACTATCTTCAACAAACTGGGTAGCTTCATGTAGATGATTTAAATACATCCTTACTCTTCACTCTGAGCTAAACTCAACAACTAATGGTTCAAATATCTTAATATCAGCCAAACACACTGAACCAGACAGAAGAGAAAGTGGTGAATTGTCTTGAACTCACTGGCACAAGAAAATGTTTCATGAGCAGAAAACCATTAGGAAAGACATCAAGAACAACAATTATTACATGGGAACTCAAGCTGAACATCTAGCAGCCTACAGAATGGGAAACTATTTTTACCAAGTATACATATAATAGAGGGTAATATCTAATATAAATAATGAGCTTAAAACTGCTAGAAATCAGGAAAACAAACCCAGTTTAAAAATGGGATATAGTTCTAAACATAGAATTCTGAAAAGGGGAAACAAAATTTGGTGTAATTCTCTTAAAGTAATGTTCAACATCCAGCCATCAGGAAAATGCTAAACAAAACTACTTTGAGATTTTATTTTATTTTATTCCTGATTTTTTAAAAAATTTATTTTATTAATTTATTCTTACTACATCTCAATGGTTATCCCATCCCTTGTATCCTCCTATTCCTCCCTCCTTCCCATTTTCCCCTTACTCCCCTCCCCTATGACTGTGACTGAGGGGGATTTCCTCCCCCTGTATATGCTCATAGGATATCAAGTCTGTTCTTGGTTTTATTTTTTACCAGTCAGAAGGGCCAAGAACAATAAAACCAATGAATTATTCACACTCTCAATGATATGGAGTAAGGAGAAAAAAACAGCCATTGCTGGTGGGAGCTCAAACTTTTGCAGCCACTAAGTAAGTTAGCGTGGAAGTTCCTCAGGATCTCCCTCAAGATTCATTGATACCATTCCCTAGGCATATTCCCACAGAATTCTATATCGTACTATGGCTACACGTGCTTGAAATGTTCTTTCCTGCTCTATTAACAATAGCCAGATGTTGTAAACATATTATACCCCTCAATGGGTGATTGGATAAAGAAAATGTGATACATGTACACGATTGGATTACTGAACTATTAAAAATTGGATGTTGCCTGGCAAGTGTTTTCACCTGCTGAGCTATCTTTCTGGCTTCAGATATTGATCTTTATATATACTAGGAAATTATAACTGTACTTAACTTGTGTTTGTACCGAAGGGTTTCAGAAATTCTGGTAATTGTTACAAGCCTCTTTAACTAGCTCATATTTATATTTATATGGGCCTTAAAGTTTTATCCCCCTTTTACCTAGCCAAGTAGATACATTGGTAAATAAAGCTCCTGGTCTTAAATCCTCAAAATATTAGAGAACTAAACGACAACTCTTTTCAGTTTTTACATAAAAATTCATTTAAAGGTAACATAAAATGATCATGGCAGCTAGGTTAGCCAATATTTAAGATGCAAACACACACTCACTCACTCACTCACACACACACACACACACACACACACACACACACACACACTTTGTATGTATGTTAATTTGATTGTAGAACAGTAATATAAACATACTACCAAGGTTTTTATAATTTATGTCCTCTTCTGAAAAAAATCAAAACTGATCAGGGTGGCTCCATAGCTGATTATTTTTGGTCTGATCCAAACATGTTGGAATCATAAAATTGCCTGACATTTATAGCTGTTTAAGTAGCTGGTGCTACTTGTATGTCCCTATTACTGGGGATACTTTAGAGTTCACTGATGTAAATATAAAAGTATTCGCTTTGAACATGCCAGCAATCTGGTGAGATAACAAGAAGGAGATGGGAAAATGTAGAACAGTAGTATTGAGGACTATAACGTGTTTGAAAATTCAATTGTTGCAAAGATGAAAGTAGGTTAAAAAGTACAATGGTTTCCTGAATTATTTAGTCACAACTATATAAAAGCCCCAGATTCAATAAGTAATTAAAACTACAGATTCTAGGTTGAATTTTTATGGGTAAGAATGTTGAAGAGTTCACTTTGACAAAAATGATATTTACATGGGCATCTGGGTGATAAGAGAAGAATATCCACGGTAGGTTTTGCATTATAGAATTTCAAAGGAATAGCTCTGTATACACCCTCAGTCGGAAAAGTTACAAAGTTAGGCACCCAGAGACATGAGGAGCCATTTTCTCCCTTCTAAACTTTCTCAGTGAGACTTATATCAGATCTTTTAACAAGCAGTATTTGCTACCCACATTCTTCTTAGAATCTCTACATGTTTCTTTAAGTAGTTGTGTAGCCACAGTATCTATTTCCAAGATCTTTCTTTCTTTTGTTAAAAAAACCCTTACTCCCCATATCTCCCAGCTGGAGGCAATCTCTGCCTTCCCAGTACTTATCTTTCCCTCTCCTATGGTATTTATCACCCTCTTCATTGTGGGTTGTTTATTTTTGAGGATTTCTTTTTTACTTCTCAGACTAGACTATAGATTTTTATCTCTTAAATGTTCTTGGAAAGTGTGAAAGGGCAGCAAGCAGCATATGGTGTAACAGCACTGAGTGTGGTATAGCAATTGAGACTGAGAAAATTCTGAAGAGTTGAAAAACATGAGCATGCTGAAAAAAAAAATAGGAGCTGAAGGAGGTATTGATAGCATCTTAGCCTTTCTCATTTCTCAGGAGTACTGCAGCCATGTGTAGACAATCACCTCTCAGTTAAGCAACTGTTATGAGTCTGATTCTGGGTTTTCTGCCAGTCTACCCAGTTTGGAGATAAACTTCAGTGATCTATTTAAGTAAAAACTCTTGCAAAGGATCTTGAACTTTTCTCACACCAAGTGAGCTGGATAATTGTAATCACAAGCATACATTTAATGTGAGAACATTTGGAAGAAAGGAATGGAATCTACGTTTTCTTTATGTAGCACAGATGATCTGAATATTTGAAAACACTTCCATATTGTAATAGGTATTTTATGAGTGGGCAAATTTCAAGTTATAATATATATTTTTCTCCCATAATCTGCATTATATCTTACTATATGAATAAAGAAAGATTGTGTTATAATAAAATTTAAAAAGCAACCTTTTTAAAGGATAAATATTATTCTACCAAAGACCCCCAAGAACCATCAGGCACCTGATCTGATATAAACTGCACAGGGTTGCTTTATTTAACAAGCTCAGAGCTCGGACTGTCAGTCCTCCAGCAAATAGAGAAAATGGCGGCAGTCCCGCTGCTCAAGATCAAGGGCTTTTAAAGGGAAAAACTGCAAGGGGGTGGTGGTTTCCAAGCTGTGGCGCCAGCCACCGCACTACTGAGTCGAGGGCGAGGGGCTGCGGATTTAACTCATGCACACACACACACAATAACACAGCCGGTCCTTCGTGTTAAGAGAGCAGCAGCAGCTGCGGCAGTGGTTTATTCATAATCTCCCAGAAGCTTCTGAAAATCATTGACAGTGGAAGGGGAATCCAATCTTAAAGTAATCTTTTGAGGTTTAACACCATTCTGCAACAACTGATGACCTAAATATTGATAAGGAAATTGCTTTTGTTTTTTTTTTAAATTTTTTATTAATTTATTCTTGTTACATCTCAATGGTTATCCCATCCCTTGTATCCTCTCATTCTTCCCTCCCTCCCATTTTCCCCTTATTCCCCTCCCCTATGACTGTGACTGAGGGGGATTATCTTCCCCTGTATATGTTCATAGGGTATCAAGTCTCTTCTTGGTAACCTGCTGTCCTTCCTCTGAGTGCCACCAGTTCTCCCCCTCCAGGGGACATAGTCAAATATGAGGCACCAGAGTTCATGTGAAAGTCATACCCTACTCTCCACTCAACTGTGGAGAATATTTTGTCCATTGGCTAGATCTGGGTAGGGGTGTAATGTTTACCGCCTGTATTGTCCTTATATCTGCATACTAGCCCAAGGGGCATGTCCCATGAAAGCCTTCACTTACCAGGAAATTGGGACAGAGGGGAGGACATCCTATTGGGACTCTAGATGAGAGAAGCATGGGAGAATAGCAAAGTAGAAGGATCCAGAGGGTCCTAGAAACCTACAAGTAGAACATTATGATAGCCAGATTTGGGTCCAGGTGTCTCGCTCAAACTAAGGCATCAGGAAATTGTTTTTGAATTTTCTCAGGTGAGATCTGTAAATTAGCCCATTTCAGCATCTCCTGTAAGTCAGCTAAAGCAGATAATACCTCCTCCTCTTTCTGTGCAGCCAGAAAATATCATCCATATAATGAATAATATACAGTAGGAAAATTCATCCTGACAGGCTCTATGGCAGATGCCACATAATTCTGACAAATGGTGGGACTATTAGCCATACCCTGAAGCAATACTACTCATTGATATCTTTTATAAGGTTCTCGCAAATTAACAGAGGGAACACTAAAGGCAAACTGTTGTGAATCATTGGGATGTAGGGGAATAGTAAAAAAAAAAATCTTTCAAGTCAATTACAATCATATGCCAATGCTTAGGAATGGCTACTGGAACAGGGAGGCCAGGTTGAGTGGCCCCCATAACTACCATTGCAGCATTGACAGCTCTTAGGTTCTGTAACAATCTCCATTTTCCTGTTTTCTTTTTGATAACAAAAATAGGTGTATTCCAAGGAGATGTAGAATGTATAATATGACCTAGATCGAGCTGCTCTTGTATAAGCACATTGGCAGCCTCCAACTTCTTTTTAGACAGGGGCCATTGTTCAACCCAAATTGGGGTATCATTTTTCCAGTTAATAGGAATAGCGGGAATTGGAGGTTGTTCAACAATGGCCCCTATGGAAAATACCCAACCCCTGTTTATCAGAAGGGTGGCGGAGAGTTATCTCTTGGTCTGAGACAGGACAGTTATTACCCTGTAGGTTTTTGCCTAAACCCTGTCCTGGACAAAATCTTTGTTGGTTTAACATTCTTTGTGCTGGCTGTGTGGTCAATACAGCCCCCATTCTTTCCAGTATATCCCTTCCCCATAAATTAATAGGAATATGAGGGAGGACATATGGCTGAAATATTCCCTGATGTCCCTCCTCATCCTTTCAAGTCAACATCTTAGTACTGCGAAAAAGGAGTGTTGGCTGTTCCCACTCCTTACAATTGGGTATTTGTTTGTTGCAGCGGCCAGGCCGTAGGCCAATAAGAGAGAGAAAGGACAGAGGTGTCCGATCCCATGTCCGGTAGGCCTTTAAAGTCTCTGCTATCAATTTTCAGTGTAAGCATAGGGCGGTCGTTAGGGGTTGCACTCCAATAAGCCACTGGCCCAGTAGAGCCGAATCCTCCTTCGTCTCTCTTTTCCTTTAAAAATGGGTTGCGTTGCTCGGAATCGAGGTATTAGGATTATTTGAGCTATACGGGCTCCTTGGGGAATCATCAGAATACCCTTAGTAGTTTCCACCATAATTTCTATTCCTCCCCTTGTATCAGCATCAATGACTCCAGGAATAACTTTAAGACCTCTCATAAGGGCACTACTTCGACCCAGCAACAGTCCCAATGAGCCATCAGGTAACGGACCAAAAACTCCTGTCCCAGTGCCCTGGGGGCCCATCTGAGGGGTTAATATGACTCTGGTAGAGGTACAGAGGTCCAATCCTGCGCTGCCTGCTGTCCCCTGGGTGAGATCTCAGATAAAAATGGGTTTCTTTGGGGGATAGAATGCACAGGTTGAATCATTTGAAGGGCAGGTTGTCTGCAATGCTCCGCACACCTGTCTTGCCAGGGGGGCCCTGTTTCCTGCAATGGCTTCCCTTGCCTATTTGTCTTAGAGCGGCATTCATACCCCCAATGATACCCTCGTTGGCAACAAGGACACAAACCTGGCTTAGTATGATCAACTCTGTCTCGAGCTTGTCCAGTCTCCCTTCGAGTACATTCTCTCTTAAGGAGTCCTATCTGGCCACATCTGAAACATGTTTTTGGCCAGACTCCCCCAGAAGGTGACCGTCCCGGAACAGCAGAAGCTAATACTTGTCCCATTATGTGAGTAGTATCTATACTTCGGCAAATTTTCAGATAGTCATTCGCACTTTTATATTTATAAGGCCGAAGGGCTTCCTGACAATACTTATTAGCATTTTCAAAGGCCAATTGTTTAATAATAGGCATGGCTCCTTCCACATCTCCAAAATCCTTCCTGCCAATTGCATAAGGTGATCAACAAATTCCTGGAAGGGCTCCGAGGGTCCCTGGACCATTTTAGACAGCTGTTCTCCTGCCCCCTTATTAGGCAAGGACTTCCAAGCCCTCGTGGTGCAAGTTGCAATCTGCGCATACACACCTGGGTCATATTGTATCTGGGCATTAAGTTCAGTATACAAACTCATGCCTGCTAGCATATCCACGTTTCTCTGTGGAACCCCAGCTGCCGCATTACTTGCGGCGGTCTGAATTCATTGTTCTTGATAATCACTGCGCCAAAGCAAATAATCACCCCCACTGAGGACTGCTCTACACATTTGTTGCCAATCACTAGGTGTTAAGAATTGTCCTGTGAAGGATTAAAAAATGACAATCGTTAAAGGGGCATGTGGACCACAGGCCATAACTGCCTCCTTAAGCTGTTTTATATCTTTAAACTGGAGGGCTTCGTGCTGTCTCTGCGTTTGCCCTGGGTTAGTTGGGTGACGCACTTCGACTACTGGAAAGACTACTCCAGAGGGGGAGCAGAAGGCTTTGCCAAAGACAATTGACTTTGATAATCTGGTATACCCCGGGGACCGCTCTCCTCTAGTTTCTTTTTCTTTAATCTTACACTCCTTCAACTTCTTCTTTAGGGCCCGTATCTCAGAGGTTAAAGTTGCCTCTTCCTCCTCAGAATTAGAAGATATATCAGAGGCAATCTCAGAGGGGGCCAAAGATTTTACAGATTGCTCCTCCTGCACTTCATTTAGGGCAAGTTCCAAACTCCCTACCTGCTCTCTTATTTTCTCATCCTCGCTCCTAAGCGCATCTCTAACAAGACCCCATAACGAAAAGGTAGCGATAGGACCACTGTTGGACCCTTCATTTCATAAAGTCCTCTGGAGATCAGACTTCACTTGATCCTAATCTTGGCTATTTACCATAAACCAAGGACTACTCAATTCTATTGTTTTTATAAAATCTTTAACACTCTCATACTTAATCCTGGTGCCTTAATCACTAGCCCACCAGAACCATGGACGAACCTCCAGCACCTATTTTCCCGGCGCCTTAATCACTAGTCCACCAGAACCGTGGATAAACCTCCAGCACCTATTTTCCCGGCGCCTTAATCACTAGTCCACCTGAACCATGGACGAACCTCCGGCACCTATTTTCCCAGCGTCTATATCACTAGTTCACCAGGAACGTGGACGAACCTCCGGCACCTATTTTCCCGGAGCCTTACTCACTAGTCCACCAAAACCGTGGACGAACCTACGGCACCTATTTCTAATACACCCCCCACCCTCGCCCCTTTCCTACCTCCTTGAGGCGCTGGCCAGCTTCCCTGGGCGATCCGTCAGTTTCCTCCCTTCTTTCCCTGAGCTCGGTGGATTCTCCACTTGTGGCACCCTCACCACCACGGTACTGAATCGAGGGCGAGGGAATGCGGATTTAACTCATACACACACACACACACACACACACACACACACACACACACACACACACACACACACACACACACACACACACACACACACACAATAACACAGCGGGTCCTTCTTGCTAAGAGAGCAGAAGCCGCAGTACCAGCCTCGCCAGTGTTTTATTCCTAATCTCCCAGCGTTCGAAAGAGCCTTCTTATAGGCAGCCAAACAGGAATCCTCCTCCCAGGTGAAATCCCTCAAGAGGTAATCGAAAAGTCTCGAGGAAGGGAGGGGCACGTTCTCAGAGCAGTAAGCATGACTAGCTAACCAAGATAAACACAGACAGGGAAGGTGCTAGAAACAGGACATGAAACAGCAAGACAGGCAGGGAGCCCAGTTGGGCCTGGTTCCTACACCAAGCCTTGGTGTTATGATTGGTAAAAGGTACATAGGAATGTTGACAGTTAAGCTGACCGGAGGGTGCTTCTAGGTAAACTGCAAGGGGGATTTTTTTTTTTTAATCTGTACTAAGTGTCTTAACCTATTGACCTGCATTCTGATTGATTGGCAGCTGCAACTTGTATAAACTTGTTTTTCTCTGCATCTGAGGGAACATAGGTCACTAAGGGGGCAAATTTTCAAGAACATGGGGGCTTATAAAACGATGTTTGTTTGGTCCCCTCACCAGCTAAAATTACGTTTATTGTAATATTTAGAAGAGAGTTTGAAATTTTTACTTGGCGGTTTCTACAGCTTTATTTCTTTAATCTAATTGCCACAAATGATTACCATTCTTTACTTCAAAGAGTTGAAAACCACAATCTCTTAGAGGATCAGATAAAAAGTACATAACAGGAATATATATAGCTATAATATTTGCTATATGTATTCATTTGCATATAATTACTTTAAATAAAATTGCATAGAGTTATATAAAAAGCCCAAAATGACAAAATATAACAAGAAATTTCTTTTTTTTTATTAATATATTCTTGTTACATCTCAATGGTTATCTCATCCCTTGTATCCTCCCATTCTTCCCTCCCTCCTATTTTTCCCCTTATTACCCTCCCCTATGACTGTTCCTGAGGGGGATTACCTCCCCCCCCCATATGCTCATAGGGTATCAAGTCTCCTCTTGGTAACCTGCTGTCCTTCCTCTGAGTGCCACCAGGTCTCCCCCTCCAGGGGACATGGTCAAATGTGAGGCACCAGAGTATGTGAGAAAGTCGTATCCAACTCTCCACTCAACTGTGGAGAATGTTCTGACCATTGGCTAGATCTGGGTAGGGGTTTAAAGTTTACCGCCTATATTGTCCTTGGCTGGTGCCTTAGTTTGAGCGGGACCCCTGGGCCCAAATCTGCCTATCATAATGTTCTACTTGTAGGTTACTACACAAAAATTAATAATTGAAGGTTGCAATTAAGAACATTCTTATTTTTCAACGATATAATAAAACCACAGCAGATGAAGAAAGCTGGGGTTTTTGTTGTTGTGGTTGTTGTTGATGCTGTTTTTGTTCTTTGTTTTTTTTTTTTTTTAACTTTTCAAACAGAGTTTTTCTGTGTAACCTTTGCTTCCTGGAACTTGTTCTACAGACCATGCTGGCCTTGAACTCACAGAGATGCACTTGCATCTGCCTAACTGAGTATGCTGCAAAACTTTCAAAAGAATTGTCCATTTCCTTTAGATTTTCCAATTTTGTGGAGTACAGCCTTTTGAAGTAAGACTGTTGAGTTTCCTCAGTGTCTGTTGTCATGTTCCCCTTTTCACTTCTAATTTTGTTAATTTGAATATTGTTTCTTTGCCTTTTAGTTTGGCTAAGTGTTTGTCTATCTTGATGACAATTTCAAAGAACCAGTTATCTGTTCTTTGAATCTTTATATTGTTCTGTTTCTAATTTATTGATTTCAGCCCCGTTTGATTATTTCCTGCCTTCTATTCTTCTTAGGTGTGTTTGCTTCTTTTTGTTCTAGATCTTTCAGGTATGCTCTTAAGTTTCTAGTATTAGATCTCTCCAATTTCTTTATAAAGGCACCTAGTGGTGTGGATTTCCCCTTAACACTGCTTTCCTTGTTTCCCATAAGTTTGGGTATGTTGTGCCTTCATTTTTCTTGAATTCTAGAAAGTCTTTACCTTCTTTCTTTATTTCTTCCCTGACTGATAATCATTGAGTAGAGAGTGTTTCATTTCCCATGAGTTTGTAGGTTTTCTCTTGTTTCCCATGTTGCTGAAATCTAGCTTTAATCATTTGGCTTTATAACATACAAACTGTTATTGCAAAATTTTGGTATCTGTTGAGGCTTGCTTGTGACCAAGTATATGATCAGTTTTTGACAAGTTTCCATGAGGTACTGAAATGGATGTATATTCCTTTGTGTTTGGGTAATATGTTTTATAGATACCTGTTAACTCCATTTGATTCATGGCATCTGTTAGTTTAATTATTTTATGTTTAGTTTCTGTCTCAATGTCCTATCCTTCTGTGAGAGAGGAGTATTGAAGTCTCCCACTGCTAATGTGCAGGGACCAATGTGTGACTTGAGCTTTAGTAATGTTCCTTTTACAAATGTGCTTGCTCTTACATGTGGGGCATAGATACTCAGAATTGAGATGTCATCTTGGTGTATTTTTCCTTTGATGAGTGTGAAGTGTCCTTCCTCATCTTTTTTGATTTATTTTGATTCGGAGTATTTTATTAACTTCTTCAGTTTCCTCCTTCAGAGACTTGAAGGTTTTCTTTCCATACAAATCTTTCACTGGTTTGGTTAGAGTTACAGCAAGATACTTTATACTATCTGTGACTATTGTGAAGAGTGTAGTTTCCATAATTTCTTTCTCAGCCCATTTGTTACTTGTATACAGGAGGGCTACTGACTCTTTTTGAGTTGATTTTGTATCCAGCCACTTTGCTGAAGGTATTTATCAGCTATAGAAGTTCTCTGGTGGAATTTTGGGGGCCACTTATGTACACTATCATATCATCTGTGAAAATTTATACATTGACTTTTCCTTTACAATGTGGGATCCCCGCTAAGTTTTCTTTCTCCAGAATTTCCTCAGTTTGTGTTTTCTTTATTGTTTCTATTTCCATTTTCAGGTCTTGAAGCATTTTATTTGTTTCCTTCACCTCTTTGATTGTATTTTCCTGTATTTCTTTAAGAGATTTATTCATTTTGTCTTTAAATGCCTCTATCATGTTTATATGCATAGATTTAAAGTAATTTCTTTGGTTTCAATTGTATTAGGGTATACACAGCTGCTTGCAGTAGGATATCTGGGTTCTGAACGTGCCATATTGCCCTTGATTTTGGTGACTGTGTTCTTACACTGGCCTTTAGCCACTTGCTTGTCTCTGGCATTGGCTGAATGTTTCTGGTCCATGCTATATTTATTGAGGGTGTGGGAAGAGCCCTGGGCAGAAGGCTGGACGTTTCTGGGCAAACCTCCTTGGTATAGTGGATATGGTTGTGGACTGGCTGATGGATCTTAGGAAAGAACCTGCTGTTCTCCTCAGGTGGCTGGGTTCCAGTTAGACCGATAGGCTGGGGATTAGAGAGGGGATATGTGGCCTCTATGATCCTGAGGACCAGTGGGTCTCCTCAGACACTCAGGAGCCCTCATCTTGTTGGGGGAATTCCATGAGACAGCAGCCCCACCATTCACTTGCTTTCTCCATGGTCTCTGAGCTCCACTTGCCCAGAAACAGAGCATGCTGGAATTTCCGCTTTTGGGTAGAGATCCTATAAGCTCCTGAGGTCTGGACTGTCTGCTCAGGTAACATGGATAGAGACATAGACTATTTTCCTGGGTCCTGGAAGTCAGGTGGCTAGAGACTGGAACCATGCAACCCTAGAGCCTAAGAGCTTTCCTTGGAAAGGTAATATCTGTGTGGGCAGAGGCTGGTTTTTGTTCATTCCTGGCACCTGTGGACTTTCCGCTCAGCATGGAAACATATATGCTAGTGTTTTGAAAGCCACAGCATGGCCTCTAGCTTGCTCCACAGTCATTGCACTCTTACTACTCAGAAATCTTGTTTGGGCTCTGCAGATTCCCTAATGACTTGCCTATTATTAATAGCAAATATTGGTTACATGTATTTAGGAGTTTTAATGTGTTTTTTGTTTTATGATATAGACAATACAGGTAATAATTAAACTAAGTAATAAATATAAAATTATACACACACACACACACACACACACACACACACACACACACACACACAAAACTCAAGAGTTAATCTCTAGAAAAACTGAGCCTAAACAAGTCAATGCCATAATAAATCAAGAGAAGAGGAATTATTCCACATAAGAACATATTTAAGAGATCTAATAACCCATTCAGAAAAGCAGTATTTAATTATATTCAGATATAAGGAAATCATAATGGTATACTATTAGGTTGTTGTGAAATGTTCAGGTATGATTATGTCATTATTTAGTAGTTATATGGAAAGAGCAGAAAACCTTGTTTCACAGGGCTATATACTAAAATATTTATGCATGAGCTTCATGTTATTGCTAAGCTATTTAGAATATTTTTGCAAAAACTGGGCAAATTTGTCAGATTGGTGATAGTTATTTACTCTCTGGGTATGATTTAATGGTATATTTGACTGGAAAATCTAGATGACTACTTTTACCTGATGACTGCGTTCATGTCAGCAACATGTACTTGAGGGCAAAAGTAGGTGACAATTTCAATTCAAACTTGTGAGTCAGTAGTATGCAAAGCATGAGGGTAACTTATCAGAAGGGAGACTATTAGTTCTGGGAGGAAAGTACTACATTGGTAAAGTATATATCAATTGTACATAGTATATATAATTAATTGCTATGTTATGATGACGATGAAGATGTAAGGAATTACAATACAGAAACATGGCTGCTCTGCCAAGTGATCCAAAAACCATCAGGGTTTGTGTGATCTGCTGGGATGACACACCTTTAATCCATCTGGCTGGAATACAAATATGACCTTAGTACATCATTTAATCCCAAACGGTGATGGTTAATTGAGGGATAGACAAACTCAGAGGAAGGATAGCAGGCTACCAAAAAGAGACTTGATACCCTATGAGCATATAGAAGGGGAGGAAATCCCCCTCAGTCACAGTCATAGGAGAGGAGAGTAAGGAGAAAATGGGAGGGAGGGAAGAATGAGAGGATACAAGGGATGGGATAACCATTGAGATGTAATATGAATAAATTAATTAAAAAACAAACTGATAAATCAAAGAAAGATTTCACAGAATAAGATATGGCCAATTCTCACAAGACCAGCACAAGAAAGAGGCGATTTAAGAGAGCACAGGAGGAGAGAGTTATGTTGATTTGAGGTCAGTCAATTGGCCCTCGAGAGAATTGTGTTGGTTTGGGGTCAGTCAGGGAATCAGTTGAGAAGCAATGCGATGGTAGTTCAGTTTGTCTAGAATTGAGTTCCTTTAGTCAGTTGAGAGTCAGTATAGTGAGTGAAGGCCAGTGGAGTTGAGATTGTTCGTGAATTCATGCAGTTCAGAGCAGCGCAACAGTTGATGACAGAGAATAAGGAATCAGAGGATCGGAACAAATTGCCAGAATTAGTGTGAGGCCAAGCATAGCAATTCAGGAAGAAGCTGAGAGAAGCCAATTTGAATCTGTCAGCTTGGGATTTGAGCCAGAAGAGCTTAGTTGAACCAGCCATCTAGAATTTAGAATAAGCTAGAAGGTGTGAGCTTTATTCACAGTAAGCCTCTGAGATGACAATTACATCCGGTGAATAAAAATTACTTTTACATGATGACAACATGCTGACAATGCCAGCAAAAATTACAGCCTCACTTTTGCTAGACAAGTATTTAATCACTAAAATATATTCCTAGCCTTAATGTTGTATTCTTCTAAATATTGTCACTGTAAAATTAATTACATTATCTTTGTTTTCCCTAACCCTTGATCATTTGAGACTCATACCCATGTTATTGTTTTTATAGTAGAGTTAATATCTAGCATATGAGTAGCATCTATTGGTTTCCAGTGATGTATGTCCAAGTGAAATAGTTGATGCTAACACTCAATAATGCTTGTTATATCTCAGAATAAATAAGAAAGAAAATTCAAGTGAATATATTAACTTAGCAAACATAGCAAGGGTTCACTAGTGTGAGTTTATACATTCTGCACCTCAAAATTTCCTTGAATATCCAGAAAATTTTTTTACTAAAGTCTGAAATAGAACATAATACCATAGTTTGTGGAGAAAAGCCCAGGCTCTTATACTAAACAATTTAGGCACGCCCATCAAATATAACAACCTCATAAGTTTCATTTGGTTGACACTTTTAACACTCTTATTAACATATTGAATTTCCTTCAAAGCTGAAATGAGTAACCTCTGATGTATTATGGCTTATGAAATAATCTAATGAAAGACAGCTCCTTTAATTCCATGTGCTTTGGCATATAAACAGAAACACAATAACTAATTATTTCCATAAATATATTGTGGCTGATTTTACTTTCCTGCCCGTCTTACTAGTCTATTAAATATTTTCTTTTTTTCACCAAGTCTATAACAGATAGCACATTAATTTATGAATTAGCCTCCAAATCTTATTTATTCTGTCATACTTGAGTAAATTTTAATTTGAATATATTATTTTCATACTCTTGAATTTATATGAACCTAAATTTGATCTCAATTTTTTAATCAATTGTATATATCCATGACTATATTAGACCTTACCAGAGAGTATCAAGTAAACTGTCCAGAACTGAAAAAAAAAAAGCTTCTATATGAGATGTCAACTGTATTTTAAACTAAGGTGTATATTACATTTTGTCTGACATTCGAGTTTCCTAAATAGAGGATTATATAACAGAACATTTATTTAATGAGCATTCACATTTGTCCTTCCAAAAATCACAAAAGAAGAGATGCTATCCTACGCATAGAAATTTAAATATCCTAGGTCAAAAACAATTTTCTGTGTAACAGTTAGTAGTCCTCTTTTTTCTCAACCTGTATAACTATGGCTCTCTAGAAAACAATTTGTTTTCATAGGTGACCATTTTATTTTTGTAAAATCCATATGTAACAGGGCAATATGGACTCCTTCAGGACACAGTGAGGTAGCTGAATGGAATGAGATGCTCAAGGGAGCTACCTACCCTCATCAGATGTAGCACCAGAAAGAAGAGCACAGCAAGGCCAGTGAAGCAGCTATGGAACTCCCATTGGAAGAGGTGGGGCTCTCTGCAAAGTGTGTAGAAATACTGCATAGACATGAGACAGATGTGAATAGATTCAGGACGGATAGACAAAGCTTAAAAAGAACTAATTCTTACTATTCTATTTCTATTCTCATATCTGGATTTGGGTGTGAAAAGCCCTATTGTTGACTTATTCAGCTTGGTTTGCTGTTATTTGGACTGAGGACATATGTTACAAAATCAAAGTATTGAAACTTTTGTCCTATTTAATAAAATTTAATAATCTCTAGTGTTCTGTAACATAATAATATTATTCTCTACCAAGTCAATTGTGGGAGAAATGAAAGGCTACTAGGGATACATGGGCAGAAGCAACCTTGGTATTACACTAAATAATTTCAAATAAAATACTCAACAAATAGATCGAACCTTGAAATTATTTTCCTTCTTACATTAGATATTTAACTTCATCAAAGGCTCAAAATCACATGTTACTATATCAAATTCAGGAATGAATCTTAAATTTTAGCTCTTTATACTAAAAGATTATTGCTTCATATTTACTTGTCAATATCATTCTACAAAAAAACTGTATCTTTATATGTGTGAATGACAAGTGAGAGAAAGTTATGAAATTTTCATTATTTATGTAGAATAAACACATCGTCACAGTTTAGAAAAGATTAGTCTTTATTTAAGAGGAGGTGTTGAAGGATTATTAATATTTAATATTGAATTACTATTTTAGTGAAACCAATGGTTACTCCTTAATCAGCTTTATATACAAATAACCACACAGACAGACTAAGATCTATTTATTTAGCCTAACGCACAGTGCTGTGCAGTAATTATTCCATCCTAAACCTCTATGCTAGTATAGTTTTTTTCCATTTAGATTTCCAACATTATACTTGCTTTTAAATCATCTCCTAGGTCCAGTTCATCCTCTCAACATTTCCTGATATCTCCTCTTGTCTCCATCCTCTCCTTCCTTCTCTTTTTTTTCCCCCTCACTGGATCATTATGCCCCATCCTATTCTCTGTTATTGTTCTGCATTGCATAGTTTGTTTTTATTGATATAACAGAGAACAAATGGTGTCATGTTTACTCAAGCTTGAAACAGGAGATACTTAGAATAAACATCATAATACAATGTCTGGATTGATCCAGGGAGTGGGGTAGAGAAGACAACATTTGAGGGAACAAGGGTAAACTGTATACAGTCGACAAGAATATTGTGCCAATAAGGATGCTTAAGTCTATTTGTGGTTTGCTAGCTATGTCAGCCATAATAACACAAATATATACTTATGGTTGTGTATGAGATCCAGGTCCACAAACATAGCATTTATCATATATCATATATAGGTATGGAAGTTATATTATTTAGCCAGGCCTTGTGGCCCAGGCTATTCACAGGCTTAATTAAGCCAACTGAATAAATGTTCAATAGAATTTTGAAAATCTAAGTACAACTTTGTCTCAAAATTAAGGAAAAGGAACTGTTCTCCGTAGCATGTGGATGATACTGAGCTTAAACATTAGTATAGGGACAGGGTAGTCAGAAATTATAATATAAATATTTTTGATTGTCTCACAATAAAATTGCTACCCAACAAGGAATAATATATATAATTTTATTCTGGAAATTGCAGAAATAGTGATTATTGCTTAAAATTCATAATTATTCACTATATAATATATTATTTACTATTTACTAACATTTATGCAGCTGGAACTATATGAGTGAGCAAATGCTTTCCCAGAAATTGCTTTTTGAAATTGTATAGTATTATACACAGGAGTATAAGACAGGAGAAGGATGAGGAAAGATAATTAACACTCAAGTACACAAATACAAATATGCTCATGAAAATATGTAGTATACATATTATACTTATAAAGATATATGAATAAATTATATACATTTATTCATATCAAATATTTAAATTTGAGTTACTCTACACAGACAATTACACTCTACTCAGAAGCCATAAGTTATGAAATAAAAAGTTATTGGCAAATGTGTGATATTTCTTCTCAGGTTCTTAGCCTTGAATGTCCTGGAGATTTCTAAAACAATACAGGCTATTGATATCACATTGTTGCCTGTCAGAAATAAGTGATAATGCACTATAATATAAACTGAAATTATCTTATTAAGATTATATTGAACCAAAACACAGAATGAGAGGGACCACTGATAATTACTTCTATTAGAGAAGCAGTGGGTTTTGTTGTTGTTGTTTTGTTTGTTTGTTTGTTTGTTTTGGTAGTTTGTAAGGAAATAAAACATTTTTGAGAGACGCCTCAATTTAGTGAATAGCTAAATCCCACATGTTTGTCTGATTCATAGATGTGGGAAGTTTGAGGAAGAAAAGACAACTATTAGGGTTTCAGGTCTGAAGTGAGTGTCAGCATAGCTCCCATTAGCTGAGTTTGCAAGTAATTCTTTATAGGGCTTATTCAATTCCTTCATCTGTTTGAATGTATTTACCTGAATTTCTTTGAGTGATTTATTTCCCTCTTTCAAGGCTTCTATCACGCTCATCATCTCAGTTTTAAAGACTTCCTCTTGTGCTTTGTGGGTGTTTATGTGTTCAAGTCTTGCTGTGATAAGATCACTGTTTTCAGGTGGTGTTATATGGCTCTGAGTTTTTTGTTAGTTTTCCTGTGCTGGTCTCTTGGCATCTGGTCGTCTCTGGAGTGATCAGGCCTAGAAGTTCCTCCAGTGAGGTCGCTGTCTTTGTCTGAGCTCAAAGCTGATGGCTTCCTCCACAGGCCTTCTTGAGATGTCAGGGCTCTGCTTATCTGTTCTGTATCCCAGATGCACTAGGCTGGTTAGCAGCTAGCATGCAGAGAGAGAGATTCGAGCCTAAGGATGCTCAAGAAAAAGCAACTAATGTGGAGTGTGGCCCACGCAGGTTTCTGCTCTGCCTGTGTACTCTGTGTCCTAGCTGTGTCGGACCAGTAAGCTGAAGGTGGGAGGGGAGAGATCTGATCCCAAAACTGCTCGTGGGTGGCAGCTAATGCAGACTGTGGCCCACACAGGTCTCTGCTGAACCTATCTGCTCTGTGCCCTAGCTGTATCAGGCCAGTAAGCTTCAAGCGGGCAGAGATATCAGAACCCAAAGCTGCTAGCAGGATGGCAGCTAATGTGGAGTGTGGCTGGCACCAAGACACACCTCTGTCTGTCTGCTCGGTGACTCAGATCAGGTAAGTAGCAGATGGGTGGAGAGAGCCCAAAGTTGCACAGGTGTCTCACAGTCTTTCTCAAGATGGCAACTAAGGTGAGTTGTCCCCTGGGACTTTTCTGTGGGTAAGCCGCGTGGCCAGGAGTCAGACCCATGCATGCTGCATACAATGTGGATCCTTCTCACCTGGGAATCAGCAGCAAAGTTGTTTGGTATCTCTCAGTTTGGTCTTCAGGTCTCTGTGTTGTCCTGGTTGTCCTGCGGATCAGAGGTGATGTGTGATAGGTGCCACTATCTTAGATTACCTCCCAAGTTTGCAAGTTATTAATGATGTCAATTAAGAATTTTATTTTGTTTTCATGTTCTGGCTATTATGAATAAGGCTGCAATGAACACGGTTGAGCAAATTTTCTTGTTGTGTGCTGGAGCATCTTCTGGGTATATTCCAAGGAGTGGAATAGCTGGGTCTTGAGGAAGCCCTATTCCCATTTTTCTGAGATAGCACCAGATAGATTTCCAAAGTGGTTGTACTAGTTTGCATTCCCACCAGCAATGAAGGAGTGTTCCTCTCTCCCCACATCCTCGCCAGCATGTGGTGTCGCTTGAATTTTTGATCTTAGCCATTCTGATGGGTGTAAGATGGAATCTCAGAGTTGTTCTGATTTGCATTTCTCTGATCCCTGGAGGGGGAGACCTGGTGGCACTCAGAGGAAGAACAACAGGTTACCAAGAAGAGACTTGATACCCTATGAGCATATACAGGGGGAGGTAATCCCTCTCAGGAACAGACATAGGGGAGGGGAATAAGGGGAAAATTGGAGGGAGGGAAGAATGGGAGGATACAAGGGATGGGATAACCATTGAGATGTAAGAAGAATAAATTAATAAAAAAAATTTTATTTTGAATATGTCAAAGCAGAAGTTACAAGTAAAGTTATAAAAAGATTACTGTACTTGTTTAGACACAGGCAGAAAGAGAGCTACAGATTTGTGTATAAATTGTATATATTGTCTTTCTTTGTAATTCCTTTGTAAGACAAAAGCTCATGTCCCTGGCATTTATCATTTATATTGATTTTCTTTCTTTCTTTCTTTCTTTCTTTCTGAGATTTTTTTTGGGGGGTTATTGTTCTTACTTTTAGGAATATGTGTGAGGACTTTTTTGCAGAAGAAATTACTTAAATATAATTGAATGACTAAAAGTCCACTGCAGCAATACTTATAAAATTTTGCTCAATCACCATGCTTGTAAGCCTGATACCATGTTTTCCAATGAGATAGTCATGGACTCTAGCCCCCTGGAACTGTGAACTCCAAAATTAAATGCTTTATTTTATAAGTTGCCTTGGTAGTGCCTTCACAGCAATAGGAAAATAGTTAAGATCCATTATACTTATAATTATAGAAAATAATGATAATAATAATAATAATAAAATTATTATTATTATTATTATTATTATTATTATTATTATTATTATTATTTTCTCCATGTTTAGTTTTGAAAACCTATGGATTATTATTAACCATAATCAAAGTTTACATTTTCTTCTGAAATAAATTTTCTACTGAGATACAAAGCAATATTATCTTTTATTAAATTTCTGTTTTTAATGTACTATTAGGACGTTTTTATATATCATCTTCATAAAACAACCCTGTTCTACCTTCATCCAATTTTGGTGAAGAAAACTCACCTTTCCTCCATTTCATATAAAGACACTTTGATCTTGAAGACCATAGACAAAAAACTTTTGATGGATTTGTTTTGCTTCATATTTATTTTGTTAGATTTTTATGTTTTCACAATCAATGATTTTTTCCAAAATATTTCTATTTCTACCAGTTAAATGATTTTGTGCATGAAGTTTGACTTTTGATTTAGTGTTTGTTACATTATGTGCTTGTCCAGTCGTATATGCTCTCAGGGGGTGCTAGGGTATGCACAGATGGAATGTTAATGAAAGTTTGTGGGTCCATCTGCACAGCTATAGAGTAATTGCTATCCACAGAGGGTGAAAAGATATAGTTTTCTAGTAATATCCTGGGCTTTTAATAGTAACTGCACACTGATTCCTATGTAAGTAAGTTCAATAAACTGACCAAACTATTTATAAGGAACCCTGTCATTGGTCTATCACTAGTGTCCTATTTGGAATGTGTAGATATTTGCTTATGCATACCCAGAAAAAGTTAAAATAGGAGATAACACTTGAAATGCATGTAGAGCGAACGATGTTACGGTAAATCTAAATTATTGTACACTTTCATAGATAACACATTCAAATTCAAAGTGTCATTTTAATTATCAACAAATGTTAATTAATAAATGCATTCTGAGGTCTCAAAGTAAAAATAAAATACATATTTATACATATTATTATTATCTAATAATTATTTTCCTAGTGTATTTACACAAATATTGAGAGTATTGAACTTTAAATTTAAAATGAATGAAAGACCATGGTGAATGGTCATTTTAATTTCTTCAATGTTAATTCTAGTGTCAAAAACAATTATATCTGCTTGTCTCTGGTATAGTAAATTTTGAGTCCTGTAGTACTGCCATAGTATGCTAAGTCTGAAAACTATTAGAGCAAACATCGCTCAGCATACCAGATGGGAAGCTCATAATAGGGCTAATCACCTTCAATCTACAAAATGAACCCAGATGTTCTACATTCTTAAACCCCTGGATTTGTCTTAATATTGATGTCTAAGATAGACAAAGATTGTTAAAAAGTATTTACATATCTAGTTATTTCCTGCCTTTAAATATTTTTTATATCTGCATGTCTTGAAGGATTTGATCAGATCCTTTCTTTCCACTAAATCAAATCTTACTAGCCTCCCAGCAAGTTCAGAACTCTTAAGGCTTCTGTCACACAAATCTTCTTTTTTTTTTTTTAATCTATTCTCCCAGAGAAAAGATTTTGAATAAAATTAAAGGAAACCCAGAAACAATTATAATGATGTGAAAGAAAATGAATAGTTCATCAATAAACTAGTAGAGAAAAAAAATCCTCCAAACATAAATATCTCTTCTTTTATTTTCTTCTTCGGGGACATTTACCTATAAAAGTATTGCTAATAGTCTTACCATTTATTCAACTGTCAACCTGTAAATTTGCTTTAGGTGGATATATTAAGTTACTTATATTTATGCATGTTCTTTTTCAGATTAATGAAGTAAATTATTCTTAATTATCCTCATTCTTTCCCAAAACTTTTCTTCTGACTACTAGTACATATATACAAGTGATGTATAGGGCTAGGGATCTAAACTAGCTAATATCAGAATAAATGTTTTTCTGCGAAGACCTTAGTTATAAAGTCCTTAGAAAACTTGTACTTGTGGTAATTATGATACCAAATTCAGTGGTTATTTTGTCAACTTCTATCACACCAGTCCTTGTAAGCATCTCAAAGAGTAGACAAAAGAATATTTAGTAGATGAAAAAGACAATTTTTTAGCATTTATTATGTGCAAATTAACAGTTATTTAATTCACTAAACAGTGAGCAAATATTTCTTGAATACTATGATTTGCTCTTATGGTGTATCAAAAAGAAGTAAGATGTCAAATGAATTTATTTTATTTTAAAATTTATTTTATTTTATTGTTTTCATACTTATGAGTGTTGTGCCACATATATGCATGTACAACATATATGTATATATACGTGTGTGTGTGTGTGTATATGACCATATATGTATCTATATATATACATTGCTCACTATGGTATGGGGCATATAAAATATTCTGTGCTCTGCTCCAAAGTTTGTCTGTGAGTCTTAGCATTTACTTTGACCTTGTACTGGGTTGAGTCTTTCAGAGGACCATATATGGTAGGCTCCCAGGCTGTTCCCTCTCTTCAAGAACTTCCAGTTTCTATTCTAGTTGCTCTTATGGATGAGCATTGAGCATCCTCCTTAGCATCCTTCTTGGTTATTAGCTCCTTTGGATCTGTGTTTTATAGTGTGGTTATCCTGTATTATATGACTAAAATCTGCTTATAAGTGAGTATGTAACATGCATGTTGTTCTGGGTCTGAGTTAACTCACTCATTATGATCAATTCTAGTCCCACCTGTTTGTTACAACTGATAATTACATTAACTACTAGATTGTTCATATTAACTTTGGTTCATAAATAGCCATATTGTCTCTCTTAAGTTTGCATGTGTGTGTATGTGTGTGTGTCTCTATGTGTGTGCATGTGTTGTAATTTTGCTTTTAATGTTGCACACACACACACACACACACACACACACACACACACACACATACACACACACACATGTATCTAAAAGCCAGCAGTGGTAGTTTTACAGTGGCTGGCTTTCTGGAGCACTCTTCCTTTTATTAACAAGGCCTAGTCTCTCACTTCTCCTGAGCTCTTGAGTTGAGTAGTCTTGTTACCCAGCTTCCGCTCCTGAACATTGTATTATGGGCAGGACATAATCCATCACCAGTCTTAAGTGAGCATTGAAATATGAAGTTTACTCTTCATGTCTATGTGGCCAGCACTTTATTTATCATGCCAAACCCTAGACATTCTCTTTGAATTCAAATACTTCAGTGGATAAGTTCAAATTTTATGTTATATTATGTGAACTATTTAAATACTTTTAATTTTTATCAGAAATGGAGTTATTTTCTGATTTCTTTTCAGTTGACATGGTGTTTCTGAAATATGAAATTATTTATATTAAACACCCAAGAATATGCTTCATAATATTAGTGTTGAAAATTGTTTCATGATTATGTCACAAAAAACATAGTTAAACAAAATAAAGTGAAGGAAAATAGATATTTGATAGACAAGAAGATCATTGTGAAACCTAAAAGCTTCTATACATCAAATGAAACAGTAAACAGGGTGAAAGACAATCTACAAAGTAGAAGACAGCTTAGCATGTAAGGTAGAAAAAGGATGCCTTCAATTAAAACCAAGTAACTAGTTTTAAAATAGACTAATTATTTTAATAATCATTTTTCTAAGAAGAGAAAGGAAATAAAAAATGACCAAAATATATATGAAACTCATTTACTAATATCACCAATCCTGTGGGAAGTGAAAATACAGTTCACAATGAAATATGACTTTATTTATTTTAAAAAGAAAAGAATGCATTAAGTATAGAAGCAATCCAGGAAAAAACTAGCAATGCTCTATAGAAAACACGATATGATCTAGAAATCTCACTATTAATTTCATATCCAAATTAATTGAAATCAGAGTCTCTTAAGAGACCTATACACCATCCTGATTCTCTATTCAAAACAGATAAAATTATGTATTGGATTAACTTTAAAATTACAATTAAATAAAGATATAATTCCCACTTTCTCCATTCCATTTTCTTCTTCTTGCCTTTTCTAGATGCTCCATCTCTCTCCTTTTCAACCTTCCCATGGTAGAACTACACTGTTGTTTAGCTTTGATTGATACAGTTACACCCGTTCTCATATATATCAATAAATTCATCCACACACATCCACACACATACATCCATAAATAAAAACACCTTGATGCATCTCTTTATCCTGTTTCTGTATATATGGTTTTAGCTTTTATCTCTTTGTACATGCAAGCACGGATGTAGAAAAAAGAGAACATTCCTTCCTTGCTGGTGAGAGTACAAACTAGTAAGACCACTTTGGATATCAATTAGGTGCTTTCTCAGAAATCTTGGAATAGCTTTACCACAAAACCCAGCTATATCACTCCTGGGCATATACCTGAAAGATACTCCACCATACAACAAGGACATTTGTTCAAGTATGTTCATAGCAGCTTTATTTGTAACAGCCCGAATCTTGAGTCAACATAGATGCTCCTCAACTGAAGAATGGATAAAGAAACTGTGGAATACTATTCCGCTATTAAAAATGAGGAACTCTTGAAATTTGTAGGCAAATGGGTGGAACTAGAAAAAAAATCATCCTGAGTTAAGTAACCCAGACCCAGAAAAACACGCATAGTATATATTCACTTATAAGTGGGTATTAGCCCCTCACAGATTTCCTCTAAGAGACTACACCCAGTGGGGGATCGGACAGATACTAGAACTCAATGCTGGGTGGACTGCTGACAGTTGTATAGAAGAGTAGGAGGATGGAAAGACCCAGAGGGGTTCAGGAGCTCCACAAGGAGATAAGGATGGCAGATCTGGACTCAGGACGCTGACCCAGAGTGATGCACCAATGAAGGACAATTCATCCACTGAACGTAGACTTCTTGTCAGATATAGATGATAGACAGCTAATTCTCCATATGGTGGTGGTGGTGGTGGGCAGGGGACTTCCAATGAACTTCTGACATGTACTCTGGAGCCCATGATTTGACCACCGCCCTATGGCAGGACACCCTTTCAGGTGCACAGAGGAAGGGGGATGCAGGATAACCTGATAGGACCTGGTAGGCTGTGTCTAGACACCCCTGCTGCCCTGTCAGAGGTCTAAGGTAGAGGAATGAGGCAGAAGAGGGAGGGAGGATGGTAACAGGAAGATAAAAGCTAGGGGATAACAATCAGGATGTCATAGGAATAAAATATAATAAATAAAATATAAAAACAAAAACAAAACAAGCAAGAGGGACATATTTAGCTATAAAAATGAAAATGTAATAGTAAATAGGTGGGCATAGGAACATTGAATTCACTTTCATGAGGAACCCCATAAAATTCTTCTTCGTCGCATATACAGAGCCATGACAGACAAAAACAAAAAACAAAACAAAAAAATTAAAAAATAATATGCCGCCCAAGTCCAGATTAATTATGCCCAATGAGCTTGTTGGGGCTTGTAGAATCATGCATTATTCAAAAAGCTGCATCCTGTGGAGACCCACTGCAATATGGCTGAAGAGTTTGGAAAATGGCATCACTGTAGACAACTCAATCAACTCCGTTACTATCCAGGTAGTTTTTACTGCTCATCACTTGCTCTATGATGATTTCCTAAGCTCATTAGGTTTGACGTGGATGTAAAATTATATTTTTCCACACATAGTTGAGCCTGGGTTATTGTGTATATTCACTCACATCTAAAAAGTTTGCTGGTAATTCTATCCCAGCATCATGCATGGTGACTCATGACACTAACAAAACCATCCGATTGGGAAGGCTTTTTAAAGACATCATTATCCTGATTTTTCATTGTCCAGTAACAAGTCCACACTATGTATTCAGCAATACACTATAGGTAAACCGTCTAGTTATGGCACAAAGCCAACGGCAGTGAAAAAAAATGTATCTTGTAGTCAGCTACAGGGGCATCTCTGGCCAACTACTTATAAAGAAAGAGGTAACTCATCCTGGGCATAGAGATTTTTAACCAAAATGACTTCGATGACTGCAATTCTCTTTGTTTGTTTGGTTTGGTTTGGTTTTGATACACACAGGGTGATGTAATTCAATCTCTAAGTGATTTTTACTATTCTTTCAGATGTTTGTTCAATCTACAATGCACTCAGTCCTTAGTATACACTATAGCTCTATTTTGCTTCATGGAATCAAATGTCCTCCATTCTCTACTCCAATGTCTCAGTACCTATGTTCTGAAGAGAGAAGAAATGGTCTAACCAGACAGGAGAGCTATTATTTCTTTTTCTTGTTTACTTTTCCTGACACATTCATTCAGAATGGGTATTTCCAGGAAAGATATATGTCAAGGGGGTAATTTTTACTCAGAATCCAGTCCAAGGAGATGTATAGGGTGTAGGACAATCAATGCATAGGAGTGCTATACCCTGCAGGAAGGCCCCAGAGCCAGCTTGACCAGACTCTAATAATTCCAGAAAAGGATTCTATTCTTTTCTCTTTTCTCCTTTTATTGAAAAGGGTTAACATCCAGGTCCATTTAACATAACCCTAAATCTTGACATCACTGTGTTTTGTTTATTCTCCAGCCATGGCTCTTAATGGCCAATGTCAAGCATATAAGAAACAGCTTTCCTAAGACTTTGGCCTTTTTCTTCAACTCTTACATTTTCAACCACTTCTGTGAAATTACCTGAGCCTTGGAGGGTACTCTAATACACATACATACATGCATACATATATACATATATACATACATACTTACATACATACATACAAAATACTTTTTCTGTGCCTTAGATTGTGAAACCATAGCAATGGTCATATAAAAATAGTTTGACCCATTATGAAACTGACTCCATAAATAACACCATTGCAATGAAAGCTTTGCTCTAAAACCAAGGCTAACAGCAGCTGCAAACCTCTTAACTGCTATTTTTATAGTATTTCCAGATGTGTATTCAAAAATGTGCTTGGATGACTCAAGAAGATCACATCACTGAAAAGTCCTGTCGCATCACATGTAAAAGCTTCACAGAATAAAAATCATTGAGTGCCCTGAAAATATTCAATATTACATGATTTTTAAATGGAAGTGTAAGTTTGATGGGCATGGATCAGAGTTCAGAAGACATCTGTTGAACTATGAAGGTTTTTTTGTCCTGAAACAAAAAAATAAGACCAGGGACAAATGGGTAGTAGTATAGAGTCTTTTTAATAAAGAATAAAGTGCTTTCAGAAATGTAAGTAGTCAGTAAAACAGGAAAAGTTGCAAGGCTCCAAAATTCCTGGGCCAAGAGAATTTTCATCTTCTGTGGGTCACTAACATAATGTCTACTTTCTCTGGCATTGGTAACATTTAGGTCATTCTCAGACATGTTCCATCCCTTCCATCTATTTCTTGGTGGGTCATTCCCAGTTTCCTGCTACTTGGCTTTTTTAAAAATGGGTTTATCTTGATGCTTCCCTCAATGACGTCGTCTGACTTGACTTTAGGTATCCAGTTTAATATTTATAGACTGAAATTTTTATAAGGATGGAAACTTTCCTTATAGCTAGTTTTTAGTCTACCTCTTATAAACTTTACTTATGCAGTGATTTTAAAGAAGGAGGTAGAATTACAATTATCCCACCTGAGATTTTAAAATATCATGTGAAAGAAGGGAGAAAGAACTGACAAGATGGCTTAGCAGGTAAAAAGATTTGCTGTCAAACTTGACAACTTAATTTAAATTCCTTGAGTAAACATAATAAGAGAGTACCAACTCTTACAAGTTGTCCCTCTGACCTTCATATGTCACTGGTACTATAAACATAGTTAAAAAAAAAAGCCTATGTTTGGGGAGCACGTAGATCCTAATGGAGAAGCCACAATTTTCTTCATTTGCCATTCAGTGCCAGTCAAATTGCCTTCTAAATAATTGTGTCAATATCTTGAGATTACTTCTCCTGCTACCTTTGCTTAGAGAATTTTCATTTGGGTGTGGACAATTTTAAACGTTAAGAGATATGACCAGATGTTCAAAGTGATAAGACTGAGTGATTGTTCAATTTTCAACCGTAAGTAGAACATCCTGCAAGGCTAATTAAATATTTCAGAAGAAGCAGCAGGAAGGATCTAAGATCTGGAGAAAAGGCTGGGAGAGCATTGTGGAATGCCTTCTTTAAGCCATGACATACTAATGTTACATGAGTGCATCATAATTTTGATTTCATATTTATGGCCTGTGTGGAAAGATTGTCTTGTGAACTGTGTGTAATAATCGCCTACCATTTACAAGCTGATGTCATAGTAGCTCAGGCAGGAGATAGGAGCTGGGAGTTCCAGGAGAAAGAGAGGAACTCTAGAATAGAGTCAGAGGCAGGAGATTTGTCCATGCACTCGGAGAAGGAAGGATGCATGAAACTGAGGCAATTTAACCAGCCATCTGTCACACACCCAGAATAGAATAAATGAGCAATTTAAGTTATGAGATACTTGGAGAGGGAGTCTAAGCTTATGGCTTAGGCATTTATTCATAAAAATAAAGTCCCAGAGTCATTATTTCAGGAATTGGGGTATGGTAAGAAATCCAGTGGTTACACATCTGCATAATATTGTTTAGGCCCATCATCTTATCACAGATAGAAAGATGCCCCTTTAAGACCTATTCCTCCCTAATGATTTATGGTTAAAATTTGAAGGGAAGAAGAGAAAACTTTCCTTCTATGGTGTATAGACACTTGTAAGATTTTCATCTGTTCAAAATATATTGTACATATGTACAGAAACATCACGATTAAACCTATTTTTATCCATAATTAACACATGCTAATAAAATATTAGCAATGATAATAACTGATAATAGTAAAACTAATTATATAAAGCCTGTCTAACCAGGTAGTTTAGCACAAAGATCTCTGCAGTGCTTTGTCTCTCTTATACATGAAGAATGAGTTTTTTCTGCAAAAATATCTTTTACTTTTGTCTACTCTCATAATATTCTGTAATAAACTCTATCTCCTCCTGTTACACGTTATGTACATTATCAAAATAATTTTATGTGGATCACAAAGTAAACACAGACCTGAAGAGATGAGAGAGATGAATCATATTCAGTAATGAAGGACATAAATGAAAGCTAAATATATATACATATATTTTATGATTGTTATTATAATTTAGTAAGATAATATTCCTTTAAAATTATTTCTTGTGAGAGTAAACTTAGTTTGAAGGAAATATTAAATATGTACTTGCATATTTGTAACTGGAAAAGCAGTATAACAAAGCCAATGATGATCAAGACAGTTCAAAAACATGTGTAGACTTTCTCTGCTAGACATCAAGATGTATAATCCTCCTGTGATTTTTAAAATAAGGTGGTTTTATGTGAGATTAAACAAATAGATCAATGGACCAGAACAGGGACCTGCAGTGCCACACATAAATATGTCACTGATGCATATAAATCTATTGGGAAGAAGGGAGAAATATTTAATAAATCATATTGAAATAATTAGCTATCTTCATGGAAGTACAATAAATTTAGCATACTATTTCATGATATGTCCAAAATCAAATTCCCTCCTGAATGATGATCTAAATGTAAGAAATAAATATTTAAGCAAACATAAAATAAATTCATTACAAAAGAAATCAAAGACATGTTTATAGTTTACACTTTTGTACCACAAAGATGTCAATGCCAATATATCAAGTACACGTGTATACACACAAAGCAAAAGTAGAAAGCTAAAATATACCTTTGATTGCCTGAGTACTTATATAATGTTTTCACATTGACTTTTGTTATATGTTTATAAAAAGCAAAGACTCTGACTCCTGCAGTGCATTAAGAAAAATTAAAATGACCTAAGTCAAAACGTGTCTCATGACAATGAGCATAGAGAGGTAATAATAATGACCCTAAACATATGTAGAATCCCACTGATACATAGGATAGGTGAATTATATATTCATTCAACACAGTGAAACAATCAAAGGTTGGAATTATGAAGTAGAATGCAAAGACAGTCATTGAATATTTTTAGTTCACTGAATTATTACCTTCATAATAGACAATTTGGCAGCCATTCCTCTTTTTCGAGGGGGGTTTCTTTCATCTTTTTCAAGACAGGATTTCTTTGTATGGCCTTAGATGTCCTGGACTTGCGTTGTAGACCAGGCTGGTCTTGAACTCATAGAGATCTGTCTGCCGCTGCCTCTTGAGTGCTGGGGTTACAAGCTTGTGCTACCACACTGGGAAGCCATTCTTAAAAATATGTAAGAGACCACATTTGAAAGGTTATCTTAAGCCGTTCCTAGTGATATAACAAAATGCCTTACCTACACGTTTTATAAAGAGTGGATATTTACTTTTCATGGTCTGTAGGCCAGGAATCTCACCACCAAGATGCTATGAAGACTGCTTTCCAGTGCTTTTAAGTTGGCACCAAGTTACTATGAACCCAGAAGGGACTGATGCTGTATCTTGCATTAGTGAGTTTTTCTAACTCATCCTCAAGACTCCTTTTTAAGATGCTAATGCATGTGAACCAAGTCTCAGATATGTATCTCTTGGGGACCATATCTTCTCTATCCTCTCTTGCCTGCCCCCTTTCTCCTTGCATCCTAACTGAGATGATGTGAGGTTTTTTTTTCTGTCATGTCCCATTCACATTCCTGGACCCAATCCTCTGTAACCCTGAACCAAAAATTCTTTCTCCCTTTTCAGTTCGTTCAGATACTTGGTACAAGCACATAAAAGTGATAAAAATCCAAGACCATCTCAGCTCTTATGAAACTGTGACACTGTACAGCCTCCATTAGGAGGAGGACAGAGCTATCTAAAAGAGTTGAGCCAGCCCACAAACTCATCAGAGGTAACTAATAAACTTGGTTTTTGAGTGACTACAGTGAGGGTGTGTTGTGAATCAGGGTTAAATAACTCAGCTTACTATATCAAAGACTTATTTAAAGCCTTCAAATTCATTAATTCAAATACATTTTAAGTTTGTACTATGTACCACTTGTGGGATTCAAGACTCAGTGTTGCAAGAGATCAATTATGTCCCATGTATAGAGCAGCTAACGTGCTGTGAAGGGAAGTGTTGAAATATCCATGGAAATATGACATAGTAAACATGATCACCGAGACTTCCAGAGTATCTGAGAGGAAGTCAGAAGACTAGGAGGGCATTGTCCAGGATGAATTTGAAAAACATATAGGGAAGAATGGAGAGCTTGTGCAGGGATTGTTTTACACACACACACACACACACACACACACACACACACACACACACACACATGCACAAACCAACTACATACTGGGAGATCATTAGGGAGTATATTTAATGTGTGTTAAAGCAAGAAGGAACGATAGGGCAAGAGACAACTAATTTAAATACATCACATACATCCATTGCCTATTTTTTGTAATTAACAAGGTACTATTACTTTCAGAGGATTATTTTGAGGGAAGAAGTTTATTTGTGTTTATCCTTTTGGCAGAGACGAGGGTTGTCTTAGAACATGGATGTTACTTTGCCAGTCAATTAAAATGAATGAATTCAGATTTTAAGGAAGTAGACAAGAGGAGGTAGACTAAGAACTGAAAATGTCATGTATGTTTTGTGTAGGAAAAATATACCTCACAACCACAACATAGAAGAACAAGAGCTATAAAGATCTTCTTTGACATTGTAAGCAATAAGTGGAAAAACAGTGTGCTCACACAATATGACTTTCACTGACATTGACAGAATCACACAACTAACATTTGAGCAGACGGTGAGTCCTCAAATCTTTGCTTTAATAGGTTTCACACCGCACCCTAACTGAACAATTAGTTTCAGTTATTTTTCTAAGTTAACTAGAGCAAGATAAATATAGTGGTGAACATCTAGCATTTGGTTGCTAGACAGGAGATTCTAGAATTTAAGGTCATCCTCCTTTGATGTCATCATGGACTACATGAGGATCGCCCCCTACACAAAAAAATAGAAGAAGTGAGAGAGTGGGCAATGAGAATTATTAGTATGATTCATTTAGCACCTGTATCTAGATAAGATATTATTGTCTACCTTTTTGAAAAAAAGTATTTCTATTCTCATTTTGTGTTAGTAACAGAAATAAATCAGTTCACACACAGGAGTTTTGTGACAAAGGAGTTAAGGACATTTTGTTCGAGACTCAGAACATGCTTTAAAGAAACTAAGATGCCACTAGGATCAGAATAAATGACAATGTTACATCAGTTTACTTATCAAAGGAGAGACCAGGATGGCGTATCTGAAAACTGATCTGAATGAAAGTGGCCCCCTGATGCCTGGTGCTGAGCATCATGAAAGCCACAAAAAGATTTAAAAGTGAACATGTGGGTATGTTAAAAAATAGTTAAAATAATAAAGCATCAGTACTGAGGATACTGTAAGTTTTGAAAGTAATGAAAAGAAAACAATGACTGACCCAAGTCTGTGGAGTTCAGTTTGAAGAGAGGCACTCTGTTCAGACAACTTGGTTGAGCAGGAGAAGGAAATGGATTCTAGAAGGTAAAATGCTAAGGCAGTGTTGGAGAAGTTTTATCTGCATGGGGCATAGATTTGGGGTTTATATACAGAGAAGATAAAAATATCCTTTCTTTTTCTTCCTTTAGCATTACTGGAACACGTCATTTGTCATAACAGTAGTGGTGGACTAATTAAGAAGAAGAGTTCCAAGTACAACATTAATGTATTAATTTGTTATTTATCAATTAACTCAATTGATCCTATAGTGTGATTCATTGTGGCAAATGGGACCAGTTCATCAAACACTAAACAGACATTTAAATAATTATTATATAATAACTAGATTTTGTATTTGACATATTATTTTATAGATGTTACTTAACACTAATAGATTATTTAAAGATGGAAAATATAAAGATATTTTCACTAATGAAATGATTGTAGTAGTAACCTTCTTGATAAATATGAAAAAATTTAAAGTCCTTGAATGTCACCATGTCATAGCCTAAGATGTAAGTAATTAATGACCATTTCTGTAGAACAGATCTCAGTCATCTTGCCACCATTTGTCCTTTGGAATAAATATTTGAAAAAGAATAAATTCCATGTTAAAATTCTTACAATGCCAGATTGCGCCAAATACCTTCTAAACAAGCGTGCTTATAGTTTTTTGTTTTTGTTAAAAAATATTCCTTACTTCTGTTAAAGTTCTGAGTTATGTAAACATGATTCTATCCATAAACCAGATCAAGCTATGAATTCAACAATGGCCTTTACGGGTCGATATTTCCTATTAACTATCTTAAGTTATTGTTATCAAAGTGCTAGAAATAAAATGTCTCTCAGTTTTCAAGTAATGAAGAAATATTGTAACAGACTATATTTCATGAATTACTTTAGTACAGTTTGAGTATTCAGCACACCAGTTTGGTTTTATGAGTATTCCATAATTAAAATCATAAGTTGGAGTGTTTTCATATTTAAGGAGACAGATGGCTAAATACGGCAGATAAGCAGAATACGATGAATAATTCAAGAAAGGTTTCTAACAGTACATTTGTCCACTACCTTAGTCCAATCTGCCTCTTTCTAGACTCTGACATAAAAACTGAAGAAACTGTTGATTAGAAAATGATTTTTTCGTTCCCTTGAGAAACTTCCCTCATGTTAGTAGCACCTACATATCTTTTATTTTATAATTTTCCTAAAATGCAGCATATATATATATATGTGTGTGTATATATATATATATATATATATATATGAGATCATTGTTATTTTAAAAACAAAATCCTAAATGTTTGATTTTTGTTTGTTTGTTGAGACAGAGCAGCCTTGATTGTCCTAGATCCCCTTTGTAGTCCAGACTGATCTTGAACTCACAGCGATCAACCTGCCTGTCTCTGCCATCTGACAGCTGGGATTACAAGCATGGGTCACCATGCCTGTCTTCTAAAAATTTGATTTTACAAATAAAGATATAATAGAGAATGATTTAGGTACAACTCTTTAGAATCATCTAAATAGAATAGATAGTATTTTCCTCAAGGTTGCCAAATACAAATACAAACATTTGAATGTAACTTTTACATAAGGCTTTCCTCATTGTTTCGTAACTGTTTTTTTACTGTCTATAGTTTATTATAAATAAATTAAGTCCATATGGAAAAAAATACTCGGGAGCCAAATGCTGTGGGGAAAGACTGCCAGCTCAGAGAGACAGAGAAAGCGTCCAACTGACCTTAATACTTAACCTAAGTCCCAGAAGGAAAAAGCCCTTTATCCTTTTCCATGCTGTCTTAAATAACCTTCAAAAGAATATCCTCCTTTCTACTTCCAATGCATTTTTCTATCTGTCCTCTGGACTTCCTCTCACTCTTAATGGGTTTCCCCCTTGTTCACTTCCTATCACCTGGTTGTTTGCTCCCCTTGACATAAGGTTAATTTTATTGAATCTTGTTTACAGAAAGTTTTGGACTAAAGATATGTACTAGGGTTGAGCCATACCACAACTAGAAACAGGTTTTTCCAATACACAATCTCAGGGTTCGCAGTGTAATAAAATATTCTACAATTATATATGTATATATATATATTTATATTAATACTGTATGTGCTAGTGAGAATCTGGTATTGAAAGGTACATCTCAGTTTTCAATGATTCATAGACACAAGGAACTGCACAACACACACCTACATAAACAAAAACACAGACAAAATAATAAACATATATAGTAACCTAATGAGTGCTTGAATGTCTGTGGTTAAATAAGTGTTTCAAGTAGTATACTTACAATGCACAATTCTTGACTTCTCACTAACTTATTGCAATGAGTTATGGGTGACTGTTGAGGCAACAATCTGTCTCTATCATCTTCTCATTTGGAAAGCTGCTTACCTGCACTTCCTGTATACTCAGGTTATCAATTTTATTCCTTCTCAAGTCTCTGATGAGGCCAAAGACCAGATAGTTCAGTTTTACAATTAAGCTTAGTTGTTTAGTGGTTAAGATGTTTTCAGGCCTAGATGGATGTTTTGAGTTGATAATTATGAGATATGATAGATATTGATTTACATTCAGAATTTTAGATGCACCAAGATAAGAAAAATGTTTTCTTCAAGATTGCAAAATACAAAAAGGCAAAACACAGAGAATGTAACATTTATATAATTCCTGATTGTGTCATGGTTCTTTTGCTATAGGTAGTTTATTTTACAGGTGCAACAACATCAATGTATATGTAAAAAATAAATAATATTTAAAAATTAAATATATAAAATGTAAGAACTTCATAAAAATGTTCTGTCCTGCTTTGTATCTCAAAATATTTACCAGCTCTACTTAAATTAATATATGAAAGTCTGGAGTTTCAGTACATATATCTTTATCCAATTTTAGCTCCTACTACATGCATATTAAATCTATGCCTCTACAATTTTTATTTCAAAACATGAGAAGTAGTGTCTAGTTCATATGATTAATGTGAAACATAAATTAAGTAACCCACTTACAGTGTATAGAAGTAAGGTCAAAACGTGCATTTTTAATTTCTCATCTTATGAGGCACATAAGACAATGGTCATGATACAATTTGGAATTAGAATATATTAATACAACTTGGATCGTTAAATGCACAGTTGTTGGAAGCATACACATTAAAATTACAAATACCTGGTACCTACATTAAAATGATAGATAGCTTAGCTAGCTATCACATCCCCAAAGTACTTTTTTTTATATTTTAGACTTTAATTTAATTGTATTCAATTGGTATTATTCTGTATGAACTGGACATTTCTGTGTGTTTGTTTGTTTCCACTATCCTTATTTTCCAATAATGCCTAATTTCTTTTACTTACATATACATTTATATTGCTACACACATATATATAATATATTACCTAAAGCAAGGTGAACCATGACACAATCAGGAGTTATATCAATGTTACATTCTTGTTTTTTTTCTATTTGTATTTGACAGCCATGAAGAAGACATCTTTCCTATCTTGGTGCATCTAAATTTCTGAAAGGAAAGGAATCTCTATCATATATTGCCATTATCAACTTAAAACAAATATCTAGACCTAAAAACATCTTAACCCCTAAACAACTAAGCTTAATTGTAAAATTAAGGTACCTGGTCTTCAACTCCATCAGAGACTTGAGGGGGAATAAATTTGATTACCTGAGTATGACAGGAATGCAGGTTAGTAGCATTCCAAATGAAAATATAAAAGAGATAGGTTTCTACCCGAATAGTCAACCAAAACTCTCCATAACGTTAGAGCATCTTCGTCAGCTTTCTGGCCCAATATGTCTGACAGACGTATTTGTGAGGCAGGAACTAGTGAGGACTTGCTTACCCTGTCTTGGTAGAATTTGGCCTTCAAATCTGCCTGCATCCAAGCTTTCCTTTTTTTTTTTTCCGGCAGAATTATGTCTGTGGTAGAAATGAGGACCTTTTGCTCAGTAGTTTTTTGCCAAATTTGAAGCCACTTCCATAAGGAGGTTCTTTGATGTTCAACATCTTCTTTGAGGTAGGCTGGGTGTTGCTAGGAGTTAACCTGTCTCATAAAGCATTTAAAAAAATGAAATGCCATATTATGCATGTCTCTGGGGTTTTTGACCTTCTCTACCTATCCTTCCTTATCTTTCTATAGAGTCATATCTATCTGCTGCACCTAAGATGTATATTTTTGTGATAAGAGTAGACTAGCAATTGACATGACAATTTCTACAAAAATTTAATTTGTATAATTCATTACTCCTAAACAGCTTGCTATAACACTTTCAAAGCATTGGCGTAAACCTTGTATTATAATTGAGTTATATGGGTACAGTATCTCATATTAGAGTAGAATATATATATATATATATATATATATATATATATATATATATGTGTGTGTGTGTGTGTGTGTGTGTGTGTGTGTGTGTGTGTGTGTGTGAAGTATAATCTTACATTAGTAGCTTAATATGTATACCTTTATTGATTTGCACGGGATTGCAATTTCCATGCTTTTCTTGACTTTTCACCTTCATCCATTTGTCTTTGAGGATATTGCTCAAACTCTAAATCTCTTTTATCATGAAGAGGAGCCAAACAGCACAGCACATGAAGACCTCCAATACCCTAATCTTAGTGTATTATAAACAGACTGAGATATCCCTTTGTTCCTCACTCATATTGCTGTCGCCTAATTGAGTCACCAGAGATGTCATACAGCATAAATAATCTTATGATAAAGACTAATGAATATAGTATCTTATAATTCATATAAACCCTTTAGGAAATTAATTTATTTAATGAAGATTTGCATCTAAATATTGCTATTCAAGTTGAACAAGTTACTGAGTGTTCTTACTGCCAAATGGAAAGGTTAAATGAGATAACCATTCACTTTCCTGTCCTACTTAAAAGCATACCTATTATTGTTAGTGTTTTTTATAATTGTATGCAGTTACTATTTTGTAGAAAATGTCTAGGACTATATATGGAGTATCATCTAATTTTCACTGCCTATATTATATATTTAGAGTTTCAGCAAATATTTGTTTAATGAACAAATGATTTATTGCTGCTAAAGCTGCATCCTCATTATGTTTATAATATGCATTGTAGTAATTTAATGCATTCATTACAGTGTGCCTTATCTTAATTACTAAATTGTATTTATTTTCCCTTAAAACATTTGGGAGTGCGTAATCATGAATTACAGAAATATAATATTTTTATGATGGTTGCTCAATAAATTACTAAGCAAAGATTTTCAGCACACCTGGGCAAACTCATTTGAAAGCAGAAGATATAGAGCTGTTTTCCTAGTAGATAACAACCACGGTGATAAAAACAGAAAGTATTTGCATTATATTTTATTTCCAGATGCTACCAAGTTACAAAAGTTTAGTCCAATTAAATTATTGTAGAAATGTGTGCTCTTTAAAAATAGATCTGCATAAATATACTTCTAAAACTGAAGAAACTGAGCTTGCACTATTCACAAAATATAAATTGTACAACTAGGCATGTAGTTCAAATTAAATATTTGAGATTTTGTTTTCTTTTGGCCATTAACTAAGGGATCTTGTCTAATAAAACATGCATTTTTGAAACAGAATAATCAACCTGTTGAAAAAAGAAGATAATTTTGAGGTTGCAGAAAACTTTGTAGTTACACAATATCAACCATTTTAAAGATTTACAATAAGTCTCTGAGAAACTCAATGAGTTTCTGGGGGAGACTAAAGAATATATTGTTAAAAGAAATTATGAATTTGTCTTTTCTTGCAGCTCCCACCATGTGTGTTTCTAGTTGTGTGTGCATTTTTGTGCATTCTTGCCCCTGTGCATTCATGTGTATGCATGCGTGTGCACATGAGAGTGTGTGTGTTTGGAAGTTTTAAAAGAAAAAAGGTACTATAAATTTGTAAAGAGGTTTCTAAGACCCTCTGGATCCTCCTATTTCCCCATATTTGACAACCTCCCCTTATTGGGGAGGCCTGGTGGCACTCAAAGAAAGAACAGGCAATCTACCAAGATGAGACTTGATATCCTATGACCATAAAAAGGGGAAGGATGTCCCCCTTGGTCATAGACCTAGGGGAGGGGAATGGGTGGAAAATGGGAAGGAGGGAAAAACAAGATGATACAAGTGATGGGGTAACAATTGAGTTGTAATCTGTATAAATTAAATAAAAATTTTTGAAGAGGTAAGAAAAATGTCAAATTTGGAAGGAGGGAGAAAATAATGTAAACCTAGTATACTTATGTGAACTTAAAAATGTGGAATGTGGATTCCTGGATGGAACAGTCTAAATCTTATCTTGGTACTCCTCTTGGGAATTTCATTCCATTTTAGAATTTGGTTAATTAAAATAATGGCTGAATTTTAAACTCTATACTTTTTAATGAAAACAGAGTTCCTCACTTACAATACATCTGACCACAGTTCCTGTCCTTCCACTCTTCCCAGTTTCTCACCCCCAAGAACTCATCCTCCCCAGATTCACTCCCTCTTCATTTCTTCTTCTGAAAATAGCAGGCTGCCAATAGATAATAACTAAACACAATGAAACAGCATACAATAATGCAAGGCAAAAGCCCCCATCTTGAATCTGGACAAGGCAGCCCAATAGGAAGGACAGATTGACAAGAGCAGAGAGAAGAGACATTGTTAGGAGTCCTTAAAAAGCTAAGAGCCATAAAATATACATAGAGACCCTGGTACAGACCCAGGCATGGCTATCACTTTAGTTTCTGTGAGCCCATATAAGCCCTGATTAGTTGAATCAGTAGACTGTGTTCTCTTGGCATCGTTTTTAAAATTATTTTAATTTTGTACATATACTTTTATATGATTACATTTATACACAATATATTATCTATGGTAAGAAGAACCATGACATAATCAGGAATTATATAAATGTTACATTCTTAGTGTTTTGGCTATTTGTATTTGACAGCCTTGAAGAAGACATCTTTCCTATCTTGGTGCATCTAAATTTCTGAATGTAAATCAATCTCCATCACATATTGTCATTATCAACTGAGAACACCTATCTAGATTTAAAAAATTCTTAACCCCTAAACAACTAAGCTTCATTGTAAAACTAAGCTACCTGGTCTTCAATTCCATCAGAGACTTGAGAAGGAATAAATTTGATTATCTGAGTATGCCGGGAGTGCAGGTTAGTAGCTTTCCAAATGAAAGGATGACCAGGACAGTTATCTACCTCAATAGTCACCCAAAACTCTCTATAATGTTGGAGCATCTTCTTCAACCTTCTTTCCCAATATATCCGACAACCATATTTGTGAAGCAGGAACTATTCAGGACTTGCTTAAATCTGTCTTGGCAGGGTTTGGCCTTCAAATTTGGCCTGCATCCAAGCTTTCCCTCCTTTTTTCTCAGCAGAATTCTGTGTGTGTTAGAAATGAGGACCTTTTGCCCAGTGGCTATGGGCATGTGCTTTTTCTCTCATTCTCTATTTCTGTGTTCACCTCAAAGAACATCTGTTTCCTGTTTGGCATATCTAATGCTGACCTCAGAATCATTCTACCAAATCTTTCTCTGATTCATCATTTTGTATACCAATCAATTGGCTTCACTTTCAAGCATGGTTGCTTCCTTCTACAAACTAACCTTACCTACATTATTTAGGATCCAGGCCCCTTGGATCTAGGGTGGAGGCTGGTTGCTGGTCTTGGCTGCCTGTGTGCTGGAACTCCTGAAGCCAGGGTCAAACATGCCCACATATGGTAGGTAATTAAGTAGTGGCTGCATGTCTCTAAGAAAGAACTCATTTTGAAGAATTCTTTCAATGGAGGTCCAGTTCTTTCTACAAGATAATCAGAAACCGTAAATATGTCCCCCACAAATATGTACTGAAGCTATCATTTCAGGAATAATTTCTCCCTAAGACACTGACTCAGTTAGAAACACAATGAAGTTACCCTTTGCTACAACTATACCCCCAGTTTTGGCCTCTAAGTGTAGTAAGAACCTGTCAGCCATGAGAACCAATTCTTTGCAAAGACCAATGAGGTATGAGTTAAAGATAATACTACAAGCTCTTGGAACTGGATTAAAAAGTGCTGTTCTATGACATTAGGATGTCATCTTGTTCTAGATTGTGGGACAAACACAGTGATATTTCTGTTGCCAATTTTTCCAGAAACATTCAGCTGCAATCCCTATTCCACAGCAACTAAAGATGTTCGTCAGACCATGGTTAATTGTAACATTACTTCTGTCTTTAGCAATGTACTCCAAATCTGTTCTCCCTGTTCACCCAGCTTGTATGGCATAGTATGGGTAGCTTGAAATCTTTGGACCACCATAACTGAGGAATCAATAAGATCAGGGGATCTGGCCAATCATGCATCAGTGACTGAAGAGAACAGCTGGAGCAGCAGCAGCAGTGGAAAAAGTGAGGTTCAATTTAGGTTAGGCTGAGGAGAGCTACAACAGCCAAAAATTTTTTGACAGGCAAGTTTCATATTATTTGGAAGCTAAGATACTGATTGCTGTTGAAAACCACTTTACTGTATTTGTTCCCAGGTACTGGAAAAACTAGCGAGAATGGTGGCTTTACCTCAATTTCATTAAGAGATAGTGCTGTATGAACAATTGCCTGACAATTGACCCTCAATTTTATTAGGTAGCATATATCTTCAAGTAGGCACTTTCTGGTCTCTTATGTCATTTGTCTTTTGTCTCTCAAGCCTTTGTATTATCATAGCTAATTTTTCTTCTACAACAATTTTTTTGTTGTTGTACAGTTACTTTTCAACCTCCTTTAAGAGGAAATAAAGATTGGGATTGAAAGTAGGGAGGGGTTTATGCCAGTGGTTAGAGTTGTACTAAGTACTATGATTGCTTTTTCATGTCATGTTTCTATCCACTCAAGTCCTACTATTGTGCTCAGGGCATCTGAAATGGAGTTTCCATTTTTAATATAGGAAAATTCTGTCTACATAATTAAAATTATCTTTTGGGGTGACTTACTGTGGTTTGCTGTTCAGAGGCTGCAGAAGTCTCCTGAGCCACTTTGGGCACCCAGTTGAACTTGAAGAACTGGTCTTTCCTCTACAGATGATCCCAGAAGAATTTTTTCATTTGTGGCTTTTCTGTCAGATGTCTGCTATCGTTTTCAATGTTTCTGTTAGGTTTCTCCTTCTTGCTGCAATGTTGGTGGACTTTCTTCTTTTCAAGTAGGGTTTTACTTCTATATAGATTGGATTCCAGTTGTAAATGTAGCTTTTTTTCCCATCAGATAAAATAATAAGACAAGAGCCATATACAAGATTTACAAATATATGGCTTTGATTGAAGCCATAGCACTTCTGTCTCTAAACTATACTTAGGTCTAGGTCTAGAAGCACCTAGCCTCAGTACAACTTAATCTTCTGCAAGCCAAGACTTTGAAGGCTTCAGATTTCATCCTCCATTTAACTACCTAGGGATAGAGTGTTTTCAGCCTCCAAGACTTACTGTTGAATAAACTACCCTTTCTACTTCTTTTTGAACTCTGGATGAATGGTTCAACTCAGTCATTCTGGCCCAAACTCCTGCCCATACTGACTGATTCTAATTGGCTTCTCCTTTAATTGATCTGCAACTGACTCTGGCACTTTCTTCTACTCATCTGGCTCTTTCTGATTCTCTACATTCAACTGCCTCTGCTAACAGGAACTGAGATGCACTCATAAATGCATGGATTCATGAAAGAACTCAGGAGCCAACCCAACTCCACTACATTGTGTCAACTCAATTCAACTTCTTTCTGCTTGTGCTGCCCTTAAGTAGCCTTTCTTTTTTTGTTGGGTATATCCTGTCTCTGAATCATTCTGACAAAACTTCCTCTGATTCATCTCTATTTATGTATCAAACAGGAGTCAGTTTCAAGCATGACAGCTTCCTTCTACAAACTAAACATATATAATTTGGGATTAAATATGTATACTAAGGATATTTCTGCATTCCATACAAAGAGAATAAAGGTGTGTGGCCTATCTGAATTCCAGCTGAAATTCAGTCCTAGAATGTCTTTGCATGTGACTTCTTGCCAGAGAAGCCATGTTACTGCATTACAGTCTGTCTATACATTAAACCCACCATACAATTTTTCACTCACTTCTTATCCAAAATTCTCATACTATAAAAGAGACTGTTCTCTTTTAAGTTCTTGAAATTACATGTGACTGCCTTTCATTTTTTTTAAAATAATGGTTCCTTCATGTTCTTTTAAAATAAAACATATTAATAAATAAAATTTTTATTTATCATTCTTGTCACTGTGTTTTGTGTTTGGAGACAGTACGTTGGGTGTATAATCTGGCCTAAATGTTCCTATATAGCCAAATCTGACCTTAGACATATCCTCCTGCCTCCACCTTCCACGTCTTGGGATTGAAAACATGTTAATAAAGCCACTTTTATATAGTGATTGGAATACATTGCTAAATCTTGTGCTTTCTAAGCAAGCTTTTCGCCAACAGAGCTATATAGTGAGATATTTATTTGTTATATGAAAGATTACTTTCCTCTACTTTCATCTCTATTAACCTCTGTTAGACACTTACGTAAGTCCGGGGAAATTCAAAAGATGGAAATCATATGATAATTTGAACAGAGGAAGTGCAGTATTGGCCTAAATAGCTAATGGAGTAATGAGACATTTATTGTCATTTTGCAAATACAGTGGGAATTGAAAATATATAAAACCAATCATTGTATTTAAATAAAATCACCCCTACCCTGCTGATGAGATATAATTCTGGAGGAAGAGCTCCCCCAAGTTACAAAAAATAAGTCTATCTTCTGTTGAAGAGGGTATAACTGAATGCAGAGACATTGCTGTTTTACTGACAGTCTTTGGAAGAAATCCATTCTCTCTGGACCACGAAAAATCTGTTCACAGAAGGGAGTCGCATCAGAAACACTCTCTGGAAATTTGTATGAGGGCATTGGTGGCACAGGACTCTGGCTTTGGGGTTATCACAAACTGTGAACTGGGAAGAATGTTCACCAGGGAGCTTTGTGTGATGTGAGAGAGGAAAATTTCCAGCTTATGAGATGGTAGTATGCAGAGGCCTCAAAAGGGAAAAGGATGTTCTCTTGTGTCATCTTTCTAGAACTCTTTCCACATAAAGGTTAGTGTTGTGTAGCCTAGCAAACCAACAAGTATCGGTATTTCTTCATTTTCAAAGGACAAGCTCAAGAGAATGGACTTGGAGCTGAGAGGCTAAAATTCTTTTTCTGCTGCTTCTTTGTCTCTCACCTAACACTGGCTATAGGATGCCTTTCTCTTCTAATAGGTTTAAATTTTCTGGGTTTATGTCCAGTTTTTTCATCCACTTTGACTTGAGTTTTGTGCAGGCTGATAAATATGGATCTGTTTATTTTTTTTACATGTAGACATCTAGCTGGACCAGCATCATTTGGAGAAGATGCTTTCTTCTTTCCATTTTATGGTTCTGGCTTCTTTGTCAAAAATCAAGTGTCCGTATGTATGTGGGTTTTTTTTCTGGGTCTTTGGCTTCATTTATCCACCAGTCTGTTTCTATGTGGATCATGTGATTTTTAATATTATTGTTCTGTAGTACAACATGAAATTAGGGACAGGGATACCTCCAGAGGTTCATTTATTATACACATAGTTTTAGTTATTCTGAGTCCTTTGTTTCTTGGTATGAAGTTGAGACTTGTTCTTTCAAGTTCCTTAAAGAACTATGTTGTTATTTTCATGGAATTGTGTTGAATCTGTAGATTGCTTTTGGTAAGAAGGCCATGTTTACTACGTTAATCCTACCAACTCATGAGCATGGGAGAGCTTCCCATCTTTTTATATCTTCTTCCATTCATTTCTTCAGAAGCAAAGTTCTTGTCATATAGGGCTTTCGCTTGCTTGGCTGGAGTTACACCAATATAATACTTTATATTATTTCTGGCTATTGTGAAGGATGTTCTTTACATAATTTCTCTCTCAGCCCATTTGTTGCTTGTATACAGGAGGGCCTACTGATTTTTCTTAGTTGATTTTGTATCTAGCCACTTGCTGAAAAATGTTTATCAGCTGTAAGAGTTCCCTGGTAGAATTTTTTGCAGTCACTTATGTATACTATCATATCTATGCATAATTATACTTTGACTTCTTCCTTTCCAATTTGTATCTCCCTGATGTCTTTTTAGTTGTCTTTTTACTCTAGCTAGAATCTCAATTATTATATTGAAGAGATATGAAAAGAGTAGGCAGACTTACACTGTCCGTGATTTCAGTGAAGATGCCTAAAGTTTCTCTCAGTTTGATGTTGACTATTGGATATCTAGTGCCATTATTGTGCTGCTTTATGTGCCTCGCATCTCTGATATCTCCAAGACTTTTAACATAAAGGAGTGCTGGATTTTGTCAAATGCTTTTCCAGCATCTAATAAGATGATCAAGTGGTTTTTTTCCCTTTCATCTTGTTTATATAATGGATCATACTGATGGATTTCTGTATATGGAATCACCCTGCATGCCTGGGATGAAGCCTACTTGGTCATGGTCTATAATGTTTTTGATGTGTTCTTGTATTGAATTTAAGTAGACTTTAGGTTAACTAATCATACCAGCATGGTAACTATTTGAGCTAACATGAAGATTTCATTACATATTTGGGAAGAAACAATTCCATTTGTGATTTTTATTTTAGAAGGTACACAAAAGGCCTTTTGTGTATTGTGTTTAACCATGGAAGAGAAACGACACTAGAAATAGTCACATCAGCAAGAAAGTGGTAAAGAAAGCAACTTGGGTAAAAGTATCAAAATGCAGATGTCACAAATTGATGCAATTTAGCTGTATTTCAAAGGTAGAATTAGGAGAACTAACTTCACCAGTTGTTCCACTATAAGTTTAAAATAGAGCCATATGACACACTTTAACTTGAGCAAATCAGCTATGAGATTATGAACTAATAAGGGAAAGATAAAATTTGATTGTAAAAGGATCTGTTGGACATTATGGTTGATATGTTGAATTTGCAACATACTTGAAGGAGATTGCTTGGTAAAGCAATAACCAAATATTTCTGTTTTCATGACAAATGCTAGCTCAAGCATTGCATTTATATCCTGAAAAATAAAGTGTGTTTATGGTATATTATATCTTAAATAATACCAGTATTGCTAATATATTAGTTTAATCTGGCCATCAAAACTATTATTAAAATCTAAATAGAAATGTAAAGTGCTACACATATGTGAAGACAAGAAAACTAAGGACAATAAGCAGGTTTGATTCCTTATAAGTATTCAGGATATTTTCTCTATGGTTTTATTTTATATTATCTACTCTTTCACCTCTCTTCTCTGTCATTTTTCTCTTCTTTCTTTTGTTTTATTCTTCCCTTCCTTCATCTCTATTCACCTGATTTTTCCTCTGTCTTCTGCCCCTTTTGGTTTCGATATGTTGATTAGACTTAGAGCACACCTCAAATCTAGAATGATTTAACCTTGAGATATTAACATTGCTAAGAACATGCTAAAAGAAGTGTGCATGCATGTTTTAAAATATTTATGTTAATCTTTTTGAGAGTTTCAAACAATACATTTTGACCGTATTCACCTCTGAACACTCTCATAATCACCCTCTCCACTTTCAACTTCCCACTCACCAAACTTTGTGTTCTCTTGTTTTATGCCCTATGGAGCCCCATTTTTGTTACCCAGCTACTCTTGGAAGTAGTGCCTTTTTTGGAATGAAGTCAAACTATAATTATCCAGTCATTTTTTTTAAAAAAATTACTCTTATTCTCCCAGCAATCATCAAATGCCAATAGCATCTATAAAATGAATGGTATGTTTTCCAGTATTATGTATGCCTTTGTTGTTAACATTGTTGAATAATGTAGACATCTTTCCTACGACAAAATGTTTTTAGTATTATCATGTTTTATCTTAAATGTTGAATCATTTCATTGAGTTCATAATAAGTGGAAAACTCAATTTTGTTAGATATTTCCCTGGGCCAGTATAAATACCATAATGTTCGGCTTTTAGTTAATGGACAGAATGGGAAAAAAAAAAACCAAGCCATTATGAAACATGAATGAAAATACTTAAATTGTTTACTAAAGGTTTAATGAACGTTTCTTTTGGTAGGGATATGGTGAGTTTGACACAAATATTAAAAGTTTGCCTGTAAAGGATTATTGTAAACTTCATGGGTATGCCCTGTACAGAAAAATATGTTTCCTTGTACTTTATATTTTTACAAAATACTAATATTAAATACATTTTGCTAACCTTGTGGCCATAATAAGTTATTTAATTTTTGTTCATTTAACTAATCCCTTTACTGTTGCCATCAATGGCTACAATGTATTATCAAGTAAAAAGACTATTTGTAACATAAATCAAATAATACAACCATCTCTCAGGTACATTCAACCTACTCTCCATACACTATATGAGAAAAAGACTGCATCTGCTCCTTCGTCCTGGACATATTTAATATGTATATACAGCTTTTACTTCCTTAAGTTTCCTCTGACTTGTGTCACTATAGGCAAGGAGTTTGATAGATATTTCAGGCCTAATCTTGACATAGCCTGTACAATATTCATCCATTTCTTACCATTATATTTGATGCAGCACTAGAAATCTCAAAGGGCAATTCCTTATTCCATTTTAATATATGTTAAAAGGTGAGAACTCTATCACCTTTATCATAACTTCTAAAGTTCTAGAACAGTAAAAAATCAGTTTCCCTTTTTAAACCATTCAGGGAATGGTACATTTTAATCTTATCACAAGGTAAAACAGTGAGATGATGTGGCTTCACTGGCCAGAATTATTTACATTGGTTTTGCATACTGAAAGTGATTTAATGGAAGAACTGCTGCAGTTGTGTTTAATTAAACACCATCTGAAGTTTGACTTTTCACTTATGTGTGAATTAACCTTCCTTTAATATAATTTTGTCTTTTTAGATTTGAGTTTTCATTTATATATATATATATGTGTGTGTGTGTGTGTGTGTGTGTGTGTGTGTGTGTGTGTGTGTGTGTATACATGAAATTTAAACTATATTTATAGCTCTCTTAACAGAAGTAAGGCATAGGTAAATTATCCTAGTTTGGTACCAAAGTCATTATGTGCTAAAATAATTATATACAGTTCAAATATATCTTATTAATTAATCAACTAAAAGTAAACTATGAGGTATATGTATCTGACACTGAATTTACTGTTCATTCCAAAGAAAAGGTTAATTATGCTTTCAAATGAACAAATAAGTGCTATTAGCTACATTGAAGTGATTAGATACAAGCTGTATATTTATAAAATAAGAGAGAAGGAATCAATTGGCACATGAAATTCCATCCAATTACCAACGAAAGTACACGTCTCTTTTTCCTCCCTTCTCAATACTATCCCCCACATACACCCAGCAAGAAAGGCTGCTTTTCAGGTTTCCTTTCATTTTTAATGTTTAAAAAAAATTCCCCATTGTAATATTCGTATTGATTTTGGGGAATTTCACATAACGCATCCAGTCACATTTATTCCCCAGTCCTCCTAGGTTTGCCCCTCTACCATTGTGACATTGCCCTGAAAAAAAAAACCAAATAAAGAAAAAACAAAAACAAAAGAAACAAACAAAAACCCAAGTGCAATTTGTGTTGCCCATATATTCACTGGAGCATGGTCAAACTCACAGTGGTCAATCCCTTAAAAAACAAAAACAAAAACAAAAACAATGCCCTTCCCCACTTGTACCCCAGCCAGATGTATCCATTAAATAAAAAAAGAAAACCACAGCAAACACAGAAAATTCTTACATATTTTAATAGTTTACAATATCATGCATGTATAATGCACACTCTGATTATTACTATGCCCAGTTTCCCCACATCTCTGCTATTACTGCTTTCCTCCTGAACTCCACTTCCACATTAGTGACTCTATTATTGTTGATTTCATTTTTTAGGATGCTCTATTCATTTAACAATGATCAGCTCTGTGAACATGGGTCTAGAACTACCATGGGGTACTGGTGATCTTTAAGTAGGAACAAAATTAACAGCAATGACAACCTCTCCCCCATTAGTAGTCAACTAGTCAGCACAGAGAGATGGTGCCTAACTCCTTTTGGTCCATGGCTGGCTGTTTAGGGCCAGTTTTGTGTAGACCTACGACAAGCAGAATTAGGTACTATCGATGACAGTAATGTACCATGGTAACAAAACAATATTCCGTAGCTCTTCTCCGTATCTTCCAGCTCTTTCTTTCTTTCATCTCCCTCTCCTAGAATTTCCTTCATAATACAGGTAATATAAATATCCTGTTTAGGACTGAGCACCGAACCTTCACTTAACTTCAGCACCTTGAGTGGCCTTGGATTCCTATATTCACTACACTTCACTAGAACAATCTTGTCTGATTAAAGCCAGGAGTAACATTTGTCTCTATATAAAAACGTATTTACGCAGCTTGGTAACATGAAAATTTTGTTAAACAATGGTTTTATATATACAACCTGCACTTCCAGGCTGGAGAGATGGCTCAGCGGTTAAGAACACTGGCTGTTCTTTCAGAGGTCCCGAGTTCAATTCCCAGCAACCACATGGTGGCTCGCAACCACCTGACACCCTCTTCTGCACGTGTACATGCAGGTAAAGCACTATATATATAATAATAATAAGTAAATAACTCTTAAAAACCTGTACTTCCATTTAAATAAAATGATGTGCACAGTACCAGGTAAACACCCTTCCCCCACCTTGTGGGTTGGCTCTAAATCCAGTTAGAAAGGAGGTAGTTACTCCCATAATACACATATCACTATTGTTTACAGTGGGCACATTTTCCTGGAAGTTTTATTCTCTATGTCTTGTGATCAAAGTATGTGACATCTTCAACATTAGGGTCTTATCAATTAGTCCTCATGGAAAATTAAGAAGAGTTCTGAACAACTATAATGTTTGGGGGAATTCTCACACACATGGCATGCCAAAATATTTTTTCTAGAAACCTTTGGTTTTCGGGAATAGCAATTTCCAGACATATGGGCTGTGTCTCTTTTAAATATTTTATGTAAATATGCATATACACCCACTCACGTATCATCAGTTTTCATAGTGAATGCTTTTGCAAAAATTCTTTTAAATTTTATTTTCTTACATTTAGCATTCTTCTTATTATCAAAGCTCCAAATTTATATAAAAGGTAACGTGGGTTTTTTGGTTTTGATATTTGAAAGTTCATTGAATCTTTCACAGATTAATGTAGTACAATGCACATGATACAAGGAGACATCTAGTATATGTATACAACTAGAAAGTCAGTAAAAATACACAGCTTAAATCCTAAGCCATGAGGGATGTCTTTTCTTTCTCTTAGATAAATGAATTGAAGATCATTTACCTGTATCATTATATTCCTCATTAAAAATATATTAAAATTACTATGGTTGTCTTAATTTTGTTGTACTCATTTATATTTTACCTACGAGTGACCCTAATTGAAGAACATTAGCGTCATTTCAAATTTCACCTATTTTGTTTTAATAATTCTATATACTCAGCCTTAGTGACCACAACTCCTTATCTGCTTTCATACCCAGCAATCCTCTCTCCTCCACGTTGTTCAAATTTGCTTCACCGAAGCAAACCATTTGCTTCACCGAATGGTTAAAATCTATTTCCAGCCAGCGTCTCTGTTTGTGTTCTTTCTAATTTCTACAAACCCCTATGTGATGCTGTCAATTTGTTCTTGAGAATGAACACCCTTGAGCATGCTACTCCTGTGTCTGGAATATTGAACATTTTGTCTCTTAGTAGTAGAGATTTTCATATTCCTTAAACATACAATGTACTTTTGAAATTCTGTTTTGGTTTTTATTTTTTTGCTTCTTATTCTAATAAAACAAAGCCACCTACATTTTGCCATATGTGCTATCAACGTTCTTTCATAAATTCCACTTATGCATAAATTCAATTTTTCTATCTGATTATTCCTTCTTTCATATTTGCATATGAAAATGTGTATAATACATGTACTGTCTGACTTTCCCATCTTGTATATAAACGTCAGCTGTGTAAACTATGCTGGTACATAGCTTAATAGTTATGAAATCAATATATGCATATTTTATAAACAACAAGTCACCATTCTACTTCCCTTGTTCTGTGGCTATCCCAATATACAGTTTGAAAAGAATAAAGAGAATCATAAGAATAAAAGCATTACCTTTACAACACATATTTTAATTGAAGTGTGCCATGATTGTCACTTGCCTTACCACAGGTAATTTGAACACAATTGCTTTCAAGTTTCAGTACAGGGCACTGAGTAATATTTTAAATCTACTTCAATATTGTCTGTATCCCCTTTGTTGAGGTTACTTTTTCTTAACTTCAAGTGCTTTCCTATATGTTCAAAGAGTCATCCTCCAGTAAGAGGTAATAAAAGCCAACTTTCAATCAGTTCAGAGATTACAGATTAGCTTTATAGCACAAAGGCTAAAATTTTAAAGCTTCTTTTTAGGTCCTTTGAGATGCGAGATTCAAGAGGTTCAACAGAACCATCTCCCAGCTCAGCTCTATGTTTGCATCCTATGTCCACTCAGTTCACTGTAGCTCAGTGAGGATGTCCTTAGATCTCCCTGTCCCACTCAAAATGAACTTGCAAAATCTTGGAAAATAGGCATGGGTCATTCTTCAATGCAAGGCATATATCCTGTCTTTGTTTTTTCTTTAAATGTACTATCATAATTTAAACAAAATATAAAAATGAAGCCTCTTTGCAGAGAGGTGTGATGTATCATTTTGTTTTCCAGCCTTTAAAGTTGTACCTTAGTGATGACAACTATACCAAGCTTTTCTAAAAGCTAGATTGCTCACATGTCTTACTACGCATAATTAAATTAAAACTTTGAAAGTATTAGTGCCTAAATTTGTTGCTACCAGCTCATTACATGCTGTTGACATTTTCTGTTACTTTTCAGCACTACTCAAGGGATACTCTAGCTATACCCTTTCCCCTCACCACTTGATCAAATAAGCACACACATACAGACTAAAATTTGCCTGCAAAATGAGACATACATAACACCATTTGTACAGTAAGAGAGGAAATTCACGTTTCAATAGGAAATTGGAGGCAAATTTCCCAAAAATGGTACAATATTTTGGATCCTGTAGAAAATCTACCTTCCCTGTATTCCTTACCATACCAATTGGATTTACAAACATTTGAAGTCACTTCTTCATTCTGCCTGCTGAATTAAAGACAAAGTTAGTTTTTCTGCTGAAATAATTATGCCCTTTGGTTATCTATACATTTCTTGGAGTAGGCAAACAATCCTTGGAACTACAACTTTAAGTTTAAAGTGAAAGCACAAAGTTCCTCTTTATTTAGAAATCTGCAGTAAGGCAATGTTCCCATGGTTAGGGCTAAAAGGGAGGCTCCATCTGAACATCACCTAAAGAGCTGCCTTGTTGTCCAGGGCAACCCTGGGTGATACATTACAGGGAGCTAATACCAGAGGGCTCTGGAAAAGTCACTTATTTTTATCTTTATAAATCAAGACATGAAAGTTATATGAGATGGCATTTAAAAATGAAGTGACTAAAAAATACACAGTTTACTAAGGGAATGCATAATATAGTGTTCTGTGACACTTGGATTCAGCCTATAAACAAATAATACAAAAATCCCTGAATGTATGTGAAGAAATAATTTATTTAGTAAAATTTATGTGAAAGAAAATTTGACATTTTAAAAATGTTGGCTAGAGCTGTTGGCCCCTTCCTCGATATTATTTTAGGATAGTGGCTTTTTCAGTTCAAGGAGTCAGATCTTCTCTCCTATATCTAAGTAATACTGTGACTCGCTTATAAGGATGAAGTTTTGCTGCATTTTTTGACATAAAAAGTAAGGAAACTTTAACATCGTTAATTGCAAACTTATTTTGAAGTCCAAATAATTTCACATAAAATGCAAATGCTAGGGAGGGCAGAAGAAGAAGAGGCCAGATTATGTGAATGTGCAAAAGCTTCATTCACAGTCCCAGTTAACAGTCAGTATAAACTAGAGGATTCTGTATTCCAATTAACAAGTCATCCCTAAACTCCCTGTAATATCACAAGGATATTAAAATACGGAGATGACCCAGTCATCTCTGGGTGCCTGACTCACACAATCTGTTAGGTCCAAAAATTTTAGATTTCATATGTGTAAATTATATGGTGGTTTGTTGCTACATAACAGAGACAACCACAGAAGGAAGTAGAAGAAACAACAACCAACACTGCACCTGGGAGTTTAAGGAGAAACAGGATGTAAAGTGCCTGAAAATTCATTGAAATACGAACTGTGCCTGGGACGTCTCTGCATTCTCTGCAGCTGGGGGACTGAGCTAAGATTTACACATGAAGCAAAATGACGGAAAGAAAGCAGATGCCGGGGGTAGGGGTGGGGACAATGCAATAGACGATGACAAGGAGAATGTGACCATTCCCTAGCCAAGGGGGCTGAATATGTGGCATAAAGTCATTTTATGTCCTATTAAATACAGCTTGCAATGGCGAGGGAACTTGGAAACTAGCATCTAAGCATTGCTCTGATGTGAAGTTCAGAAGTCACAGGAAACAGCTCTTCTATTGGAACTGCGCAATGAGAGACTTCTGAAGAGTGTTGGAAGTAGGCTCATCCGGTACTTTTAAATATCTGCAATGGAGAAGCAATCTTATTCTATAAACCAAGACAGTTCATCTTTTAGATTTGTCTTCCAATCTCTAAAATTTTATAGTCAGCAAAGAAATCAGTTAAAGTAATAAACACTCACACCATCATAAAGAAAGACAGTGTGCTCTGGCAGCAATGTATCTTTACAACATAGTAAGGATGCAAGCCTATATGATTAGATACAGATAAGCATATCAAAAGTCCTATGATAATTTCCTCAGTTAAATATTAATATACGGTCATCATTAACCACTAAAGCAAAACCGAATATAGATTTTTAATAAAAAGGAGACACTACAGAATAGTCATCAGTAACCAGAAAATTTGACTGAACAAGTGGAATGACATCAGTGACTAGCCTTTGTTATTTGTAGGCAAACACTAACAAATGATTAATTCTCAACCTTGGCACACACCTATAATCCAAGTACTTGGGAAGTAGAGTTCACAGTCATCCTCACCAACACAAAGTACTTGAGGCTAGCCTGGGCTATCTGGAAACTTGTCTCAAAGAAGCAGAATTTGAAGTGATTAAGACAAAGCTGTCTTCTATTACTTTTCTTGGAATGTTTTGTTGTTAAATAAATAAATGGGAAGATTAAGGAAACAGTTGATATTTACCAGGGTTGACGTTTGGTAGATATCGGTTAGTTCCAAAGGGGAGCGACTCTAATCAGGGAATGATATTTAAGCTGGTTAATGAGAGCAGTGGGAAGATGAGGCATAGGGAAGGAAAATAGAAAACCATAGGGCTCTTTCACTAGCAGCTGGAGTGGAGACAGAAGAGAAATAGATTAAAAGCATAGCAGGTGGATGTGCTTCTAATTTACTAAATCATGTGACATGTTTGACGTTTAACATCCATTTTTATTTATATGGCTACATTTATACTGTGTGAAATAGATCCTGCATGATTAGGTTATTAGGGAATCAGAAAATCCAAATGATACAAAGCAAGACCTTCATATCCCATGTTCCACAGGAAACATTTCTGTTATGATAACTAATGTGAAATTTTGGGGGAATAATTGTTCCAACACCTAAAACATCTAAAATGTACATATAGTCTTTTAAATTAAAATAGTTTTTTTTGGTGAACATATCTTTTTTAAAATAGAATTTTAAGTTAGCACAGATGCCTATTTTGAATGATTACATTGTAAATCCTACCATCATAGTCTACACTTTATTGGTATAACAGAATCCTGAATAAATTATAAAGAAATGGAGGCTATGTGACTTACGATACTGGAGACTGGGCTGTCTAAACTCATGGTTCTGGCATCTAGAGAGGGCACCTTGTTGTGCCAAATTCCCCATGGAAGGCATTACATGGTCAGGGGGCCCGTTGAAAGGCAAATATGAAATGAGCAATAAAAAGCTCATAAAACTGAGCTTGCTCTTCTTGCACAGACTCTTCTGTGGGAACTGCTGTGCTTTTAAGAAAAAAACCCTTAATCTACTCATAAGAACACTATTTTGTAAAGGCTTCTACCTTTCGACAAACAATTGGGTTTCAACATGAATATTGACTGGATCATTCAAACAATTACAGAGAGTAATTATAAAAACCTTTTAGAACTCTTGAAATATTAGTTTGTTTTTTTTTTTTTTGACTGAAATGAACACACATTTCCTTCCAACACACACAGGCACATGCAGACTGCCACCAACACCAAGGTAAGCACTAAATGGAGAAAAAAAATGTGCAAAATGCATCTTCCCTTCTCAATATGATATACAACCTAATATTAAGCATTATGCATAATATTTTATATTCTGCATATTCTAAGTTTTCCAACTTTTCTTTTTAAATTCCTTAATTTATTCAACGACGTCTGCAATTTATAGATTATTTATTGTTACAGAAGCCATTAAGCCTTGCTGAATATACAACAAATTACGACATCATGAAAATAATCTCTTAATATTACTTTATGAATATGTATAATACTATTGTGAGTAATGATAATTGTTCAAATCTTCATATAAACAAGATAAGATGAATAAATAAGCAGTATGTATTCCAATCATATTGAATCTATTTATCTGTCTTTCTGTCTTCCACAGTGTATCTATGTACATGAATAATTTATCTAAAGATCCTCAAAAATTTGACATAATGTTTCAGATCTCAAACAATGCACTGTTTTATTATATCTTTTCTTGCACCTAGGTAAGAGTCAAGAAGGGGGAGCATATTGGCTACTTATTTTGTATATCCTTTGGCAAAATACCTGGTATGAATAACTTGAAAGAAGAAATAATATGTATAGCTCAGATTTGAATCATTATTCCTTGTGTAGTTGGAGGCTCATTGTGGGGCAAAGCATCAACGCAAAGGAAGAATATGGCAGTGGGTATCCACATCATTCTAAATGGGAAACTGAGACAGAGAGTGAACTTACATACAGAGAAGCACCTTAGATATAATACTATTTTAAGTGGTATGGGACTCATGACTCCTTCCCCCATCAAAAATTTTCTTCACCTCCTAAAATAGTTCTACAAGGTAGATACTAATATTTAAGTACATGAAGTCTGAGGGAGGACTCATCATTCATAAATTGTCTGTGTCCGTGAAAAGTATGCTCCAAGACTCCCAGTTTACGCGCAGGACAGCAACAACGAAACAACTAAGCTTACTGTTATATTAAACTATGTGGTCTTCAACCCCATCAGAGACTTGAGAAGGAATAAAAGTTAATTACCTAAGTGACCTGGAAGTGCAGGTTAGCAACTTTCAAAATGAAAACATGTCAGAGACAGTATACTGCCTGAACCATCACCCAAAACTCTCTATACTGTTAGAGCATCATCTTCTGCCTTCTGGCCCAATATATCACACAGACATATTTGCAAGGCAGGAAGTATTGAGGACTTACTTACCATGTCTTGCCAGAGTTTGGCCTTCAACTCTGTCTGCATCCAAGCTCGCCCACTTTTAGACAGAATTCTATCTGTGGCAGAAACAAGGACATTTTGCCTAGTGGCTTGTTTGCTACATTTGAAGCCATCTCCATAAGGAGGTTCTTCGATGCTCATCATCTTCTTTGATGTAGGCTGGATGTTGCTAGGAGTTAACCTGTCTTGATTTCAAAGAATCTTTAAAATAATAAAAACATCTTTAAATGCCATATTCTATATTTCTTTGAAGCATTTGAAGACCTTGTCTATTTTACCTTATATATCTATAGAATCATATCTATCTGTTACACGTAGATATACTTGTGATAAAAATAGACTAGTATTTGACATGACAATGATTTGATCAACTAACATTAGTTTATACTATTTAATTATCCTAAACAGCTTGCAATACCACTTTCTAGTTATTGCAAGTAAACTTTGTGCTATAATAGAGCTGGATGGGTACAATACCTCATATTAGAGTAGAAAAAAATATATATTATGTGTGTGTGTGAAAAATAATCTTAAATATTAATTCTATACCAATATATAAAAATTAAACTTATTTTGTATCAATATATAAAACTCTGTATCAATGAATTAAAAATAACCATATTTGTGAGTAACAATTAAGGCCTTGAGATGTTCTATTATCTGTATATATTTTTATATCTCCCTTTCTTTCTTTTCAACTCCTATCTCCTTACCTATGAAAGAAAGATAAAGGTAAAGAGAGACATCCCTTAATCCAACCTCATTTTCTTTATGTATAAGATCAGTCGTAACTAGTAACTAATTCCAGATGAAAATAAGCATCTGTAGCCCATGAGATCAAGCAGAAACCTACCCAACTCCATTTAGAGGAAATGGGGTATTGTTCTCTTAAGGTTTCTTCAGGCTGATAGAGGGCTAATAATATTTAATACAATTGGGGAAAATCACTAGCATTACTATTGTGATATCTTTGGAGCCACTATTAAATAAAATGATGATTACTTAGCCACAGCACTGTAATATTGAAACAGCTATTCTTAGAATCAAGTTAACTTCTTAGTAAGTAAAGCATGTATAAAAAGTATGTGGTGGACAGAGAAATTGTGGACATTTGAAACAGTTTTTAAAAATCCTGCAAATACAGGCCTTGCTGCCTGGTTTTATATGTCAACTTGACACACATTAAAGTCATCAGGAGGAAGGACCATCCATTGAGAAAATGTTTCCATGATATCCAGCTGTAAGGTATTTTCTCAATTAGTGATCAATGGGGGAGTGCTCAGGACATTGTTGGTGCCATCAATGGACGAGTGGTCCTGAGTTATACAATAGAGGAGGCTGAGGAAGAAACGGGAATCAGGCCAGTGAGCAGCACTCCTACATGGCTTCAAAATTAGCTCTTGCTTCTACATTTCAGCCCTGCTTAAGTTCCTGTCCTAACTTCCTCGAGTGATGTACTATGATCTAGAAATGTAAGCTGGATTAATGCTTTCATCTCCATCTTGCTTTTTGGTCTCGGTGTTTTGTCAGAGCAATAAAAACCCTAACTAAGACTGAAAGGTATTGTTCTAGCTACTTTCCAATGCGGTGATAAAATAGTCTGACCAAAAGCAACTTGGAGGAGAATAGATGCTTGCAGCTTACAACTCCATGTCACAATTTATCACTGAGTGAAGTCAGGCAGGAATCTGAAGGCAAGAACCATTAAGAATTGTTGGCTCACTCACTGGCTTGTTTTCTGATGTGTAGTTAGCTGATTCACTCATACAGCCCAAACTGCTTTTAGGAGGAATGGTGCTGTCCACAGTGACATCAATTCATAATCAAGACAATCCTCACAGACATGGCTACAGATCAACTTCATAATAGATCATTTCTCAAGGGACACTTCCCCAGACAGCACTAGGTTAAGTCAAGTCCATAGGTTAACCGGGATTGGGGGTGACCATAAACCTAAATATCCTCAAAAAATGATGAAGTAGAATTGGAAATATAAGTTTATTCACAGACATTTTCTTGCAAAGAAAGCATGGTCTTCATTAAGAAACAATATTTTAGTATGTAAGAAAACACACATTGAAGTTTTTTCCTAAAAATATTTTTCTTAATATCTATTTCAAAGATATATGTTTAATGTTCAGAAAGTACAGACTCAACAGGATTACAAATAGTATCTATATTTTTGTGATTATTGAGTTTCTTGTAAGGAATTTTCTGTTTGTTTGTTTTCTTGCAACATGATCTCATACTATATACTTCTGGGCTGATACTTGCTATGTAGACCAGGATAGCCCCAGTGTCACATAGACTTTCCTTTCCCTGTCTCAAGACTTCTAGAATTAAAGGGACATGTCATCAAACACAGGCATCTATTGATTTTGGGTTTTTTTAAAGACACATTTGAATAAATCATAATTTTTAACTCTTCCATATTTCGTTTAAATTTAATCTCTATCTTATCCTCACTTTTCCTCAAATTCCTCACATATTTGAAAAGTAGCTTTTGACAAAAGCAAAATTTCTTATCTATATGATGGAGGACATAGTACCTAATTAAGTCCATGTGTTACATTGGGCATACTGGGAATACGGGAGAACACTAAAATGAAGAGACCCAAAAGATGTCGGTGAAATTTACTTGCACTGTTCCTAAGCCATATCATTGAAGTATCTGCCAGCTTACCTATGGCCTTGACTCATAAGGAAGTGTATCGGTTTTATGAATTTGAAAGTTACCAAAGGATGAACTCACTCTTTAATAAGATAGGTAGTAGGGAAAAAGCCACCTGACAATGATCCTATTAGAGACCAAAATATCTTAATTAATATGAAATTAGTGTCATGTCAAGGTTAAATTGATGACCTAGAAGCTGTCAGTTTGTAAAGTAACAGGAAAATTATTATGGCAAGCACGACGGAGTCTTGTAAATGGCAGCAGAACAGTGGCCTCTCTTTCCTCTATATAACTGGTTCTTTCATATTATGGATTAATTACTGTGACATTTATTTCCTTCCCCAAGAGGAAAAAGAGTTTATTCAGTTGTGATTTTCCACAGGTTGGTGGAGCAAAGCTTAGACAGGTTAAATCTCTTTCAAAAACCTTTAAATGTGCAGATTGTAGACAGAATGTTATTCCAAACTAAGTTACACTAAGCTATGCTCATCTATATATAGTAAGTGTACCCAAATGCTATCTATTATTCATAAAAAAAAATAGTTGAGGTAGGACCATAACTTGGCTATTGAAAAATTAGTACAAGAATGATCATATCTTTATTCTTTATATACTTTTCATTAGATTTTTTCCAATGTCGTTTGATTTTGATAAACTGCGTATCTAAAAACTATTCATGACGGATTCCAAGATGGCGCCGACCAATAAGCCGCGTATCTGATCTACTCCGAGAAGACCAGGGACATAAATAGAGAAACAGATTGCTGGACTTTGAGAACTGTAGGTGAGTGGGGCCCCAAAGACTGCAGTCCAAACAGGGGGCCCACCCCCCTCCCCGGGGACAAACATCCCGGAGATGCAAAACGCACTCCCCAAACTCTAGAACGGAATCCACATGCAAACTACAGCTGCATAGAAAGCACCGACTCGCTGTTTGGGGAGGGATTTTCTGGAGACTCTAGCCAGGAGTCTCAATGAAGAGGGGAAATCTGCCCTAGGATTCCTCCTTCCACACCACCCCAAACTGCAGAGATCACCCGCCTGGGGCGAGTGGAAACGCAGGCGGAGGGTCCCAACAGGTGGAGGGACTGCAGCTCGCTGGCTATCCAGGGCCCAACCTAACACCAATCATAGTGGATTGAGCCTGCAAACAGCGGCAGTGAGAAGTCAGCTTGGAACTGCTTCCACAGACATATCAGGAGACGTGGGTCTTGCCTAGAGCGATAGCTGAGCGTCAGAGCCCGGCGGGAAGACCTGGTTCCAACCCGCGGGTTTCCTCCAGACCTCTGCACCGCGATTGTGCCTACCCAGCCAGTAACAAGGCACTGGCCCTGCACTCCCTGAACTAGAGAGCCGATCCGGGGCCCTTGGCCCGACCAAGGCAGGCACTCTCACATTATCGGGAGTCGAGACTTGGGTGGGTCGTGTTTGCAGTGTCTAATTGCTGACCCAGAGCATTAGTGGAGCATCAGAGCCCGGCGGGAAGACCTGGTTCCGACCCGCGGGTTTCCTCCAGAGCTCTGCACCGCGATTGTGCCTACCCAGCCAGTAACAAGGCACTGGCCCTGCACTCCCTGAACTAGAGAGCCGATCCGGGGCCCTTGGCCCGACCAAGGCAGGCACTCTCACATTATCGGGAGTCGAGACTTGGGTGGGTCGTGTTTGCAGTGTCTAATTGCTGACCCAGAGCATTAGTGGAGCATCAGAGCCCGGCGGGAAGACCTGGTTCCGACCCGCGGGTTTCCTCCAGAGCTCTGCACCGCGATTGTGCCTACCCAGCCAGTAACAAGGCACTGGCCCTGCACTCCCTGAACTAGAGAGCCGATCCGGGGCCCTTGGCCCGACCAAGGCAGGCACTCTCACATTATCGGGAGTCGAGACTTGGGTGGGTCGTGTTTGCAGTGTCTAATTGCTGACCCAGAGCATTAGTGGAGCATCAGAGCTCGGCGGGAAGATCTGGTTCCAACCCGCGGGCTTTCTCCAGAGCTCTGCACAGCTTTCCTGCTATTGTGCCTACCCACCCAGTCACAAGGCACTGGTCCTGCACTCCCTGGAATAGAGAGCTTATCAGGGGCTCGTGGCCCAAACAAGGCAGGCAATCTCACAATATCAAGAGAAAAAACGTGGGTCTTGCTTGCAGTATCTAATTGCGGACCAGGAGCGACCTTGGTCCCTCCAGGCATAGAGTTCTGGGAGAAGGTGAACACCTCTACAGGGTATAGAGACAGACCTAAAAGACAGCTACACCTCCAGAAGATCTGATTTACCTGGGATCTTGACTACAAAGCCACAGGAAGGACAGGCAGCAGAGATCAACCTACACAACCAGAACGTCTGTGTGTGGACCTTAATCTAGGTCCCAAAACTGCTGATCTGAATCACAGCAGTAAAATCCAAAGAGAAATCTACTTTGGATGACTCAGCCGGGAGCCCACGGTGCAGAGGAAAATCACCAGAAGGGAAACCAGATCAACTACCTGTTCCACGGAAATACTCCTTGATCCCCACAGGCAAGAGCACCTGACCTATAATCAGTCATCAATTAATCACTCTCAACCAGCGAAGGTCACTACAAAATATCTTCCAACATCAGAGACATCAAAATGACAAGAGGACAACGAAAGAATGCTAACAAAAACCAAAACAGTTTGGCATCTCCAGATCCCAGCATTCCCAATGAAAACAACCTGGAGAACCTAACAGCAATGGATAGTCAAGAAAAGGACCTCAAAGCCCTAGTAAAGACAATGATAAAGGAAGAATCAATTAAAATCTGTAAACAATTGCAGGAGGAGGCAAACAAGAGGGCTGAAGAGTTAAAAGAATCATATAAAGAGGCATTTGAAGAATTTCAGAAAAATATAAATAACCAGATGAAGGAAATCATTAAAACAGTCCAAGACATGAAGATAAAAATGGAAGCTATGATACAGGAACACACAGAAGAAAAACGTGATCAAGAGGCATCAAAGAAGAAAACAAAGATCTCAGAGGTGGCATTATCTAACAGATTGCAAGAGATGGAAGAACGAATATCGGGACTTGAAGATACAATCGCAGAACTGGAATCAACCATCCAGGAAAATGCTAAATCTGAAAAGCTCCTGACACAAAGCATTCATGAAATAAAAGATAACATGAAAAGACGAAACTTGAGAATAATAGGGATAGAGGAAAGAGAAGGCAACCGACTCCACAGTCCAGAAAATATCTTTAATCGAATAATAGAAGAAAATTTCCCCAATTTGAAGAAGGAGATGCATACGAGCATACAAGAGGCCTACAGAACACCAAACAGAATAGACTTGAAAAGAAAATCTTCCCGTCACATAATAATAACAACGCAAAATATACAGAACAAGGAAAAAATATTAAAAGCGGCAAGAGAAAAAGGCCGAGTAACGTATGAAGGCAAACCTATCAGAATTACTCCTGACTTCTCAGCAGAGACCATGAAAGCCAGAAGGGCCTGGACAGGGGTTCTGCAAACCCTAAGAGAACACAGATACCAGGCAAGACTACTATATCCAGCAAAATTATCAATAACCATTGATGGTGAAAACAAGATATTCCATGACAAAAACAAATTCAAACAGTACCTAGCCACAAATCCGACTTTACAGAAGTTACTAGAAGGAAAACTCTACCCCAACTGGTCTACAACCAAAACTACATAGGAAATGGGTAACTATACCATTGCAAAATCACAACCTCACAAAATCTTGACTCTTACAAATACCAAAAATGAAGGGACTTACCAATCACTGGTCATTAATATCTCTCAATGTCAATGGTCTCAATTCTCCAATAAAAAGACACAGACTAATGGAGTGGTTGCATAAACACGACCCAACATTCTTCTGCATTCAAGAAACACATCTCAACCACAAGGACAGACATTGCCTCAGAGTAAAGGGTTGGGGGAAAATATTCCAAGCAAATGGTCACAAGAAACAAGCTGGGGTAGCCATTCTAATATCTAATAAAATAGACTTTCAACCAAAATTAATCAAAAGGGATGAGGATGGACACTTCGTACTCGTCAAAGGTAAAGTCAACCAAGAAGACATCACGATTTTGAACATCTATGCTCCAAATACAAGGGCTCCCACATTTGTAAAAGAGTTATTAACAAAGCTTGCCCCACTTATTGATACCCACACATTAATAGTGGGCGACTTCAATACCCCACTTTCACTCAAGGATAGGTCTTTGATTCAAAAACTAAGCCAGGAAATAACCTCATTAACCAATGTCATGAATCAAATGGATCTAACAGATATCTACAGAACTTTCCACCCAAACGCAAAGGAGTATACCTTTTTCTCAGCACCCCATGGAACATTCTCTAAAATTGATCACATAGTTGGTCACGAAGCAAACCTCAACAGATACAAGAAGATTGAAATAATACCGTGTATCTTATCAGATCACCATGGTCTAAGGCTGGACTTCAACAACAACAGAAATAACAAAAAGCATACTAACACGTGGAAACTAAACAACTTTCTACTTAATGACACATGGGTCATGGAAGAAATAAGGGAAGAAATTAAAGACTTCCTGAAACTCAATGAAAATGATGGAACAACATATTCAAATTTGTGGGACACACTGAAAGCAGTGCTAAGAGGAAAATTCATAGCACTAAGTGCCTTTAAAAAGAAAATGGAATCATCCCACATAAACAACTTAACAACACATCTGGAAGCTCTCGAAAAAAAAGAAGCAGAAACACCCAAGAGGAGTAGACGCCTAGAAATAATCAAACTCAGGGCTGAAATCAATAAATTAGAAACAAAGAGAACAATCCAAAGAATCAACAAAACCAAGAGCTGGTTCTTTGAGAAAATTAACAAGATAGACAAACCGTTAGCCAACCTAACGAAAAGACAGAGAAACACTATCCAAATTAACAAAATCAGAAATGAAAAGGGAGACATAACAACAGATACTGAAGAAATACAAAGAATCGTAAGAACCTACTTTAAAGGCATTTATGCCACAAAATTCGAAAATTTAAGGGAAATGGACAAATTTCTCGACCGATTCCATTTGCCAAAATTGAACCAAGACCAGATAAACAAATTAAATAGCCCTATTTCGCCTATAGAAATAGAAGCAACCATTGATAGTCTTCCAACCAAAAAAAGCCCAGGGCCAGATGGCTTCAGCGCAGAATTCTACCAGTCCTTCAAAGAGGAGTTAATACCGATACTAGTCAAGCTATTCCGAAAGATAGAAATGGACGGAACATTACCAAATTCCTTCTATGAGGCCACAATTACATTGATACCTAAACCTCACAAAGACCCAACAAAAAAAGAGAATTTCAGACCAATTTCTCTTATGAACATTGATGCAAAAATACTCAACAAAATACTCGCAAAGCGATTACAACAGCATATCAAAGACATTATCCACCATGACCAGGTAGGATTCATTCCAGGCATGCAGGGATGGTTTAACATACGGAAATCCATCAATGTAATCCATCATATAAACAAACTGAAAGAGAAAAACCACATGATCATCTCTCTTGATGCAGAAAAAGCATTTGACAAAATCCAACACCCATTTATGTTTAAAGTTCTGGAGAGATCGGGAATACAAGGCACTTATCTAAACATAATAAAGGCTATTTACAGCAAACCAACAGCCAACATTAAATTAAATGGAGAGATACTCAAGGAAATCCCTCTAAAATCGGGAACCAGACAAGGCTGCCCTCTGTCCCCATATCTCTTCAATATAGTTCTTGAAGTTCTAGCCAGAGCAATAAGACATCAAAAGGAGATCATGGGGATCCAAATGGGAAAGGAAGAAGTCAAATTATCCCTATTTGCAGATGATATGATAGTGTACATAAGCGATCCCCAAAATTCCACCAGAGAACTCCTGCAGCTGATAAACACCTTCAGCAAATTGGCAGGATACAAAATAAACTCGAAAAAGTCAGTAGCCTTTCTGTATACAAATGACAAACAGGCAGAGGAAGAAATTAGGAAAACTACTCCCTTCACGATAGCCACAAACAATATAAAATATCTAGGAATAACTTTAACCAAGCAAGTGAAGGACTTATTTGAAAAAAACTTCAAACCTTTGAAGAAAGAGATTGAAAATGACATCAGAAGATGGAGGGATTTACCTTGTTCATGGATCGGGAGAATTAACATAGTAAAAATGGCCATCTTACCAAAAGCAATTTACAAATTCAATGCAATCCCTATCAAAATACCTACAAAATATTTTGAAGATATTGAAAGATTAATTCTCAAATTCATATGGAGAAATAAAAAACCCAGAATAGCAAAAACAATCCTATACAATAAAAGATCCTCCGGAGGAATCTCCATACCTGATCTCAAGCTGTACTACAGAGCAACAGTAATTAAAACAGCATGGTACTGGCAAAGTAATAGGCTGGTGGATCAATGGAATCGAATTGAAGACCCGGAGATGAACCCACACACATTTGCTCACTTGATTTTTGACAAAGAAGCCAAATCTATTCAATGGAAAAATGATAGCATCTTCAACAAATGGTGCTGGTCTAACTGGATGTCTACATGTAGAAAAATGCAATTAGACCCTTATTTGTCACCATGCACAAAACTCAAGTCCAAGTGGATTAAAGACCTCAACTTAAAACCAGAGACATTAACTCAGTTAGAGGAAAAAGTGGGGAAGAGCCTGGGACACATAGGCGCAGGAAACAACTTCCTGAACAGTACACCCACAGCCCAGGCCTTAATGTCAACAATTAATAAATGGGACCTTATGAGGCTGAGAAGCTTCTGTAAGGCAGCAGACACTGTCAAGAGAACAAAGCGACAGCCTACTGACTGGGAAAAGATCTTCACCAACTCTTCATCTGACAAAGGTTTAATATCCAAAATATATAAAGAACTCAAGAAATTAAACACCACAAAACCAAACAACCCAATTGCAAAATGGGGCTTAGAACTAAACAGAGAATTCTCAACAGAGGAATATCAAATGGCTGAGAAACACTTAAAGAAATGCTCATCCTCGTTAGGCATCAGAGAAATGCAAATCAAAACGACACTGAGATTCCATCTTACACCCATCAGAATGGCTAAGATCAAAAACTCAAATGACACCACATGTTGGCGAGGATGTGGAGAGAGAGAGGAACACTCCTTCACTGCTGGTGGGAATGCAAACTAGTACAACCACTTTGGAAAGCTATCTGGCGTTTTCTCAGAAAAATGGGAATAGGGCTTCCTCAAGACCCAGCTATCCCACTCCTTGGAATATACCCAGAAAATGCTCGAACACACAACAGGGACATATGCTCAACCATGTTCATAGCTGCTTTATACACAATAGCCAGAACATGGAAACAGCCTAAGTGTCCCTCAGTAGAAGAATGGACTAAGAAACTATGGTACATTTACACTATGGAGTATTACTCAGCTATTAAAAACGAGGAATTCCCGAAATTTGTGGACAAATGGATTGACCTAGAAATTATCATAATGAGTGAGTTCACCCAGAAGCAAAAAGAGACAAACGGTATATACTCACTTATATCAAAACACTAGTCCAAGGGATACGTCCCATGAAAAACCTTACTTACCAAGAAAGTGGGTCAGAGGAGAGGACATCCTATTGAGACTTTAGGCGAGAGTAGCATGGAAGAATGGGGAAATAACAGGACCCACAGGGTCCTGGAAACCTACAAGAAGAACTTTATGACAGGCAGATCTGGGTCCTGGGGTCCTCCTCAAACTAAGGCACCAGCCAAGGAGAAATAGGCAGTAAACTTCGAACCCCTACCAAGACCTAGCCGACGAACACGATATTCTCCACTGTTGAGTGGAGAGTGAGATCTGATTCTCACGTGAACTCTGGTGCCCCTTTTCTGACCATGTCCCCTGGATGGGGAGGCCTGGTGGCACTCAGAAGAAGGATAGCAAGTTACCAAGAAGAGACTCAATAATCTTAGAGCATACATAGGGGGAAGGAGTCTCCCTCAATCACAGACATAGGGGAGGGGAGAAGGGGGGAAGTGGGAGGGAGGGAGGAATGGGAGGAAACAGGGGAAGGGCTAACAATCAAGATGTAATATGAATAAATTAATAAAAAAAAAATAAAAACTATTCATACAGAAAATGATACAGTTATATTAAATACTTTATGAAAATTGAATGTCATCATCTAAACATAAGAATTTCATGAAATAATATTTATTATGTAAACAGTTTCTCAAAGAATATATTTTAATTATATCTTTCATTTCATGTTTCAGTCTTTTGTTTGCTTTTTATTTGCAGTGGCTTTAATAGTCTACATGTGTCCTACATGTGTTTGCTTTCTGGCACATAAAGAAAAACAATGATAGTTAACCCAAAATGAGATAGTTTAATTTTAGTCATGATTATAAATGTTCCAGCTTATAACTGAGTAGCCCCACTGTTTTTGGCCTCTGAAGAAATTACACATCATTATGGAAGGAAGTGACAGGGGCAAGCGATACATTAATTTTAAAGGGACAGAAAAGAGAGAAAAATAGTGTCCCACCTTTAAGAGTATAAACCAAATGAAGCCAGTATCTCCCATGATCACTCTGTTCCTAAAGCTCATGGAATCCCCCAGTAGTATCATCTTGGGGTCTAATCATGTAGCCCATGTAGATTTGGGCAATATTTAACATTCACAGTACAGCACTACACAATTCACTTGCTTAAAGTTACAATTTAGTGCATTTTCAGCATACTCATAAAGCTGTACAAATAGGAGAATTCAAATTTAATAATATGTTTGTTTTCCTTCAAAAAATCATGGGCCCAGTCGTTAGCCATTCCCTATCCTTGTGGCTGCTCCATTCTTAAAAAAAAAAACATGAATTTACCATTTGTTTGCATACAGATATGCATTTTAATGTTAAATATAAATTGAATCATATAATGTATTCTTTTTTTCTGACTAGCTAAATCAAATATGAAACACAGCTAAGGCTGATATTTTTATAGTGTATTTTACTAAGTAGTGTTTTATATTGATGAATATTCTTTCATTGATCTTATAACCTTTATTATTATTATTCATGCATGGTCATTTTACTCATTTGCACATTTTAACAATCATGAATTATGTTAATTGGAATACTATATAAATATTTGCATGAATTTGTGTGTGTTTATTATTCAAGGGCACACATAAAGGTAAAGTGGTTATGTCATAAAAATTACATTAAATATCTTTCCTGTAACTGCCGGAATACGTTCTCACAGCAGATGTAGCATTTGTCTTTCCATCAACAGAACATAAAGGTTCAGATTTTTTCATTAACATTTGTTATAATCCACCTTTCAAAAATAGAATGATTCCAGCAGTGATTTTTCATGGTGATTCTAATTTTCATTTCCCTACTGAAAAATTTTGTTGAGTAATTTTTCATCTGGACATGGCCTATTTATACATTCTCTTTAATGAGAAAGCTTCAGATAATTGGCAACATTTTATTATTGTTATTTGTCTCTTAATTGCTCACTTTTGCTTTTAAAAATTTTGTTTTCTTAAATTTCAATTATTGCGTGATATATAAACATATTTTCCCACTTATTGGTTTTAATTTTGATGAAAGTGTATAAGATGAATTAATTAAGATGACCAATAACGAAACTTTTCTTTCTGTTTGGGGTCATATCTAAGAAAATGTTTCCAAAGTTTAGATTGCATTAATGTTTCTCTTGTGTTTCTTTAATAGTTTACAGATGAATATCTTATATATTTAGTTCTCTGATCTAGAGGGTTCTTGTTTGTTTGTTTATTTATTTATTTATTTATTGTTTTTTTTGAGACAGGGTCTCTCTGTGTAGCCTCGGTTGTCATGTACTCTCTCTGTAGACCAGGCTGACCTCAAACGCACAGACATCTGCCTGCTTCTGCCTCCCCAAGTTCTGGAACCACAGGTGTGCACAACCACACCCCTCTTTTTTGATCTAGGCTCAAAGTCCGTATCTGACATGATATACTGACCAGCTTGAGCTAATTACCAGCTCTATCATTTTTGCATGTGTCTGTCTAATTGTGGAAGAAATGCTTTTTTTTGGGAGCCATTTTCTCTGTATTAAATGGCCTTCACACTATTATGAAAACTTAGCCATAGACGCCTGACTTTATTTCTGTGTTGTCCCACTGATCTATCTCACGTCTCCTTTTCTAGCATGGCAACACAACCTTACTACGAGAGCTTTCTCTTAATTCCTGAAATTGAAATGTGTAAAGCTGCTGGTTTTGTACTTTTCTTCAAGGTTGTTGTAGTTCTTGTATTTCCTTTTATCCCATATACATTTATGTATTACAAACTCTGAATCAGTAATATTGATCTCCATAGTGGTTTTCCAGTACTCATAAGGAACGGTAACCAAGTCTGTGGATTCTCAAGTCCCTTAGGTTAAAAGGTGTAATGGTTTCATATTGCCTGACTAGGTCTTTCATATTTTAAGTCATCTATAGCTTATTTACGCTATCTAATACAGTACAGAAAATACGCTTTCCCTCTCTACTGCTTAGTAAAGGGAAAGAGAAAGGGTATTTACCTATGTAGAAGTGATCATAATTTTATATTATGGAACTAAAATTGCATGAGCCAGGCATGACTCCACGTTAAGGCAGTTAGAGCTAGGGAGAGACCGAGGATCTGTGACATGGCAGAAAGCTGATTAAGTGTGCTCACTTATCACGATATTCATAGAGATTCAGTATATTGTCTAACATGTGGCAGATTAAATTTTTGCTTTATGAAATTTATAGAAGTTTTTGGCAACTTATGACTCACAGTTTCTTAAATCTACAGACTTGGAAATCATGAATAATTACAGTTGACTAAAATATCTTTGTTGAGGTCTATATGTAGTTATGTAAAACTAAATACCATTTCAGTCCAGCATTGATGTCATATGTGATGGTTGAAGCATCAAATTATAGTGGTTGTGTGCCAATAATGTTGTATTCACTTTAGTTTTTCTAAGCATAATCTGTATCTATGATATTTTCACCAAATGCTTAACAATTCGTTTTTCAGATTATATATACATATATATTTGTAATATATATCACATAAGTATCAAATAAATACTATACAAACTACAGCTTAATTTATTAATGGTTTCCATTTAAGCACACTCCACAAACAATAATTTTTATATGTCTCACACAAGAAGTCATTCTATATTCCATTATTTCCCTCCTTGAAATTATCTTCCTTTTATCCAATAGCCATCTTAAATAATATGCATGTAGAACATGAATGAAATATGTAGTTTCAATATATAGAGAAAAACAAACAAATTAAAGACATTTTGTATAATACCCTTATTTAGGACTCAAGAATGTCTTCACAGTATGGGAAAAAATTGAGGATACCTTTTAATTTGCCATCTTAGACAAATTAAATTGCATTCAAGTGTATGTATAAGAAAAGTCATTGGAGCATAGATTAAAACACACTGCAACTGCCCTGAAACTCTTCAGAGAGGATTTGGAATAGAACAGACCTTTCAGTATTTGGGTTTCTTTCCCTCAGCTCTTGCTATGTTGACGTAATTTATTTTAAAGTATATCTATAAGATGTGATTGCAAGCTCTGTACACTTTTTCTAAAGCATACTTCAAATATCTGGAACAGTAGGCTGCTTTACACTGCTAAATCTTCAAGTTGTTTCTCATTTCTCCACAAACATTCCTTCCATTATCAAACAACTAAGATCCTCAAACCTATGACACCTTAATACATCTGTGGGTTTATGTGACTGATACAATCGGTCAATATCTTTAATTGTTCTCTTTATAATACATGCCTAACTTTAATGTTTTATCTTCACCATCTTTATGCAAGCACCTTGAAATTCATTTCCTTTCTTCTACATCTGGGTTGAACTACTGAATGAGCCATGTATTATATATTTTAACGCAACTGACACCTAAAAACTAGCATATTTAGATTCCAGGTGTAACTTTAAACACATAAGACTGAAATATGATTAATAGAGACTTCAACAGAGGTGCTTGCGACTCTAAATATTGACATAGAGTTTTACTTTTAGTCTACTTCAAACAAGGATTTCTGATGAGGTTAAGATCCTTTGTGTCAATAATAAAAGGAAAGCTAATAATAAAGAATTGTAGTGCCCAAGTATGGCTTAGGAGGGGAAATAATTACACAGAAAGATAAGCAAACATCTGCGATGATACATTTTCCTGTGTGTTTTAAATATTTTTGGATGGCTTCACGTTTCAACTTTCCCAATAATCATTATTTTGATTATCATAAAGTTAAAAAAGTATGCTGGGAAATTTATACTACAGTGTGAAGATGAGATAATAATGTCTTCACCTCACTCTTCATAAAAGTTCATTCTAGATATTAAATTAAACATCTGACAAGACAAAACTAAACATAAATATTTCAAGATATACATGTGTATCTTTTGCATAGTACAAATACAAATATACTGTGAGATAAATTTGTTACATTGAAATTTTAAAATTCTGTTAAAAAAAAACTCAGTAGCGCTGGGTGGTGGTGGCGCATGCCTTTAATCCCAGCCCTTGGGAGGCATAGGCAGGTGGATCGCTGTGAGTTCGAGGCCAGCCTGGTCTACAAAGTGAGTCCAGGACAGCCAAGGCTACACAGAGAAACCCTGTCTCGAAAAACCAAAAAAAAAAAAAAAAAAACAAAAACAAAAACAAAAACAAGAAACAAAACAAAACTAAAACTAAAACCAAAAAAAAAAAAAACTCAGTAGAAAATTAGAAGAATGTACAATACTAAAGCTGTTTGAAAAGGCCACAGAAAAACATACGTTTTTATGCTTAATTAAAATACTAGCACACACACACAGACACACACGGAGACACGAATGGATGGCATGGATGGACAGATAGATAGATAGATAGATAGATAGATAGATAGATAGATAGATAGATGATAGATGATATATAGATATTTGATAGATTGTTTAATTAGATTATGATAATTGGAGTAATAATAATTTGTCTAAGAGCCACATAATATCTAATAAAAATGTCACTGTGACATATGGGAAACTCACCTTCAAGTTGTTGGCCAGGAAATTACAAAAGATTTCCAAAACAGTATGGGCTATTGCTGTTTCCTATGGTTTTCACTCATAACTTAACTATAGGCCCTTATAACTGAAGACAGCACACATTTCAGACAACTGGAGGAATTGAGCTAAAATTGAACAAGAAGCATTTTCCCTGAGGACATTCTTCCTAAGCAGCCTGTCTTATCACCTTTTCTCTCATACTTACCTAAGATGCGAGGCAATCTGCAAAAAATCAGCTGAAAATCTTTTGGGCCACAATTATAACTAACTTGCTAAGATTTCTGCATTTATACTTTAGCAGTAACTAAAAGGTAGTTAACTGGGTGTAAGCTCTATCAGTAGGAAGAAATGAATGTGTGGTGCTGTAAATCTGAGCAAATATTTTATGACTAAGGAGATAAAAAAAACTCTAGAGAGAAATTTAATATTGTTCCTTGCTCAAACGAGTATAACTTTTAACATTATTATTAAAATGTGTCCTTATTCTGCCAGGTAAATGTGGATATTTTCCATCATCAAAAAGCTTCTTTGTGACACATGTAGAAACCATCAGCAGAAAGTCACAGCTGTCAGAATGCAGAGAACAACACATTGTAAGGTTCACATTTACAAATGATACATCTAAATTGAAACCCCTACAGGAAATATTCACAGACTATCACACAGGTAGGAGAGAAGGACTGTAACAGTAAGAGGACTAGAACTCTGCTGGGAGACATGCACTCTGTCAGGTTAGGTTGAGCTAAGAGAAGCAAAGGAAAATGGGGAACTAGAAGGATCCAGAGGGCCCTAGAAACCCACAAGAAGAACATTATGATGGGTGGATCTGGGCCCAGGGGTCCTGCTCAAACTATGGCACCATCCAAGGACAATATGTGCAGTAAACTTAGAACCCCTCCCCAGATCTAGCCAATGGTCAGAACACTCTCCACAGTAGAGTGGAGAGTGGGATATTACTTTCTCACATACTCTGGTGCCTCACCTTTGACCATGTCCCCTGGAGGGGGAGACCTGGTGGCTCTCAGAGGAAGGACAGCAGGTTACCAAGAAGAGACTTGATACCCTATGAACATATACAGGGGGAGGAAATCCCCCTCAGGAACAGTCATAGGGGAGGGGAATAAGGGGAAAATGGGAGGGAGAAAAGAATGGGAGGATACAAGGGATGGGATAACCATTGAGATGTAACAAGAACAAATTAATAAAAAAATTTAAAAAAAGAAAGAAAATCTCAACAATATTACCACATGTAAGAAGACTAACATAATGGTGGCACCAAGTGACATGATAATGTAGATAGGGAAATATCAAAGAGTGTCTTCCTTAGATGAAGATTTACATAGAACTGATGGCGTCTGAGAGATGGGGAATCAGTTTTCTTTTCAGATGAGCCTACCTCCTAGATTCAATGCACAGTCATCAACAAGAAAGCAACAGTGTTATGTAAAGTTAGCTACTAAGAAAGGTCATGAATTTGGACTTGCTTGGGGAGAAGACTGAGATTTAACTGGGTAGATAGGGAATACTGAGTACAGCATACATGTTGTAGATTCTCCAAGAAATTCAAAGAAAAAGCAAACACTTAAGGAACAAGTGGAAAACAGCATATCTAATGATTGAAAAAAATATATATTTTACATGTAACCCAAAGCATTATGCAGAATATAAAATAACTGTAAATAGAAGGCACATTTTCACTTCCATTTCTTGTGGTAAGTGTATTTATAAGAAAAGTTTAAAAATTTAAAAAATACAGACTATTAAAAAGTCTGCAAATATCACATAAAAATCATGTTAATCCAAAAAAATGTTAAAACTCTGAGTTGTTGTCTTACGCTTAGCAGCTTATTTTGCCTAAAATGTGGTAGATGAGCTTAGTTATAATTTTTGAGTTATGTAGATATAAAATATTTAGCTTAGTACTTTGTCAAAGGCTTTAAATTTGAGTATCTGTTCTCACCAAAAGCCCAGTATAGTTATATCTATTATTTGTAACTCAAGTTAATCTTAAATATATGTCTATTAAAATATACTCAGTGTTATCAATTTATAGATCACAATTAAACCACATGACTATATATAGAAAGAAAATAAATAGATCTTTGATTCATGACAAAAATAAAAAACATTATATAATAAATAAATGTGCTGAAACTATAGACTTCTACATGGGCAATTTGGAAATATAATATTTTATGATTAAAGCAGATAGATATGGTATATAATCTATGTAAATGTTATCATTATTAAAGATGAACATAATACTGGATATATTTTAATATTGCATGTGTGTGTCATAAAATATGAAAACACAGATGTATATAGCTTCCAGCTGTTCCCATGAAACCTGCTATTTTTAGAAGAGTGTTCTTGCTGTAACAGTGAATACTGGTTTAAAATTATGACAATTTCTGAAATATGTGTGAAAAATATCATTTGAGTAGGAATGTATACTTTGTCAATTGTTATATTATTGTATGCAAGATGAAATCCTGTGCATAAGAGGTCTATGGCCACAATAAACAGATTATCATAACTTATTGACTTGAAACTACAGAAATTTATCTTATATTTGTCAGCATAGGCATCCACAATCAATTTTATAAAGTTAATAGCCAAGTCATGAGAGGACAATACTTGCCCTGAAGGTGACAGTGGCGTTTATATTTCATGCATTCTCCAAGTGTTGATCATAAGTATCCCTTTGATACTAATGATAAGTCCATTCTGTTTTCTCATTTTATCTCTGTTGCTTCTTCCCAATAATCCCTTATGTTCAGCTAGACAGTTTCACATCTACTTCAAAGTACATACATGAATTCATGAATCTATATAAAATCTAGGAACCACAGATAAGAGTTAACGTGATATTTATCATTATAAGACTGGAGTTAGTTTAACACAATAACCTCCAGTTGCATGCAGTTTCTTTCAAATGATATGACTTTGTTCTCTTTGGCATACTTCTTGTTAAAAGACACATGAGACAGATTTGTGGCTCATTTGGAAGATCCAGGATAAATTCCTGTTGACCTTCTCATTTCTTCAAAACTTTAGCATGTAAGGTAACCTACAGTTTCTAGATACTTGAAAATTAAATCACTGCTGAGGATGGTGATGTTCACTGTACATTTAATAAGAAAACAAAGTAGCAAAATTAAACAAAAAGCAAACATCGCTGTCTTTTAATTTCTACAGACAATAAACAAGCAATAAACAATAATAAAGTAAGGTCCTTAACTAAATCATGTTTACATTGATGCCCTAGGGTAGGAAATTATACAAGAACTATGAAGAAAATTAATAAGAATATTAATGAGAGAAAGCTGTTACATCTAGAGAGGTCTTTGTGGCTCATTTTAGTTATTATGAAGAGAGTCTGTTTAATTTGAGCTATAAGAACCAAGAAAATAGCTGCATATGTTATGACATGAGACCTGCAGCTAAAAAGCTTGAAATGCCCAGAGTTTGATATTTCCTTGCTCAGCTTGCTGTGCCATATTTGGAAATACTGACAATGATACATATTAGATTCAAACTAATAATTTGTATCTGAGGTTAGATAATTTTTGGCATTTGCATAAAATTGAATAGACTATTGAATTTAAATGTTACGTGATAGCATTTGTCAAAAATTTTATATACAATAAGATATGCTTAGGATAAATTAGAAGTAGTCAAAGAGAAATTATACATACCAATGAGAAGGAAGTCTCTTAACAACAACAACAAAAAAGTGAAAATGTATAATGATAAAAACACTTCAAAATCATCTCCATTTTACAAATATACATATTTCAAAGTCTGTGGAAACGGAAAGAATGTCTGTGCCAGAAAGACATAATAGCAAGGTTACTTATCGAACAAAAATAATTTGCAGGTGAGGAAAGGTGAATTTGGCTGGATAATACTGAGGGGAGGAAATAAATGAGGAAACATAATCGATAGATGAAGGGCAGGAGGTCAGTAACCACTGGCAATGCTGATTTTTTTAGGAATTTAAAAGGAAGAATATGTAAAGGCTCTTTTTTTGTAGTGTATGCCTTCCAAGTATAATAGAAGTTAAGACATTGCAGAGAAAATATTCAAAACAATTTGCAACTGAGTACTTTTGCCTAGAAATATTCGAGGATGTCAAAAGGGTCAGATTCTAAGAGTTTTGATGATCCTGTTGATGTATGTGAAAAAGTAGCAGCACTCATGCAGTACATGTTTTTAAAAAGACCAAAGAAGCAGCTCTATAGTCTGATTCCGTGTCTTGATTTACATTTGATTTCTGAACAACAGGGAACTGTGTGATTCAAGTATGCCTGTTTGCCACCATGCATCGAAAAAGGAATGTTAGCATTCAAGAATGAAAGGAATTCTCTTCTGAATTATGTAATCAGAAAAGGTATAACTTATGATGTTAGAATACAGAAAATGATTGAAATTTAAAACAGATGCATATCTATTCTCATTTGAAAACCTTTGTTTTTGAAAGCACTGTTTAGAAAAATAAGCATATCTGGGAGCCTTGGTTCCATTTGTAATCCCAGGAGGCAGAGGGAGGCAGAGGGAGGCAGATTTCTGTGAGTTCAATGCCAGCTTGATCTACAAAGTAAGTCCTGGTCAGCAAAGGCTACACAGAGAAACCCTATCTCAACACAGAACCAAACAAATAAAACATAAACAAACAGATAAAAACAAAAAATATAAACATAATCAAAATGTTGGGTTCTTTTCCTTCCAACAAATGTATATTCAGTTTCTTCAGATTAATTTCTAATATTATTTTGACAAAAAGTAATTTAAAATTTTTTATTTGTAGCTTAGCTTAGATTTTTTTTCTGGATATAGAACCATACCTGATTTAAACTTTCCTCTTCCTTGTTTTGAAATTTTGCTAAGTATCAATATGTTTGTTAACAATCGTATCTAAATTATCAACTTTGCAGCAATCATGCCAAAATTGCAGCCTTGCTGAAGGAACGCCTCTACTTTCTTTGCAGAAGTTTCAAGTGTGGCTGTGCAGAAATCTGAGCGCTAACCCTTCAGAACTTACTCAAAATAATAATAAATTAGATATCAACATATAAGTTATATGTGTATAATATGACTAAGAAAATAGAAACAATAAGCAGATTTTCATTATCTTTATACCACAATTTCCTTAACAGGTTTCCCATTTACTTTTCTGTTTAAAACTGTGGAAAACTGAAGACATGGCCTGAGAAATGAAATCTACCCCAGTGGACAGGTGTCCACGTAACCACTGCGTTTTTTGCATGATGTATGGTGATAGAAGGTGTGTCATCTGCTGGCTGGAACATGTTGCTTTTCAGTCCCCTGAAGACCTACGATGCTCTGCCACACCTACATTAAGGTTTAGACAAGTTATTGTAAGACATAACTAATAGAACACTAAAATTTCAGGCAATCTTCCTGAGGGAAAGATTCAACCAAGTACACATACAAAACACTGGGGAAATGTGCTATGTGCTGAGCTTGTATATACATTTCCTGGTATTGTTCCCTAAAAACTACAATATGACAACCTTTAACACAACATGCCCATTGCATTGAATATCATAAATAACATAGAGATTAATTTAAGCATACAGGACAATTTCATAGTTTATATGCATGATACTCTGTGGATTTTACTATATGAAGAATATTTGGCATCAGTTCCCAGTGGATAACAAAGAATAGTTGTAATTACGTTACTTTTTTCATAAAATTAACTACTGTATCCTCATTTTGAAGGTTTTCATGTTGGTATCTATTCTATTAAAAGTTTTTTAGATGGTGAAAAAAAGAGACCAACTTATACTAATCAATGGCATAATACATATTTTTTACTTGTGCTTTACTAGCATAATATAGGAAGAATATATATACTAAAACATGATCTAAAGCAGGTAGGAGCCAATCATTTCAAAAAACAATCATTTGTTCTTTACAAATGGGCTCACCAATGAGCTCTGATCTGAGGTCGGTAATTACTGTAAAGATGGAGTGGGGTATGACTTTCTCACGTACTCTGGTGCCTCACATTTGACCACGTCCCCTGGAGGGGAAGACCTGGTGGCACTCAGAGGAAGGACAGCAGGTTACCAAGAAGAGACTTGATACCCAATGAGCACATACAGGGGGAGGAAATCCCCCTCAGGAACAGTCATAGGGGAGTAAGGGGAAAATGGGAGGAAGGGAGGAATGGGAGGATACAAGGGATGGGATAACCATTGAGGTGTAACAGGATTAATAATAATAATAAAAAAGATGGCTACCACATCTCTCTACTGGGAAAGGGTATTTGTGAAGTGAAAATTCTTCACAATCCTGCTACTTAGGTTACATATTTAAATATATTTTATTGTAATTATTTGTTTTATTCTTCTTGAAACTCTTGCCATAAAACACATCCTCAGGGTATTATTTTGGTATGTTAAAAGCAATTATCACTTTAATGATTCTACACAGCAACTTAATAATGACTCTGCTTACTTTTACCTACCTGCATATTGATACACATACACAGGATAGCAGATTAGGATTTCTGTGATAGAGAAATGCCAGACTGTTGATTTCTCATTAAATATGAGGCAGTGGAATTCTGGGCTTAATTTAATCATCACACTCAAGACAAGGCTGGGTATCAGCTTCATTATTACATTTATGATAATATTGGTATCTTTTTGCTAACTTAATTGAAGCATGATGACGTTTTATTATAAATGTCCCTGTTTTTATAAATGGAGAAATGGACTCTCTCATTGCACCAGCTAATAGCCTTGAATGTAACCTTTCCCTTCTGAATTCTCAGTAAGACCCACTGGCTTCTGATTCCCCCCAGAGTGCTCAAATGTCTTTCTTTTAAAAGGTAGAGAAGATGCTCTTAAGGTTTTATTACTTCATCCTATTCAATCTTTTGTAAAATAGATGTCTAATTTACTTCATAAATAGGCATTTATTAAATTAGTAGGGCTATGATGTAATTCTAAATATCTTATTATAGAGAAATATATACAAGCATATATATTTTATATGTACATGCATATTTAAATAAGATTTATATGAAGTTTGCAAAAGGACATCATCAAGCAGACAATTAAGAAGACTAAACATTGTCCTAACATTAGACACATCTTTGCCTTCAACCTCTAAATAAAATGTTTAAAGGAAATTTACCTTGTAGAGAGGAACCATTAAAAAGGAGTTGAAAAAAAAGAAGGGAGAATATAGAAATATATTGGGATGAAAGGCCAAAAGGTAGATTGGTGAATCTATTCCTCAACTTAATTCCTTAATTGTTACTCACAAGGCTATTTTTAATTCACTGTTACAGAATTGTGTGTGTGTGTGTGTGTGTGTGTGTGTGTGTGTGTGTGTGTGTGTGCATAAGTTTAATTTTAAAAACATTGGTATAGAATTCAAATATAAGATTATTATTCAGATATATAATATGTATTTCTACTCTAATATGTGGTATTGTACATATACAACTCAATTATAATACAAGATTTACTTCCAACGCTTTGAATGTGCTATTTCAGGCTGTTTAGGATAAGTAAGTTATACAAGTTTTTTGTTAGTTTATCAAATCATGGTCATATAAATTACTAGTCTATTTTTATCACAAGAATACACATCCTACGTGTAACAGATAGATATGCTTCTATAGACAGATAAGATAAAATAGATAAGGTCTTTCTAAACCTCAGAGACCTACAGAATATCACATTTAACGGTGTATTTATTATTTTAAAGATTCATTGTCAATGAGAGAGACAGGTTAACTCCTGCAAACACCCAGTCTACCTCAAAGAAGATGATGAGCATCAAAGAACCTCTTTATGGAGATGGTTTTAAATGTGGCAAAAAAGCCTCATTTTGACCACAGACTGAATGCTGCCTAAAAAAAGGGACGCAGGCAGAGTCAAAGGCCTAACTCTGCCAAGACAGGGTAAATAAGTCCTCAATGGTTCTAGCTTCATAAATATGTATGTGAGATATACTGGGCCAGAAGGCTGAAGATGTTGCTTCAACCTTTTAGAGACCTATGGTTGACTGTTCAGGCAGCAAACCATCTCTGTCACTTTTTTCTCTTGTTATTAAATTAGGAAGATGCTAACCTGCACTTCCTGTTTACTCAGGTAATTAATTTTACTCCTTCTCAAGTCTCTGATTGAGATGAATACCAAATAGTTGAATGTCACAATTGAGCCTAGAATTTTTTAGGGGGAGGTGCTGAGATGTCTTTAGGTCTAGATAGATGTTTAAGGTTGATAATGATGAGAGATGATAGATATTGATTTATGTTCAGAATTTTAGATGCATCAAGATAGGAAAGATGTCTTCTTCAAGACTGCAAACTACAAATAGCCAAAACACTACAAATGTAACATTAATATAATTCCTGATTGTTTCATGGTTTTTCTTGCTGTAGGTGGTTTCTTGAATACATGTGTAATAATATAAATATATATGTAAAAATATAAAAATATTTAATATAAATAAATGATTTAAAATATAAAAGAAAGGAAAGGTAAAAATCTTCTTGGGGGATGCTATACATATCAGTGAGTAACTTTTAAATTCTTTTAAATTTTTTTATTAAATATTTTTAAAATTTACATATACATTTATGTTACTACACATATAAAGAATAAGCTACCTACAGCAAGAAGAACCATGAAACAACCAGGAATTGTAGAAATGCTACATTCTTAGTGTTTTGGTTATTTGTGTTTGGCAGCTTTGAAGAAAACATCTTTCCTATCTTGATGCATCTAAAATTCTGAATGTAAATCAATATCTATTCTATCTCATCTTTTTCAACTTAAAACATCTATCTAGACCTAAAACATCTTAACCCTAAACAACTAAGCTTAATTGTAAAACTAAATTATTTGGTCTTCAACCCCATCAGAGAATTGAGAAGGATAAAATTAATTACCTGAGTCTAGAGGGGGTGTAGGTTAGCAGCTTCCCAAATGAGAATGTGACAAAGACAGTTTGCTATCTGAGCAGTCAACAAAAACTCTATAATGTTGGAGCATCATCTTCAGTCTTCTGGCCCAATATTTCTGACAGACATATTTGTGAGGCAGGAACTAATGAATATTTGCTTACCCTGTCTTGGTAGAACTTGGCCTTTGGCACTTCCTGCATCCAAGGTTTCCTATTTTTTAGGCAGAATTCTGTATGTAGCCCAAACAAGGACATTTTGCCCAATGGTTGGTTTGCACACTTGATGCTCATCATCTTCTTTGAGGTAGGTTGGTATTGCCAGGAGTTACCCTGTCACATTGTCAGTGAATCTTTAAAGTAATAAAACATTAAATGCCATGTTCTGTAAGTCTCTGAGATTTAGGAAGACCTTATCTAACTATTTTTATCTTATCTTTCTATAAAATAATATTTCTGTTGCACTTAAAGTGTATATTCTTGTGAAAAAACAGGTATAGTTTCAAACTTAAGACAATTCTTCACACACACACACACACACACACACACACACACACACACACACTATATATATATACTCTAATATGCAGTATTGTACCCATATAACTCAATTATAATAGAAGATTTACTTCCATTTCTTTGAAGGTGTTATTGCAGGTTGTTTAAGACAAAGAAGTTATACAAGTTGTTAGCTGATCAAATCTTGGTCATATCAATTACTAGTCTATCCTTATCCTAAGAGTAACTTGGAAATTATATGAGGCTTAGGTTACAAGTATGGCATCCCTTATGTGCAACAACTTTGGATACCTGTTAAAATCTTTGATATTTTCATGAGACATCAGTGTTTCAAAATATCATAAATTAGAAATTATAATCAAAGTATGATGAATTATCTTTGTTCTTTTGCTGGATTATTAACAAATTACTCATATACCACTTAAAATAGATAACATATATTAATCATATATAAATATATGTTTAGTATAAATTGATATCTTATTCAGTATTTCCAGTAAGCTTACATATAATGGTTCACAGGTAATAAAAAGTGTTTTTTTATAACATTCATTAGAAAGTATAAATATAGTTTCAACATGAGATGGTATTTCACATTTTTCTTGAAATTATTTCTTTGACAAAAAGAGCTGCTGTTTTGAAAGTGACATGGCTATTGATATGAAGACAGGATCAATTTGATGTCTCACGTTCATTCTATTATTCATCACAATCCTTGGTGCGAAACATTATGCAAACATTTTGCCACATACATATTCAAATAGAATCTCAACACAAAGCAAGTTTCACAACTATATAATTTAAAGGAAAAATACTAGTTTTTTTTTAGGTGAATGTGCAAACTGGAAAATGTTAACATCTTTTATTTCTGACTTTCAGTGTGACCTCAACTGGTCTATTAACCAAACTTTTCAGATTCCCGTGTGTTAAGGGATCAGCACATGCCTCACCATAATTTAGAGACTTGCCATGATATAAAATACCAGAGATGATCAGTTGTTCCTCATTATGTGTTAACCTCAGCTCTCAGAAGACAGGAAGCTCTTAGTTGTACACATAGCCACTTAGTTAAATCACTGAAATTACATGTCTTGGTAGATTTACAGATGTCTTTCTTCTGCTCATACAAAGAGCAGAGAATTAGCATTAACTGTTCTGTGTGGACTGCACACCTCATACATTTATAGTTTTAGGACTGTATAATGCTTATGAGCAATTATTTGTTTGCAGAACAAAAGAAGAGAACACGGCCGCTGGATCAGACCTGACAAGATTTATTTCTCTCAGCATACTGGATGCTGACATCCTGCATCCTTCATGTTCCAGCACCAAGTGCTTCACTTGCTCTTCCTCATCAGAACAAGACAGATCCCTGGACGCCTTTAAGGAAAGATTCCAATCCCATTTCATCCAGCATTTCAGACTGCCCCACTAAGGACTCTAATTAAGCCTGGATTTTCTCAAGATTTAGAAACTGGACCACAAATGCTATTCCTAGATTCTTTAACCATTTCCCCAATTTTAATTGGGCCCCTACAAGGTGTTATTTATCCCAAATCAGCCAGGAGAAACCTTAAAAGAATGATGCTACATTTCTCTTAACGGATATTGGGTAGGTTTTTGGTTTGTTTCTTGGACTATCGATATTTATTTTCATTGGAAGTTGGTTATAAGTTATGATTGGTCTTATTCACAGAGAAAATGAGGTGAGACTGCGGAATGTCTCTCTTTTTGTTTATCTTTCATTCTTAGCTTTGGAGACAGTGGTTGGAAAGAAAGAAGAGGAATAAATAAATATATATGGTTGATAGGACAAAAACTAGACTATTAAATCTACTCTTCAATTTAAGGCCTTAATTGTTGCTCACAATGTTATATTTAGTTCATTGGTATAGAATTTTGTATATTGATGCAAATTAAATTCATTTTTCATACATTAGTATGGAATTCAAATATAAGATTATTCTTAACACACATTATATATATATTTCTACCCTAATATGATGAATTGTACCCATATAACTCAAGCAGAATATAAGGTAGTTTGAATGTGCTTTGTATGCTATTTATGATAGCAAATTACACATGTTAATTGTTAGTTGATCAAATAATGGCCATGTTGATTACTAGTCTATTTTTAATCACAAAAATGTAGCTCCTGAGTGAAACAAAAAATGTGGTTCTATAGATAGATAAAGTAAAATAATTAGACACAGGCAGTCCAGATGAGACTTGGTAAGCTGAGGTCACATGTTCCTGGAGAAGGGCTCCCCTTCCTGAGGAAAAGGAGAGGGAGTGAGGGAGTGTGAGAAAGGAAGGGTGGGATGGGGAGGTGACAAGGGCTGTGGGTACAACTGAGAGGTAAAGTAAACATATTAAAAATAAAAATAAACAGAAGTTAAATCTATGTGAATTTTTTCTGTCATTTTATTCCAGTGTTTCACTTTAGTTTTTTCCAGATGTTTTGTCTTGTCTTTTCACAAGAATGTGGTCTGAATTACACACTATCACTGTATTAGAGTCACTCTGTTTAATAATACATAGAGAATTTCATTAATGAAATATTTATAACATATGTAATATAATTATTTTTTTCCTTTATTAATTTATTCATGTTACATCTCAATGGTTATCCCATCCCTTGTATCCTCCCATTCTTCCCTCCCTCCCATTTTCCCCTTATTTCCCTCCCTTGTGACTGTTCCTGAGGGGGATTACCTCCCCCTGTATATGCTCATAGGGTATCAAGTCTCTTCTTGGTAACCTGCTGTCCTTCCTCTGAGTGCCACCTCTGAGTGCCTTCCCTGAGTCCTCCAGGGGACATGGTCAAAGGTGAGGCACCAGAGTATGTGAGAAAGTAATATCCCTGACCTCAAATCCTTGGTAATGAGGATGATAATGGAGGAAACAAATAAAATTCGAAATCAGATGCAGGAAGACGCAGCCAAGCAGGTGCGAGACATAAAAGAAGCACATAGAGTAGAACTGGAAACATTTCAGGAAAATGTAAACAACCAGATGAAAGAAATAAATAAAACGGTTCAAAAGCTGAGGACCTATAAAGCGACAATGGAAGAAGCTGGAATATGCAAAAAATCAGATGAAAGAAATCAAAAAATCTGTTCAAGATATGAAGATGAAAATGGATTCAATGATAAACACACAGACAGAAGAAAAACGAGAACGTGAGCCCTCAGAGAAGAAGGCGAATGACACAGTGCTGAGCTTTTCTAACAGAATCCAAGAGATGGAAGAATGAATCTCAAGTCTAGAAGATACAATCACAGATCTTGAAGCAACCATTAAAGAAAATGCCAAATCTGGTAATATAATTATTATAAATTAATGAAGTGTGGCCCTTCATTTTGACAGAATTGTAATATCTTCATCCTTTTTTTTTTTTTTTTTGCTTTAATGTGTATGTAAAGTCCTTTCTTATATTCTCAGACTATTTTTGGTTTCAATTCCATCTTGTCAGCTATTGGATTTGGGATGCCTATGTGATTTTTATTTTCAGTTTCTGAGACCATTTTGCATCCCTCTAGCTTTTTGTTTCATTTACCACTGATGGTGAGTTGTGTTTCTTGGATATTGAAATATGATGTGTGCAGTATTTTACTTTAATCCGTTAGCTTGTATCTTTTTTTTTTTACAGAGGACTTTGTGCCACTAATATTTAGAATTAATTTTGAACAGTTTGTATTGATAAGTTTCCATAATTTTAAACTGTGATATTTTCTTTTCTTTTTCCTTTTTTTTTTTTTTGATTAAGTGTTTAGGAATTGTTCAATTTGGTACCATCTTGAATGTTTTTGTTTTTAATCTTTATTTCAAACTTATTTACTCTTTCCATATCGTCTGTAGAGCTGATTAAGTGGTTCTCAAATCCTTACATCTATTTGTATTTTAGAGAGTTTTCTTTTTCTCCCTTGAATAGTTACTAACATTTCCACTGCTTTCTCTCTTGGTTCTATTTAAGTTTACAACATCACAGTGAAAACCATACATGGGTATGCCATCTTAAGGCTTACAATTGCTAAGAATTTTCACATTATATTGGTTATGTCTTTTCAAATCCATGTCATATTCAGGAAAGATGCAATTGATTGCAAACTTCTCTGTGTATGCTTAAGTCACAATGGACATTGCTCATTTACATATATGTTACAATAGTTAGTTCTCAGGGCCCTTGATAAAAATAATCACTGTATTTACATGTTGGCCTTATGATCAGAGTGGCTTCTTCTTTTTTGTCATTCACACAAGTAAAATATGATTATCAATAAAATCTTAAACCTCTATCTAGTTAGAATGATTTATCCATTTTAATCTTCTTATAGTATTTATTTAAATAACTTAGTAGTTATTTTAACTCCATTCATCACCATGTTTTTTTTTTGCCATGCATATTGTACTTTTCATTGTACTGTAAAAATGCAATCTTATTGATTTTGTCCTATAGTATAACAACCTGAACATTACTGAACACAATAGAGATTGTCCATTGCTATTAAAAACTACATAAAATCAGCTGTTATCATTCCCTTAATCTTATACAATATAGGTATATTTTATATAAACTATATATATATATACACACACACACATATATATGATTTTGTTATAGTCAGTGCACACAAACACACAAATATCACTACCACCACCACCAGCATCACCACTACCAACAACAACAATAACAACAACAACACTAGAAACATTTTTTTAAAAGAAGCCGTAAGCTGAAGGAGAGTAAATGGTTGCAGGCTCAGTAGATGATTGTAAGGGAGGAAACAAACAAGGAAAGCCTAAAATTTGTGGACAAACGGATGAAACTTGAAATGATCATAATGAGTGAGTTAATTCATAAGCAGAAAGACTCAAATGGTATATGCTTACTTGTAACTGGACACTATCCCAAGGGACATGTCCCATGAAAGACATCACTTACCAGGAGATTGGGATAGATATGTGGATATCCTATTGGAACTCTAGGTGAGAGAAGTATGGGAGCATGGGGAAATAGAAGGATCCAGAGGGTCCTAGAAATCAAAAGAAGAAGATCGTGACAAGCGGATCTAGACCCAGGGGTTTTGCTCAAACTACTGCACCAACTAAGGACAATACATGGAGTAAACATTGAACCCCTACGCAGATCTAGCCAATGGATAGGACATCCTTCAAAGTTGAATGGAGAATAGGGACTGACTCTGACATGAACTGTGGTGCCCCATATTTGACAACTCCCATTGGTGGAGAGGCCTGGTGGCACTCAGAGGAAGGATAAGCAGGCTACCAAGATGAGACTTGATAGCCTATGATCACATAGTGGGGGAGGAGGTACCCCTGGTCACAGACATAGGGGTGAGGAATAGGGTGAAAGTAGGAGAGAGGGAGGAAAGGGAGGATACAAGGGATGGAATAACAATTGAGATGTAATAGGAATAAATTAATTAAATAAAAAAGGAAAAAGAAAAACAACAACAGCAAAACAAAAATAAGCATGCAATAAGAGAAATAACACATATAAAAACATGAAAAATCAAAGTTGTTTATATACCTAGCACAATGGACTGTAAGCATATGGGGTAACAAATCTGAGAGTTATACAAAAATAAAAATACAAAAGAACACAAAAATCAATATGAAATTGTTGTGCACTCCTCTCAGAGGTGAACATATAAGCTATCATTGAATATATATATATAAATTGTAACCATTCAGTTCCATTATCATGTTTATTGAAGTTTGACGGCTTGATTTGTAGGAGTATGTGCATCTTGTCACTAACTTTAGAACTAAAGACAGCGATTCACCCCACTCACCAACATTAATCTGTGTAGAAGTCTTCATGGTTTGGTGTAAAGTGTGGAGCCATTTCTACTTCCATTACATGGTGCTTAATTGGGTCACACAGACAAGAAACGCTACAAAATAGAAAAAGCATTCTAGTTGAGAAGAGAAAGTAAGTATGTGGCATAAAGGCAAGTAGGGTGACTGTCAACAGAAGTAAAATATCATAACAAACCTATTATTATACATAATTTATATTGATAAGACATTAAAATATAAGCAAGGCATGGTGGCACATGCTTTTAATCCCAGCACTCAGGAGGCAGAGGCAGGCTGATAGCTGTGAGTTTGAGGCAAGCTTGGTATACAAAGTGAGTCCAGGACAGCCAAGGCTAACACAGAAAGACCCTGTCTTGAAAACAAAACAAAACAAAACATTAAAATATATCAGATGTATGATTAGCACAATGAATGACCACAAACAACATGAACACCAAATAAAATTGACACTAAAAATTTGAACATAATTAGTCTTTGCATATTAGCAAATGCATAACACTTACAAAACTGAGGGTATTTGGTATCAAAGTAAACATAAATTATCTTGGATAATTATCAAATATTAATTGTAGTATAGTATTACACTTATTATATATTATTATTAAAACCTAATTATTACTAGATCTCAAATAAAAAGTAGCTTGGCTATAATTCAAATAAAATAAATGAAATAATAAAAGATTAATGTTAATTGAAAGTTAATATATTAATACATAAACTATGAACTTCTTGAGGTCGTAGGAGAATGATGATTATTTTATTTTTACCCAGTTTAAGCTTAGTGATAAGTAGAGTGTTTGGTGCCACGACATCAAAATAAAATCGGAATTAAAAAAATAAAAGTCAATAACATTGACACCTTGACTCTGCGCTCATGATGGATCATGCATTTAATCCCAGCACTCGTAAGGCAGATGCAGAAAGATCATTATGAGTTCGAGGTCAGCTTGATCTACAGAACAATAACAACTTTAAACACACACACACATACACACACAAACTCAAATTTAAACAAAAATAAATACTACAAGGCTGTTTTGTTTGAAACATATTGGAGCAACATACAATAAAACTTAGCCAAACATATACTTCAGTAAGTTACTACGATATAGGAATGTCAAGAAAAAAAGAGAGGTGAATAAAGACTTATTTTTATAAAATAAAGAAATTAAAATGTCATTTGAAAAAGTAAAAATAATATATCCATGGCTAGACAAGTTTTCACAAGGTGGTTATCAAACACACACACACACACAAATAGAATCACTTAAAATAAGTTATCTGTGGTATAATTGTAAGTTTTGTGTTTTTTCCCCTACACTAGGGAATCTAGGCAGCCAGGAGCCAATGAATACCAAAAAGTCAAACCATGCAACAAACCTCACACATGAGAAATATTGGGCAGGGTAGAATGAGCTCATGGCTGTCTCTGCATGGGAAGAGAGAGAGAGCAGTGGCCTGAGAGGAGTCACAGGCTTTGATAGGGTCTTTGGAGCACACACTGTGACTTAGTCGAGGCCTGCAATAGCCCTGTGGTAGAGAAGTTGGAAATAATGCATGGTTGTTAACTCTGAAATACTGTTTGACTGTTAATGCTGAGTCACGGAGGCAGAAATTTGTAAGTATCAGAGTTATGGGGCAGGCATAATTCTGCCTATGACACTACAGTATCATATAGAATTTACATTTCAGAATAACCTATGAAAATAAATATTCTCTCTAATATAGTTGAAGATAATTAGCTCCTTTCAAAGTGGTTAGGAAGAATTTTTAATGATACAAAATTTATAACATATAAATAAGACACTAAATTTGCCACAATGGAGCTAATTACTACAGTTCAATTTGAACAATTTTTATTTTCTATATTATTATGACTATGTATTTAATCTTATATGGTTCTTTTTAAGATTAACTTACGAGCATTTCCACATTCTTATTACTTCTGCTGTAGTATTTTTTAAAAAGTAAGTGAAATTAATATAAGATCTTACTGCGCATTGAAGCTCTTATTTTTATATCAGAACATGAAAACTATTTTAAAAGCAAGTGAAAATAAATTAAATATACACTTCTAGTCCTCACTAACATAATTTTAACTTTCAAAGAGTTAAACTGATTTAGTAAACATCAATATATTTTAACTTTAAAAATTTATTCTGTAAAATAAAAATACATACATGCCCATTTAAGATGGCAATTTTTATTCAAGGCAAATGAAATATCTGAAATCAATTCAAATAGTACTAAATTATTTTCAGTTTATCACTATGTACTGGTAAAATATAATTTTTTTCCAATTTACTTCTACAAATACTTTATCTCAGAAATTATAGGCTTAAGTTTAAAACATATATTGACTTTTCTTAATCATTGGTAAAATTCATGTCACCAACATATTCCTATTTCTTTTCCTTAAACATCTTATCGTGGGAAAACTCTCACTCCTCCATTCTTTTTTTCCATATTTGGGACTATGTAAATCCCAATCCACAGACACACAAAACTTCAGAGGCAGACCTACACCTGGTCTTTGCTGTATTCAGTGTCCTGCAAACATATTGCTGCCTGTGTTCTGCTACTTTCACTCCTATTATGATATTCTACTGTCAGATATTGCCCAGTGGTCGAATGGGTCAGACACAAGCTGTTTGATTATGTGCTATATATGTCTGATTGTGTGTGCTTGTGAGTATGTGCGTGTGAGTGTGTGTGTGTGTGTGTCACATGTACACATATATTATTTTGGAATAAAAGGGGAGACAAAAATGAAGTTAATTTTATTTCATAACGACACACACTATTCTCCATCTTTGTTGAAGACCCACTGCAGTACATATGTACTATATGACACAGTATGCTCTATTTTGTTCAGAGTACTTCATGTACTTTTTTTTTTTAATCTCTACCCTCTTTCTCTCATTGTATTTTATCATCTCTTTTCTTTACACAAGAATCTAAAATTTGGGGGCTATTCCAAAGTGTGTAAAATATCTTTAGAAACTTATTTGACATAGTTTGTGTGTATTTTTATGATTTACTCTTTTCCAGTTGAAGCAAAACCAGCTAAATTTGCTAGATGACCCTCCAGTGAATTCACATGTGGTTAATTTAAAGGTCCACAATAAACCTAGAACAAACATTGTCTAACTCACCTTAAAAGTCCAATTATATAATCTGGAGCCTTAAAAACCTTTTAAAAAGAATGTAGTGTGTGCACTATATGTTAAAAGATTGTACATAAACACATCATTAGTTATCTATCAATTTTACTATACCAATGTCTTAGGAAAACACACTTAAATAATTAGTGTATAATTTAATCATGGTGATAAGTACTTGCAAATGCTGTATCAATTGTTTCCAGAACCCTTAAAATACAATTATAATGATTCATTTTGTAGTCCTTCCAGAAAAATCAATGAACCAAGAAAAGTATTTTAAAGTGTTATGTATGTTTCTGAGTGTGATTCTATCACAGTTTGTCAAATTATGACAATTTATCAAAGGATTCTCTGCCATATTGTTCTGCATCGTTTTACCAATAAACATCTACTAATTTCACCCACATTCTTCACAACCAATGTGAGTTTCTGAAAGGTCTATAGTACATAAGTATAAGTCAGAATATTAATTGTAGACTTTGTGTTTACCTACTGATTGTTATTGCATTGGCCCACAAAGATAATAACTTCCTATTTCCTCTGTAACCTAGGGAGTCCATCATCTCTTTACACTCATGATCAATGGAGTATAAAATGATTTTGCATGGGTGAAGCTGATAGTCTTCTGACTACTAAAAATATTATTTTCCATTTTCTATATTGCTTATGCAAATCATTTCTTTGCTAATCTACATTTGGGTTTTTCTCTCAGTCATTTGTTAGTTCATTAAATGCTAAAATGTTAGTACTTAAAAGATTTAGAGGCAAAACTGTCCCAGTGAGTTAACCATTTTCTGATTAATATGCCTGTGATTCTTTTGGCTGAGAATAAATAGCCTACCAATTTATTGGGGTTTTTAATGAACTAATATATTTTATGGCTATACAGTTGTTTCATGTTGAGAGACAAATATTTTTTCTTCACAGTGGAAAAAATGAGAATAAATACAAAACATTACATCAAATGCATCTTGTGTATCACTGAATTTGTAATAATGCATTTTCCTCACAGTTATTATTGGTAAACTCTTTCTAGGATTTTTTTTCAGTAAATTCTCGGTATCAACCAGCTCCATTAAATTATCGTTTTTTATGTAATATGGTGTTAAATATATATTTGTCACATAAGTTGATACCTAGGAGGAGGGTGTGAGATTTATCAAAAATATTTTTGGGATCAGCATAGACCCTGGTGTTGCTGAGGGTTATCACTGGCCGTTTGAAAACGAGAAGACTGACCTAGCTGAAAAATTTCAGCTCTACTTCACAAAAAAAGCAAGTATTTTAGACATTGCTCTTGAAAATAGAAATTTACCAGGGAAGGTGCAGAAGACATTTATACATAGCAGGGTGGAAAACATGACTTTTCAATTAGATGACTACTCTGCTAAATTAATTTGGCTCCATTTTGATACTAATTTACTCTTGTGTTTGCATTTATGAGACTTGTGATGATAGCTATGGATGTGCTACATCCATTAGCAGGAAACTCAGCAAACAGTGACATCCTGCCAATAAATCTTTGCCATCATAGACCTCAAACATAAAAACAGTTCATTACAAGATCAGGTCATTTTTTTCTATACATACAATTCAAGCAGAGAGCAATTTGGGCGTCTAGTCTTTAAAACATTCCTCACATTTGTAGTGGTTCCTGGAACTTAAGGTCCTCAATATAGACTATAAACTATTTCCATAACACAGAACCAAAAATATCATGGCTAAGCATTATTCTTACTAATTTAGAAAATGTCTGAGACATTTTTCTTGTTATTTTTGTGTATAGTGTACTCATAATTGTATTTGAAGTAGTAAAAGTTTTTTTCAAAACACAGTTATAAAATATGTACAACACACATACATACACACAAAAAACACACAGCACACTAAGAGAGGGGTAGAAATGCATGGAAGATGGCATTTCAGAGCTGGGAGAAGTGGATGGAGGGAAAACTGTTGTAGAGTTCCATTGTGTGAGAGAATGTATTTTAAATAATAAAAAAAAAAAGAACACACATGTAAAATCCACACTGTATTACATGGTTTTTGAACTGCAATTATTAGAAAGTATTAAAACTTTCAAAACACTAATTTATGTTAAATCCTCCTATAAACCAATTACATAATGAAAACATGAATATTGTATGTCACAGTCAGCTCAGGCAGCTATGAAAAATACTACAGACAGGTGGCTTACTCAGCTCTGTAACACATATTTCAAGGTTTAGTCAATTCATTCCTGAGGCACCAGCAATCCTGGTATAGGTAAGGTCACTCCTGTTTGAAGATAGCCCATTTTATGTTTATGGTAAAGTCATCATCAGCGTTGTACAGTCATGCCCTTCACCATGTCCCCAAAGAACCACTTCTCATTTTATTTAACAGAGGATTAGAGTTTCAGTGTATGTGTTCTGAGGAATATGGACACACATGTATGTTTATATTTACAAAATATAGAGAACCAAGTAATACTAAGTATGTATATAGAAATATTTATTAAATTAAATGAATTCTCTATGGAGATTATACACTTGAAATTCACAAGTATAAAAAACACATATACAAATTGATGTTTATTTCTTTCTAATAGTATTTGTACTTATACTTTACTCTTAATTCAGGATGTATATATTAGAAATCCAGTTATCTGTGTCACACGACTAGGACACCAAGGAAATGTATTTAGATTATACTAACACAGCTATTTTCCCTCCCAAAAATATGCAGAAATTTCTGTCCAATGAAACTTAAGTGTTTTTAAATAAGGAAAGTGTTCACTCAAAGTACATCATAATAATTTTTAAAACACATCTTGTAAAAGAGAGATCTAATGACAAATTTAAAGAACCAAACGGTAATACAACAAACTAAGTACCCTGAATTAACATTTCCTCGGCTTGGGACTAGAACCCACATGTCTACACAAAACATACAAGTTACTAAAAGATCAAAAGAATTAAGCCTTAAGATCTTATAGTATCAAATGTGAGGCACCAGAGTACGTGAGAAAGTCATATCCCACTCTCCACTCAACTGTGGGGAATGTTCTGACCGCTGGCTAGATCTGGGTAGGGGTTTGAAGTTTACCGCCTGTATTGCCCTTGGCTGGTGCCTTAGTTTGAGCAGGACCCCTGAGCCCAAATCTGCCTATCATACATAATGTTCTATTTGTAGGCTTATAGGACCCTCTGGATCCTTCTACTTTGCTATTCTCCCATGCTTCTCTCATCTAGAGTCCCAATAGGATGTCCTCCCCTCTGTCCCAGTTTCCTGGTAAGTGAAGACTTTCGTGGGACATGCCCCTTGGGCTAGTATGCAGATATAAGTGAGTATATACCATTTGAGTCTTTCTGCTTCTGGGTTAACTCACTCAGTATGATCATTTCTAGCTCAATCCATTTATCCACAAATTTTGGGAATTCCTTGTTTTTAATAGCTGAGTAGTATTCCATAGTGTATATGTACCACAGTTTCTTTATCCATTCTTCTACTGATGGACACTTAGGCTGTTTCCATGTTCTGACTATTATGAATAAGGCTGCTATGAACATGGTTGAGCAAATTTTCTTGTTGTGTGCTGGAGCATCTTCTGGGTATATTCCAAGGAGTGGAATAGCTGGGTCTTGAGGAAGCCCTATTCCCATTTTTCTGAGATAGCACCAGATAGATTTCCAAAGTGGCTGTACTAGTTTGCATTCCCACCAGCAATGAAGGAGTGTCCCTCTCTCCCCACATCCTCGCCAGCATGTGGTGTTGCTTGAATTTTTGGTTTTAGCCATTCTGATGAGTATAAGATGGAGGGGGAGACCTGGTGGCACTCAGAGGAAGGACAGCAGGTTACCAAGAAGAGACTTGATACCCTATGAGCATATACAGGGGGAGGTAATCCCCCTCAGGAACAGTCATAGGGGAGGGGAATAAGGGGAAAATGGGAGGGAGGGAAGAATGGGAGGATACAAGGGATGGGATAACCATTGAGAATACAAGAATAAATTAATAAAAAAAGATCTTATAGTATCACTGAATACAGTATTGGTATGGAAAAATTACAAATTTAAAAGGAAAATTATCCTCAATATCAAAGTGAGCAAGTGCTAAATACAGAGTATAGATACATACAAATATAATTGGGAGTAATTAAACAAATTTAAGAAAAACCTCCTGGTAACCACTCAAGGCAAAAATAGAAACAAAAACAAACACAGAAAAGAAAAATATGTTATTTCTGACAGATTAATGAACTCATAAATCAATAAAATTACAAAATTTTAATGTAGAAAGTACTTTCAAAATCTAACATACAGGATCTCAGAAACCCATGTGACAATTATATCATAATAATATAAAATAAAAGATATTCCAAGAAGATGAGAAGATAAGTAAAAGAGCAGGAAAATTCTTGAAGAAATAATGGCTGGAAGTGTTCCAACTTTGTTTTTGCCAGACAGAAAAATATCCTTTTGAAGAAATATAGTTAGGGTAATGCAAAAATTCTGTATTGTGATGACAGCAACTAAGTAAATGCACACATTGTCAAAAACATATTGCATACGTAATATCTTAGAATTTCTAAAGTAGTTCATGAAGATAAATGCCGTAGTAAAAGGCCTTCTATTAAGTAAAAGAAAAAAAGAAAGAGCCTAAGATGATAGAGCTCATCATTGTTGTGAGAGGGGTAGGGTGGCCTGTTTCTGGTACTCAGATGAAGAGTTTCCACAGCTCCTAGGGCCAGGAAGGTGTCTCAGCCCTGAGATGGGACAGTATCCCAGGGGTATCATCAGTGATCCTGGGAACCTCACAGATCTGGGTTGGGTATCCTGAGGCATGGAAGACCAGGAACCTCACAGCTCTGAGAGGAAACCTCCTGAACAGAGACAAAGCAGCTCTCGGGGTGGGATGTCCCAACTCCTGAGCTCAGCTCCTTCTCCAGGTAATGCAGTCTCCAGAAAATGTTGCCCCAAACCCTGAACTGCTGAGGAGCCTTGGAGCATGAGCTCTACTTCTTTCTTTCTTATTTCTTTTCCGCTTCTTCATTTCTTCTTCCAACAAGTGAGTCACAGTGGGCAGTATTGAGGGGTGAATACAGGAGTGGATACCTCTGCTCCTGGCAGAAGACAGCAGGGAACTGGGTAGATACAGCCTTCATATTGGGGTTCTTGGGGCTTGCAGCTTTCTAGGGCAGGGATTTCCAGAGTGTGGATTGGTGGGATATCAAGCCTGAGATGGGAGAAACTCAGGAATTGGTGGGTTTTTGTCCAGACCTCTCCTCCTAAAGGAGCATTATCTGGGATGAATTTTATTGGTGAGCTGAAAATGGCAGTGACAGAGGCTTTGGGGTGTCCGCTTCTAAAGCGGTTTCAGGCAAAGGTCTGGCCACTTTTCTGCCTTGAGAGGTAATAAACTTTACAATGTGTCCAAACTTTACAAAGAGTCATCCATTGTGAAGAGAGTAGGCTGAAGCAGGAAAGGTTATCAATTGTCATGGACAGCTAGCTCCCTTGGAGGCTGTAGGAAAGATCTAACAGTTGGCTGAGGGCTGTTGGGTGACGCAGGAATGGTCACCATGAACCGCTCCTCCAGAGGCAATGACAAGACCACCACTATTTTGTCTCCCGTTCTCCACAGCCCCAGGGTGGGAAGGAGGAGCTGACTGTCCTGAGGCTGGAAGAAGGGCTGACAGCAAGCCACTTTAAATTGTAGTGGCCAACTACTTAGGGGTCAGACATAGCTCTTGGGGGTGGTGATACAGTGGGCAGAACCTATTGGGGAAGGGCTGTGGGACCCCTGCATCTTGGGGAAGGTAGTGTGTCCCGGGGTGAGAAAGGAGGGTGGTGGATAGCACCACAGCTTGGATGTGGGTTCCTGTGGCATAGAAAGGGACTGCCACACCTTAGGGCAGACTACTAGTGTTGTTCAAGTCCGAGGCTTGAAGCAGGCCACCATGGCTTTTGCCTAGGCAGGAGCAGGTGATGATGGAGTCAGGCTCTGGGATTTCTATATTGTATTGGCAGAAGCTTTGCTCCGTGGAGAGATCCCTAAAATCACTTTATTTTTACTAAGAAGAAAGCAATTTAAAAGCGTCATATGGAGATGTTCAGAAAGTTATGAAAGGGAAATGGTTTCATATATTTCATTACAAAAATTCAAAATAAAGAAAATATTTTAAAATAATTTATATCATTACTCATACAATATACTTCTAATAACCAATAACAGAATATGATTTGTATTGAAGTTAGGATCCTACTAAAGCTTACTAGTCATAAAAATAATATGCAACGTTATTTTAGATCGTGCCTTTTCTCGAAAAAAATAAAAGATACATCTATCTGCCAATAGTAGAGGGAAAGCAAGCAGACAGGAGCTGTGAAAGCCAGCATTGTAAAAGTAATGAGCTCATTTATAGTCTTGAAGGACATTAGTTTACTTACTCAAAGCTCATTATCAAAGGGTCTCATCTCAGGCAATGACCTACCTCATGGACGATTATGTATATGATTGGACATGCAGAATTGTGACTGGATATTCAGGTAAAGTAGGTCAGTTTACTTCACTGTGATGGCTGTGACCAAAGCTTTGGGGGATGACATAATGGTCATTCTAGCCTATTGTGCTGTTATTCCTGTCAAGCCACAAAGAAAAAGTTGCAATAAGGATGCTTCTAATTTAAAATTATTCTGATAGATTAGGTTGATATAAGTGGTAGAATAGATTAATACACATATTTTACTGGGTAAACCTCTCATTTTCACTTTAATATAGAAGACTGAAATATGACTTGTAATTTTTTAGGCTAGTGAAACTGTTAATAGAAAAAAATACGTATGTATTCAGAGATGCAAAATTATCCTCAGTTTTCTATTTTCAAATTTGAGCCATTTCTTCATGTGCAATAGTATTTGGCAACATTATCACCTACTACGTTCAACTAGTGTTTCATATGAACTGGATTAATGTAAGGATAATCGATTTCTTCCCAGAATTTCATTTTTAACCTTTGTCAATTAATTCTTTCTGTGCTGAATAAAAATGTAGCCTCTGGATTTAAAAAAAAAAGAAAAAAATAAGAAAAATTGAATCTTAGATGTAAGTATGGAATGGAATATTCAAATTTCTTTGAACATCCAAATCTTCCAATTTTCTCAATAAGAGAAAAATATTGTAAAAAAACTATATGGAAGCTAAAGAAGAATTCTCAAAGTTGACATTAATATTTTTGTAAGCTATGACAATGCATTGTTTGATTTATTGCACAAAAGTAAAACTGGGACAAACATTAAAATTTATTATATATTAGACATTAAAGTTTAACATATTAATTATGTAATCAATATTTATGTTCAATTTTTACCTGTAATTTAATGGTTCCATGCATGTGGCTGTTCATATGATTAACTGGAGCACATTATGTGAGTATGTATATAAAACTCTCAAGAATATTAACAAAAGAATTGACTGACAAAATTAATAAACAATGAGTCATAAAGCAAAGTTTTTCTTAAATGAGGGAACCAAAACTATGAAACACAGAGGGAAAGAATTTTTCATTCCAAAAAACCAAAACAGGCTAGGCTCCTGTTTTAATCTAATACTACACAATTAATTTTATTGCATATCCACAAATAATGAGGCTCCATAAAGGCAAATCCCTGTGTGCTATCAACACAGCTTGACCGCTTTTGCCCTTTACAATCTTCTATACAGAGTCTATTTAACCAGTTTCAAAACCAAATCAGAAATCTAATGTCAGATTAAAACATTTAAAATATATACCATGATTCACTAAATGTCAGAAGTATTATACAGATAATATTTACTGATTTCCCACATCAACAAGCCAGTGAACTACATATTGAACAAAAAATAATCTACAGCCAAGTAGTAGAGAAAACCAATAAACCAGAAATTATATTTTGATTATGATAGAGAAGCTGTAGAAAATTTTCATATTCTTAGGATGGGGTATGTCACTGATACACACACACTTCCTCATCGTGATAGAAACGTGGAATGGATCTCCACAGAAAGCTAAATGAAGCAATAAAAACAACTATTCATTTGAATTTTTTTTATTATTTTATATAATTATTACCATCCAAAAAAGGTTTATTCTAAGTACAACATTTTAAATTTTACTTTCCAGTATTGTTTTAGAGTCTTATGCTCCACTAATCCTTTATTCTATGAGGCTCCTCTGTTTCTGACCATGTTTACAAGTGCTAGACAAGAATTTAAGGAATTGTGCCATGGTCAAGTGACATGGACATTCCATTGGTCCAAATCATGTCAGAGTAAAGTGTATTAAAAATTACGTGAGGATCATTTAAAAGGCATTAAAATTTAAAAAGCATTGAAATATTTTCCTAGTAGTCTTCTTCCCTCCATCCTTTTAACATTAGCTTAGTTTTATGAACCAACAAAGTTTATAATAAACTTATTAAAATAATAGAACATCTTTCTACATTAAAACATCAAATTCACAATTTTTCGCTGTAGATACAAAGAAAGGTAATTTAAAAAATAAACTTCAATGGCCCCATTTATTTTTTTTTCTCACATTCACCATGGAACTCTCTTTTTAACTGTTCTAAATCTCTTTTCCTTTACTGAACTCTGGCCAAGAGATTTTATTTTCAAAGCAAAAAATAATTAGTTTCAGAAATATGCTCAGTGATAGGAGCTAGGAATGATGGTTTGCGTGGACTGGATGCCATCCAAGTTGAAAATCAAAAATACTTAATTAAGAACTGCAACTGCTTTGGAAAAGAAGTATAAAGAGTAACTTCTCTTGTTTTTAAGATAAACAGATAATGTGAATTTTCCGTCCCGACCACAAAGGAAGCAAAGGTAAATATTCTGATTGAATGTGGATAAAAATTCAACTACTCTTCAAGTGATGACAAGATTAAAATACATTGACACAAACAATTAAAATGTTTTTTATCAAGTGTGATTATGCTTCTAATACACTTTATATCTGACTTTTTAGGATCATTAAAACCTGCCAAAAACTGAAAAATAAGGACATAAAGAGCAAGCCATGGGAAAGGGAAACAAAAAGAAATGGTGAGATGTTTCAATTGCAAAGCATATGGGGATAGTTACAATCCCACTTTCTTGAAGATGCATCTGCTCATGTGCTGATGTAAGTAAGGGAAATTGGAGGCACTATTACTGGATGTTTATAAAGCTGTAAAGTCTATTGGCAAAGTCAGTTAACAAGCTCGCAAAATCCTCTTCTACAGGTAGCTTGATTGTTTGTAGACAGTAGCCTACCATAACCATCATCAGAGAGGCTTTGTACAGCGACTAATCGAAAAAGACGCCGAGGCGCACATCCAAAAATTAGATGGAGCTTGGGCAATCCTGCCAAAGAGGGAGAGAAAGGAAACAAGGAATCAAGGACACAACAAGAAAAGTAACAGAATCGACTAGCATGGCCTTGGAAGGTCTCCTATAGTAAACAATCAGTTAGTCTGCATGGGTCTGACCTAGGCCATCTGCATATTGTGTTACGGTTGTGTGGTTCGGTCTTGTGGAACTCCTAACAGTGGAAGCAGGGGCCGTCCCTGACTACTTACCTGGTTTTGGAAACCCTTCTTCTCCTCCTGGTTTGGATCTTCCAGCCTTAGTTTGAGAGTCTTATTGAAACTCAATATGCCATGTTTGGTTGAAATCCCTGGGAGACCAGACATTTTCTGAAGTGAAAAGAAGATGTATGAATGGCAGCAGGTTTTAGAGGTGAGGAAGGAGGCATGTAACATATGTGAGGAGAGTAAATTAATAAAAAAAGTAAGTAGCTTGAAAAAATGTAGGGATTGGTACTTGTCTAATGTAACATGATAGGCAGAAATAGAAATATGCCGGAACTATGCTAAGCTATGAACATCCCAGAATATTTATACACAGTCTGGAGCCACTGGAAAGCAGACAGTCTAAAGGCAAGTTTCTTTAGTTCTGAGGCACTAGAAGTGGAAAGGCATGGGTTTTGTTGAGAACGAAAATCAGAATGAATGAGATGCTTAGATGAAAACTTTAGAAAACAAGATCCTCGGTAGCTTTTGCCAGAGGCACCAGAAAGATGGAAAAAGAAAAATCTTAGATGATTTTCCTTTTAGAAACCAGTGAACTTTCATGACTACGGTATTAGGCATGTGCTCGTGTAGAGCTCCGAGGTCAGTTTAGGTGGTGATCCCTCTTTTATTTGACTGGATACAGGCAGTAAGTAAAGAACAGTTAAACTATTATTTCAGCCAGGATATAAGCTATTACACTCCAGAAAGTGTCCTAAGTAACTTTACTTCTATAGTTTTTACTCTACGGAAAACAGTACTATAATTTGGATAAGAACAGTTAGCAAAGTTTACTAAATAGAAAAGTTGAGGGAATGTTAGGGAACTGTAGCCTAGTTGGAGGAAGCAAAAGGGTTGAGGTTTGAAAATTATATTTTATTTCATACCAATTCTATTTTCTCCTTGGAGCTTTCTCTTTTCCTCAGAGATGGGAGGGAAAACACACGTGTGTGTGTGTGTGTGTGTGTGTGTGTGTGTGTGTGTGTGTGTGCCTGTTTGCGTGTGTGTGCTTGTGCACGCATGTGCTATGTGGTCATGTCATACCATCCTTCTTCAAGGTTTGAGCTGAGATTTCTAAACCTTTGAGACAAAAATGAGGCTATCTTCCATTATTTTTCTTTATATTTATTGGGATATAGTGAAATGTATTCTGTTTTTAATTAAGATATTATACTAAGTAGATATCCATCTGGTGGTGTTATCATGTTTTCTAAATTATTAATACAACTGGAAATTATTAAACAATTATTCAAAGAAAAATATTGGATAAATCTTTTAATAAAACAACCAAAGAACCAACAAAAACTTTTCTTGTTTTGATGGTTTATCTTCAAAATCATTTAGTGCTTTCAATTTTGATCCTACCTTTATTAGAATGAAATTTCCTTTCTAAGTTCTTAAACCAAATAAAATTCAAATTTTCATGTAGAACATTGGTGAAAAATCCTAGATTTCTGTCTGTTAGATTGCTTTTCTCTATTACACTCATGTAGGAGTCTCACAAGAGAGTTCTCATTAGTCAGGCACATCAGAACAATAGATTCAATTATATTATAATGTAAAATTTAAATAATCCCATTCGTCATTATCAGATCCCCATTTCAACTATCAATTAACAATCAAAAGATCCACTTCACAGACAAGGCACTGAAATTGGTCAGTGCAATTCAAGGGACATCTAATCTTGCAAACTTAATCTAATTATAAGAACTAGTTACACAAATGTTGAGATCAAATTATCCTGTCATATCATATTTTGTCTTTTCAAAACAACCTGATGTTTAGTAGTGTGGCTTTGAAGTTATGTCAAACAGAGAACCATAAGTGGCCTTTATAAATGTCTTACAGAAAAACTTATATGGATGATGATAAAACCCCATGAATTTATGCAATATGTGGATACAGATACCAAATAATGTAAATAAAATCACTTAATGTTATTATAAATTTTGTTTGTTTGTTTTTGTTTCCAGAGACCAAGGGTAATTTCTTAAATTTATTTGCTCTGTGGTAAACAATATTGTAGCCCAGTGGGTATAAACAACCATTTCCCCAATATTTCTTGACATAAAGTATCTATAATAAAGACCTGGATTATTCTCCACCATGAGTGGAGAGTGATATCTGACTCTCACACAAACTGTGGTGCCCCTTTTCTGACCACGTCCCCTAGATGGGGAGGCCTGGTGGCACTCAGAGGAAGGATAGCAGGTTACCAAGAAGAGACTCTATACCCTAACAGTATATACAGGGGGAGGAGGTCTCCCTCAGTCACAGACATATGGGAGGGGAGAAGAGGGGACGGAGGAATAGGAGGATACAAGGGAAGGGCTAACAACTGAGATGTAATATGAATACATTAATTAAAAATGGGAAAAAAAATAAAGACCTGGAACATGATGTCCCACTATAAGGAAGTTCTACATTTGATGGAATATATCTTTCACCGAATATCAAATATATAAAATAGAATCATCACTTCTTGTCAGGTGCAATAGTGCTTCCCTTTCTCCTTCAACACTTCTTAAAATTGCATAAAATCCAACTTCTGGATATGTTAATTCTTTCTCTTTTTGAGCAGTAAGTATTTGAAAACTGTACTCTACAATGTGTACCTTGATAGGCAGTGAATATGCTCAGATATGGCAAGACTTGTGAAAACTATGCTTCCGTCCACGTCGGCGATTAACTGACAATGGGACAGAGAACCACATATGTACTGTATTAATTAATTTTCTGATACAGTGATAAAATACAGTGTTCAGAAGGAACATACAGAAACACACATTTACTTTAACATATGAATCCAGAGAAATAAGCATCCTTCTGGAGGAGAGGCAGGAAAGCAAGCATCAAGAAAAGCAGCAGAAGCAGGAAACAGAGACATCACATCCTCAGATGCAAACACAAAGCTGAGAGCAAGCTGGAAGCTGGAGAGTAGTTCTAAATTCTTAAAGTTCACCTCCAGTGATGTCAAGGCTACACATCTGAGACAATGCCACCAGCTGGACCCAGTTAATGTTCAAATGCATCAGGCTATAGGAGACATTTTTAAAATTTCAAAACAACATATGCACAGATACTTGGCTTGAAAGCTAAAGTAAAACTTTCTGAGGAAACAAAGGAGGCTGGTGGGGCCAGGATGGTGGAAGATATGTCAGGAAGAGAAAATAGTGGTAAATAGGATCAAATAGTAGGAAATATGTTCAAAGCAATTAATGACTTGCTGAAAATGTTTTTAGGGTGGTATATTAGTTTGGAGAATGGCAAAGTAGAAGGATCCAGAGGGTCCCAGAAGCCTACAAGTAGAACATTATGACAGGCAGATTTGGGCACAGGGGTCCTGCTCAAACTAAGGCACCAGCCAAGGACAATACAGGCGGTAAACCTTAAACCCCTACCCAGATCTAGACAATGGACAGAACACTCTCCACAGTAGAGTGGAGAGTGGGATATGACTTTCTCACATACTCTGGTGCCTCACCTTTGACCATGTCCCCTGGAGGGGGAGACCTGGTGGCACTCAGAGGAAGGACAGCAGGTTACCAAGAAGAGACTTGATATCCTATGAACATATACAGGGGGAGGTAATCCCCCTCAGGAACAGTCATAGGGGAGGGGAATAAGGGGAAAATGGGAGGGAGAGAAGAATGGGAGGATACAAGGGATGGGATAACTATTGAGATGTTACAAGAATAAATTAATAAAGGAGAAAAAAAAGAAAAAGAGTACAAGGAGTGAAAATCTGTACCATAAAACTATGTGACATAAAGTTAAAGCAGTCTTATTTGGGAACTTTAATTGACTTTATTTGAGAATTTTTGTTATTTATGTTCTATGCTAGTTTTTATAGTCCTTGATTCCATGACTGACTGCTTTAATATATTCTGAAAGTATCTGCAGTCTTCTTACCAAAAAACAACATTCTATTTGATGCTACCCTAGGGTTCTAGGCAGCTCTTCTCTAGGTGCTATTGATTTAGATTGTTATTATGCTTACCATGAATAAAGAACTGATGACCATCATTTTTTTCATGGTTTTCCATAAATTATATCATATCACATGGTTTCCTAGCAACAAGAAAATTTCAGATATGAAAGAAAGCGAATAATTATGAAGATAGTCTTTCTGAAAGAAAAACTTGCCATTCGAACTTGTTCAACTAAGTGACCAACACAAGGAAAAATAAGAAAACCTTTATAATAAAATAAATTCATATTAAATTAGAAAACCCTAGCAATTTATACAACTTGATGCTCTATTCTGTATTAATTTTAAAATGAATGAGAATGTAACCATTTTCTTCGACTCTTGACCATTTCTTTGTAAGAAAAACAAAGTAATGATTCATCCAAAATATGTCTGTACTTGACTTTTTCTTTTGTTTCTATTACACTCACCTTCTGCAGCAAAGGTCAACTTACTAGTTCTCTAAGTGTGTTAATTTGATCTAACTACATGAGCTACAAAACCATAATTTGATCAACAACAACATACGGCAAATTTCCTGTGGTAGTAAGTACCATTTTATTCTTTCTGGATTGGAGATTCGTAATATATTACTAGAGTATAAACACACACATATATGTACTTATATATTTCTTAAGTAAATAAAGTAGTCTCAGTTTTAAATATATCTCATACCTAATTTCAAATATGAGCAATTAAATCTAATTTATAAACATAAACACTAAGGAAATACAGTAAACTTCTTTAGAAATTAACACCCATACATGTACACACAGACACACACACATTTGAAGGAACAACATCTCATTGACTTAGATGCCTCATCAATATCATTATTACAAAAATTGTGTAGGAAGACAGCCTCTTTAAGCTGTCTATCTCTAGTCCCATCTTCCCCATGACGATGTTCATACTAAACTGTTGATTATGCCATCTTCATTCCTCTTCCAAAGGGTACCTAACACTAGAAGCCATTATGAAACACCCTGCTGGGTAGGTCTCTCTACATATTCTCCCTGAGCTGCTCCAAATCCTATACCGCAACACTGATTATGCTTCAGTGCCTCCAGCTGGTAGCTATCCCATGAGGCCTGACCCAATAAGAATCACCAAGAGGATTCATTCACGTTTCAATCTCCTCCCTCATATCTGGACTCTTAAGTACCTGATCCATGAAGTCATATCCAGAAAGAGAACCATTTTAATAACAGAAGAGATTCAAGTTCTCAATGAACACAGTTGTCAATTTAAATACATTACGAGTTTTTTTTTAAATGAGAAAGGCTTTCTGTGATATATAGAGTTCATCAATTTTATGACTATCAATCCAACTCTACACTCAATATTGGAAGAATTGCTATAGACTGACAGGAATGTTAAGCACACCCAAGAAGTTGTGTGTGTGTTGGGGGTGGATTACATTAGGAGTTTTTTTTTGGGTGTGGCCACAGAGAAATTTAAAATGCTATAGCTCATGTGAGTCTTCTTTGTTGTCTACCAGAACTAGAGAATAATATCTCTATCACCAAATATCCTACACAGCTTAGACTGATGATATAGAAGGGACAAACTAGAAGTTTCTTCTTAGTCAGCTAACTATTATAATTCAGAAACTATGCAAACTCTTGGGGAGAAAAAGCAAGAATCCTAATGATTTCCTAATCATATGATCTTATGATTTCATAAGAATGGACTGGAAGAATGTAAGATCTGAAAAACAAAGAGACAGATTGTGGATTGTCATCTCCTGGCCAACACAGAGCTGTTGAAATCACTTATTAAAAATGTTGCTGATGTCCCATTTACCAAAATAGGCATTGTTTTATATTCAAAGAAATAGATGGAGGAGAGCTTCAGAGGTCCTTTACAATTGAAAGATTCAAAGAAAGGGCGATCTATTGCCTCCACTTGTACCCTAAGCTGACAGAGTTTCACATGGAGCCGGGTTATTGGCTTGATGGAAAGATGGGCCAGCTGAAATGTTGAGATGCAGTGATATTGTTAAAGATCATGATTCACTTTCTTTTGTACCTGAACAGTACTTAAGATGTCAGCTTGCTATGAATGTAATTAGCAAATTGCTGAAGGAAGTATAAAACGTTGCCCTAACAACCTTGGCCCTTGCTCCCAGCCTCCCCAAATCAATCTAATTTAGAAACTCCAAAAGCCTGCTTTTGTTGTTGTGAAGCAGGTTTTAACACTCTAGCCCAATTTATTTGGCAGTCACTATGTTGCCAAGGATGGCCTTGAACTCACACTAATCCTCATTCTACAGTGGGTCAAAGGGCTGAGATTAAAACCAAGAGGTCCCCATGCCTGGCTCATGTTTTTATTCTTAAATGTGAATGAATAATTGGGGGTGTGAAGATACTTCATTGTTTTTCTCATATCATATGAAAATTACAAGCAAAGTGTGTAAAAAACTAAACTACCACATTTTCTAATATGCTCTGTAATATCAAAAATATGACATGTTTGCGGTAAAAATAGGATGATACAGAAGGAAACATTTGCAAAGCTAGTGTGGGTTTAAATTGAAAGTGTGAGCAGAGAGATACAAGCATAAAATAGCTGTTACTAAGAAGAAAAAAAAAACCAAACAAACAAAAAACAAACAAACAAAAAACAAAACAAGGGTGGGGATAAAAAATTGTGAAAAGTCAGGAATTTGGATGATAATATATATGAAACAGAGACTGCTTAGGAGAAAATAAAATATATTAGCTAAAGGCTGGTATTTATGGTAATATGTGAAAATAATATCTGAAAAATGTCATGAAGTAAAACTACCTAAAATGTTAACTAATGTGGAAATTAAATCACAATAAAGCTGTTATTAAAAGTTCCAAATGTTAGATGAGATGTGTGAGCTATCATTTTGAAACAGCTAAAAGAAAAAAGCAGTGCACCTCAGAGGACGCGAGTGAGCCAGGAGTACCAATCCATTTCAGCAAGAATGTACTGAGTCCACGGCTGCCCTGAGGGCATCTGCCTCAAGAACTGCAGTTTTAATGGTCGCAATGAAGAAACAAGTTAAGATCTCTATTGTGTCTGTCCAAGGGTAGAGAAGTGAAATAATAACCCATATAAAGACCTTACTGTTAAAGAAACTAAAAATAATCTATTCTTAAAGAGGGATATTCGGCAATTTTCCAGTTTGCACTTGTTGGTAGAAGGGGAGTCCCTCCAGAGAATTGATAACTATAAAACATATTCCTGTAAGAATAGAACTTAAAATCCTGCTACAACAGTGTGATCAAAACATCTAGCCTGGGGAATTAATTTAAAGCTGTCTTAGCTGTGGGACACCTTGCACGAACACAGATCCTGCGGAGTGTTTGACCTTTACAATCAGGGTTATACAATTCTCTCAGATAAAATAATGTGCAAGTGCTTACAAGTTTTTCTTTAAATCACAAATTCTAAAACCAAAGTGGAATAACACCTTCCTTATGTGCAAAGGTAAGCACTTTCAATTCAGTGTTTCTCCTGATTTCTGTCATGTCCTTCACTTAAATATGTAATTAATAGTTACTCAACATATTTAAGTCTAGATTTTATAGTGCTGTCATAGTTTAAGATTATTTTGGCATTGTGTTTTTCTATGCAGTAATACATGACAATGTGACTATAGTTCACAGTACATTGTTAAGTATGTAATAACCCAAAATACTGAATAATATAAAAATAATGCACAGTAAAAATAAATATATACATATAGTCTCTAACCCCAGTCTTCCAGAACGGTGTAGAGTGAACAATATTTAAATTCATGGAAATTTTAACGAAATGTGTTTATTTCATTCATTTAAAGCGTCAGAGTTCTTGAATCTTGTCCACTGTGATAATCTGTGGTCTATGGTTGAGCTGCATGAATTACATTTATCTAATATCAACTTTTTCATTAGCCAAAATAAATTTCACATAATGATTTTAGAAGTTCTTTTATTTTTGTTTATGTTGAGATACCAAAGATTCACCTCAATCTTTAAAAAAAAAAACCTCACACTTGCATGCACCTGTGCTTCTGAGGATCCTTTCCTCAGGTATCTTGTCTCTTTGGTTTGCTTCCTGGCTTTGCCATCTTGTCATAAGGATCCTCTTTATTTTTAGCATCATGCTGAAAACCTCTTTGACATCCTCATGAGTGAGATATGATGATCCGGTGACCTCTATATTTTTCCTCATTTATTTGCATTTTGGTCAGAGAATTCACAAGTAGGAAAATTTGAATTGCATTTTACTTTAAAAATTTTCAGCCAGGCAGGCAGTGGTGGCACACGCCTTTAATCCCAGCACTTGAGAGGCAGAAGGAGGTGGATCTCCATGAGTTCAAGGCCAGCCCAGTCTTACATAACAAGTTCCAGGACATCCAGAACTGTTTTTTTTTTCTGTTAAATATTTTTTATTTTTTACATATACATTTATATTATTATACATAGATATAATAAACTACCTATAGCAAGAACAACCATGACACAATCAGGAGTTATATAAATCTTTCCTATATCGGTGCATATAAAATTCTGAATGTAAATCAATATTTCTTTGTTTTATTTTTAAAATGGCACCTCACATTGAAGAGCTTTATTTTTATTTGACCAAATTTTGTTTTATCCCTATTTTTATTTTACTTCATTTTATTTTTTACATATATATTTATATTATTACACATGTATACAATATATTACCTATAGCAAGAAGAACCATGGTACATTAAAAACAAAAGTAATTTCAACTAGACTCATAGATGACAAAATTCAGAGATAGAAGCCAAGTAAAACAACTACAGGTTAGATTTTTCATCTGTAAAGTATATTTAACTAACAATATGTCTATGTATAATGATTCAAGAAGTAGTGTTTACATGCTCAAGAATTTCTACAATTTTCAAGAAGGAAAAGTTTTCTAAACAATTATAATGAATGATAAAAGCTGATAAGTCCTATAATAGAAAGAAAATGATATTTGATATTTATAGTACTGCTTCTGGGGGAAAGGTTACCTGCTTGTGTTTTGGATAATTAGACACTAACATACCCAGATTAAAGTACAGATATCTGAAACATAATCAAGATTCTACAGAAACCACAATATTTAAAAGCCACTGAGAATGATTTGTCAATTTGATGTAGAACTCTGAGACATGAGCAAATAGACAACTGATTGTTAAATCTTGTAAGTTCTGACATTATTGATCCTGCTTTTTTTCTAAATGAAACATTAAGAGTGATCCTTTCATGACTTTGTTATACTCAGAATAACTGAACTGAAATGATGATGACCATAGGTAAATTTTAGAAAAATAGCTGTGTACCATTTTACAGTAGTATACTGAAAAAACTGACTGTGCAGTTGTAAACTAGATAAAATATGACATTTCTATTTTAGTATTATTTTTGCATTTATTTGAATGTGGTTGTGTTGAGAGGAGCTTGTGGAGGAAGAATGTGAAAATCAGAAGATAAATGTAAAAAGTATTTTTCTTCCATTTGGGTTTCAAATATCAGTCTAAGGTCATTAAGCACTACACTGGCTAAGCTAACTTGATGGACCTTTATATCGTATTTTATTAACAAGCATAAATGTAAAGTGTGCTTTTTAACTTTGTATATAACTATAAATATCCTTTAATATCCCAATATTCTGCATACATTTATTTACGTTTCAATCTGTGGGTAAGAAGTGTTTTTTATTCCATTTGATGAAGTATTATTAACAAGCATGTATTACTAACTAATAATTAATAGATAAAACTATCAAACGGAAGTATAAACTGATAGGACAATTTTATTTACAATCATAGTGCAAAATATGAATCCAGTAGAAGATAAGTAATTTTCCTTTTCTTGAAAATATAGAGACTTGATACCCTATGAGCATATACAGGGGGAAGTAATCCCCCTCAGGAACAGTCATAGGGGAGGGGAATAAGGGGAAAATAGGAGGGAGGGAAGAATGGGAGGACACAAGGGATGGGATAACCATTGAGATGTAGCAAGAATAAATTAATAAAAAAAGGAAAAAAAAGAAAATATATGTTTTGCCAAATAATATCTCCTGATTACACTTTCCTCTCCTTGTCCTACTCCGAGTTTCCTACCACCTTCCCTTCCTTTTGTATCTACTTCCTTTCTGCCTCTCATTAAAAAAATAAACAGGCTTGTAAAAGATATTGATAAAACGTAACAAAATAAAACATAATAAAATAAAATAGAGCTAACACATCCAAGTTGGACAAGACAACAGGAAGAAAAAAAAAAAAGAACCAAAGAGAAGGCACAAGAGCCATCTGCACTCAGAAAACCCATGGAAATATTTAAGTGGAGCCGTAATACATATGAAGAGTACCAGGTCAGAAACATGAAGGCCCTGTGTATTCTGCTTTAGTCTCTGTGATTTCACATGTTTTCCTATGTTGATTTAGAGGGTGATTTCATCGTATTCGCTCTCCCCTATAGTACTTACACACACACACACACACACACACACACACACACACACACACACACACACTTTCTCTTTTGCAAATACACATTTTTATTAATTTATGTAGATTACAACTCAATTGTTATCCCATCACTTGTATCCTCCCATTCCTCCCTTCTTCCCACCCGGTCTCTACTCCCCTCTGCTATCCCCCACTTTATGGTCAGCAGCTATCAAGTCTTTTCTTGGTAGCCTGCCTATTCTTTCTTTGAGTACCACAAGGGCTCCCCACCAAGGGGAGGTCATCAAATATGAGGCACCAGAGGTCATGTAAGAGTTAGTCCCGACTCTCCACATAACTGTGGAGAATGTCCTGTCCACTGGCTAGATCAGAACAGGGGTTCGATGTTTTCCACTTATATTGTCCTTGGTTAGTGCAATACTTTGAGAAGACACCCCTGGGCCCTAATCCATCCTTTATGATGTTCTTCTTGTAGGTTTCTACGATCTTCTGAATCCTTCTATTTTGCCATCTCCTATATGCTACTTCCACTTCCATTGGGTAGGTTGAGATCTTAGGGCATCGTTTTAATGGAGACAACGTCTCTCATGCTTTATGCAATGTCAGGCTAAGAATCTTTATATTTGTTCCCGTCTGCTGTAGGAGAAAACTTCCCTGGTGATGGATGAACAAAGCACGGATCTATACATTTAGAAGAATGTCATTAGGAGTAATTTCATGACTGCGTTGTCTATATTTTTAAAGACTGGTATTATTTCCTTTTAATCTGTGTTCCTTGGCTACTTAATCTCAGGTTCTTGGTCACCCAAGCAGTGTCAGGTATGGGATCCATCTTCTAGAGTGGGCGTTAAGTAAAATCAGTTATTGGTTGGTTACTTCCACAACCTTTGTGTCACCATTTAGAATGTTTTTGTTACTTAAATTTCCATTCTATTGCTTAAGTGGGTTTACATTAAAATTTCAAATATAATTCTTTAGATGAAACTTGTCTTTCCCGAAACCATAGCCATTTGTACAAAATTTTAAGTGTGCGTATAGGGTGTCTGCATGTCTGCATTGTCGTTTCCAGTGACTAGAGGAAAGGCTTATAAATGTAATTCTTGGATGTGTTCTCCAATACATCTAAGTTACATTTTCAAATGCTGTGCTAAAAAGTCTCTCATCTACATAAGTGTTAATGTCTGAGTAAATTTTAGGTTACAATTATGGGGCAAAGATGACTAAATCACACAAACCAGGCAAACAGTCTCTCTGGATTGACAACTGTGTGACACTCTGACAAGATATTGCCTCGTCATAATTTTCTGCTATGTTTTTTATGCTACTGGATTTTTCAAGGTGGTTAATTTTATTTTTATCATTGCTATTTTTATCTTATCAACTTGATTCTTATTCACTTCTGAGTTCAATGCATGAGACCTCAAATACTAGGTCAGATGTATGTCTCTGTGTTTCCTCATCCAGATCCTTGTAATTTACTTGTCTTTTACAAATAATTAGGGGAAGTTATCATAAAGTCATTGAAAATTTGATGAGAAACCTTCTGTAGTGTATTTAGCACAGTACCTGTATAAAAGGTGATTGATTGTTCCTGGTTTTGGAAGACAAGCACCATTCTCTGTGCCTAGGTCAGCAAATCTGAATCATCGCTGGAGACTCAGTTCTTTTTAAAGTACCAAGAACATTTTTAATGCAGATGATATTACACCTTGTCATATGCTATAATTCCATTTCAGTGGTTTTAGACCGATGGAAAGGCTCAGCCCTTCATTACTACTTTCTAGATGCATTGCATTGAAATTGCAACACTGATCTAGCTGATTTTAATAAAATTATCCATTGTCTCTTAGTTATATAACCTAATTCTTATGCTTAAGTGAGCATGAACTTCTGAGGTGAACATCTATTATTAACTTGTATTTCATCTCCAAAATGACAACTTTATCTAATTCAAATTAATGAGTACAAAGGTAAAATAAAAAGCATTAATAAGTAGGGATTTTCCATGATGATATACTTCATATTAGTCATCATTTTGAGGCACAGTGTACACACATGGATGAGAGAGGCTGTTGGTGATAGAAAATATTGTTTCCTAAAGGAACAATAAACACACAGAATATGTCAGTGAAAATTGGAAAGGAAAAGAATAGTACATTCAGTCTAAATTAGAAGCTATTAACTTATTTATTATATTTTCCATAATTTAAATATTTAATTTAAGTTTCTTGTCCATAAAAAATATCAGATATTAATGGACTTTAAGGCAGTACTTATGAAATAAAGATTAGATTTTATAGTATGCTTTGCCTCCCTTCTTAATAGACACAGCATTAACAGGGAACTCAATATTCAAATGTTACTCTGACAAACCTGAGCAATTTGCAAGTCCATAAATAGAGGCATTGAGGGAGTTCATTAGAGCATTGTGTATCTTTGCTTCAGCTAAGAAAATCATTGCAGATAAAAATAATTCTCTCTTTAAAACATCTCCACATATTTTCAGCAGTCACTCAGCAAATTATCATCTCTGTTCTTTATATAAGATGATAATGCCACTAGCTAAAATAATGACAGTCAATTTCCCACTTAAATCTTTTTAATTGTATTCATTTTTTCTTATACCGTCTGATCCTACTCAGTGTGAAATATGCAAGAAAATCCCTGGATTAATGTCTTAATTACAGTGTTGGTTAATGTTGCTAGGTAGATGACTCCTTAGTTTTGAATGCTTCCCTTTTAATGCTCTGAAAAGAAAAGATCAACTACCTTTTAAGTAGATGATCTAGTTTGCTGTGCTATTAATTCTGACAGATGTGTCATTTAAGAGGCAGGGATGAAATCTGTGCATGAACTTGACAACTGTATTTGCTCTTACCAGAGTCACTGCTTTGCTGAACCGCTGAGCCACGCTAGATTTCTTCCCTGACAACAGAATCTAATGCTGAGAATATACCCATCCTCTTACTTTGTTAATTAAATAACTTGAGTTGTGAACAAAAGCAAAGATTCAAGATTAGCATATTTTCCCAAACCAATAAAGATCTCAAAGCCTTGAACTTCACAGTAAGGCAGTTAGTGCCCTACTCCATATGCTTGCTAGGAGCTTAACCTGTAGACCTCTTCTGGACCCACCTCTATGATCTTGTAGAAGGTCTCCCTTTTTGTTGTTGTTTTTCTTTTCTTTTTCTGTTAGTGATCAGAAATGTAAAGCACACAATTTTAAATCTACTTTGTTTTAGTGTAATAATGTCATTAGTGCTAAAACTTTCTAGATAAGTGACTGAAAATTCAGCGAAGCTTTTAATTTCCTCATAGAAAACACAAATAATTCTATATTAGTAAATGTCTTTGTTTAACAAACGATTGGTAAAAGTATATGTAACAATCATCTCACATGACATCACATTGCTGGGATATTAGTTGGATAGTATTTCAAGTCAACAATGACATCACCAAAGGATTATTTCATAGATTTACTGAATATTAAATTGCTTATAGTAGACATATTCAGAGATTTGAGATAAGCATTTGTAATGTTGCATTATTCATCTGTAGAAAAAATTTTAAACAGAATTTATTACATAGTGTTTTCCTTTCACTGAGAAAATGTAAGTTTAGTAGCTAACATAAAATGAAGGGTCTGATTTCATTGTATGCACAGTAATTCACTGGAAAATGGTTGCCCATACTTACAGATGCAAAGATTTAGAGTATGTCTAGTCATAAGACTTATGAAAATTAGATTAAACTTGAAGCTAACAATATCTTGACCAATATTTCCTGAGTTTTAAAATTAATGATGCTGAAACAAATTATCAAGAAAATCTGGAGGTTAAGAAGGAAGTACACAGTGGTGGTTTAAATAATGTTGCTTCGTTGGAACTTGTCAATTTCACACCCTAATTTGTGAGGTATGTAAATATATTACCATCCCTGTTGAAGGAAAGTGTCCAATGAAAATATATGTAATTAAATTAAAGATACTATGAGGAAGAGGTCACCTCTGATTCCTTAGATGGATCTAATCATATCCTCATTCACAAGGGGATGGAGAGAACTGTATTTGAGGAGGCTACATGACTTGCTTAGGAGAAGAAAAAGATGCTTTAGACCAAATAGAATATATGGTATCTGTGATCTAGGAGAACAAAACAGATTACTTTTTGGCATTTTGAGAAAGAGCAAGGACAATTCGTGCAGTAAACATTGAACCTCGACCCAGATCTAGCCAGTGGCCAGGACATTCTCCACAGTTGAGTGGAGAGTGGGGACTGACTTTCACACAAACTCTTGTGCCCCATATTTGACCATGTCTCCTGGATGGGGAGGCCTGGTGGCACTCAGAGGAAGGATAGCAGGCTACCAAGAAGAGACTTGATACCCTATGAACATATACAGGGGGAGGAAGTCCCCCTCAGTCACAGTCATAGGGGAGGGGAGTAAGAAGAAAATGGGAGGGAGGGAGGAATGGAAAGATACAAGGGATGGGATAACTATTAAGATGTAAAATGAATGAATGAATTTTTTTAAAAAAAGGAGAAAGAGCAAAGATCTTCAGGACTTATGTGGGATTTTTGTCTTCCTAATTTATAGTATGAAAAATAAACATGTCTTTAACTTAAAGTAAGCAACTAACTGTGATAATTATAGTTTCAAATTAAAAAACGATGAAATATTTATATTGCAGGACTGATGATTCCATAAGTAATCGAAGAGTTCCTGTGACCAATAACAGGAAATTATGAAATCAGAATACATATAACATAACTTGAATGTAAGATTATTAGGCTTGCTGGTGTCCAGAAAACAGATCTGTGCTCATTTTAGATTTTCAAGCTGAATTAAGATTATTCTAACCTATGAGAATGAGTTTCCCTAAACGACAGATGAATGAAGCTCTCTGTATCAGTCTACCCTAAAAGTAAATAAAATGCACTGCATATGCATCTTTTTACTGTCATGTCATTTATTTACAAACCTAACTTAACTTCCTCTGCCCTGGCTCTTGCAGCTGCAAAGCCGGCTTGCTCACACCCAAGTCATGCCCTCAAGCTGCTCTGGATTTCCCTTACCTGTACAATTTTCAGGAATATAATTTTCCAAGTTTCCTTCTCTAGCATGCTTTATTGAATCACTTACTTCCACTTAATCACTTTGAATAATGTCAGTTATGTGCTTTAAAAAGTTTTAATTTATTATAATATATTCAGATTACATCCCAATTCTTATCCCCTAACTTGTATCTTCCTGGTCCCACCCTCCCTCTCCCTCCTGCCCTATTCTCTGCCCCTAGACCTCTGACAGAAGGGGGCCTCTCTCTTCTCCCACAATATGAGCACAGCCTATCAGGTCTCATATGGATAATCTGCTACACCTTCGTCCATGTGCCCATGTAGTCCTCCCCATGATGATGGAGCAATCAAATCATGGGAACCAGCGTTGATGTCAGAGGCAGTCCCTAGTGTCCACACAACCAGGGAGAATGAGCTGTCCATTGGCTAGATCTGAACAGTTGGATTTTTAAAATTACTTTAAGCTGACTTTTGTGTTTTTCATCCTCTGCTCACTTCTTATTAGAGGACTTACCTGTAGTTTGGGCGTGATTTGTTCTTTATAATTTCTCTCTCCTCAACTCACTAACTATATTTTTCCAATCAATTCACTGAGGACAATTATCAAGGTCAGTTGTTACTTGGCTTTTACTACAATTAAATTGTGACAAATGATTTGTCTTTGGGTTTTCATGGACACTGGACATTTTCATACAATTCTTAATATTTCTTCTTGTGGCTTTGCAATATATTTTCTATTTTTCTACCATTTCCTTGATCATTGTGCATTGTTCATCATCAGTTTATTTTGTATTCTTTTATATTTCAGTCTTGCTTAATTTTTATATCATTATCTTTGTTGACTATTGTTTTAAAATAAAGGCTATAAAGGCCTGTACACATTTTTCTCATTCCTCTGTAGTTCTATCTTCTACCACAGATTGTCTGTGTTTTGAAATGAATGTCTGATCAACCTCCAAATATGTAATACATAAAACCTATAGCTTTGTTTCTTTTACTACTCTTGATCTTTGTCCAACGCTCTTTCACTTAATTAATGTCGTGTTAATTTCCTGACCCTAAGCATAGAAATGATTCTTCACTCCTTCTTAGGAACCCAGATATCATCTACTTCCTAATGAATCTATCACATCACAATAGTGTAGACCATCTATCCCAAGTTACAACTATTTTCATTGTACTGTCAATATGCCCTTATAACTTGTCCCCTTGTTTTCTATGCTCCCTTACAATAATGTGTTTGTACACAATAATTTAATAAGTTTCATAAGTAAATTGGAAAACACCACCTTTTAGCTAAATTCTTCAAATATCTTCTGTCAAATCTGAATAATTCACGGATTCCATGAACTGGACTCTGAGAACCATAAGAATGACATTCCACCATTTTAGCACTAACACGCAAAATCACTGTTTAGGAACTTATCTTCATCACATGTTGCTTGCTTGATCAAATTCTATACACTTTTCTAGAAACTTCCATGTACTAACAACCAGACTTATTTTCTGCTATTAAGGAGATAACAACAATTATCTGCTGTATAATTTAAAACATCTTTCTCCACACCTCAGCACTGATTAAGGTTTTCATAACTGAGAAAAGAACATGTACTTCTCTTTGCTCTTCCTCCATGACTGCTGCTGTTGGTTTTACAGATTCATGCAAACTAAAGAGAAGCATTAGAAAACTGACCACATCCTATATGCGTCATGCTATTGTATCTGAAATTGTTTCTCTCCACAGACAAAAGCATCGGTGGTTTTTGCTGTCTTGTTTAAGATTTATTACTATATTCTGAATTTCTCTGATATGATTCTGATATCAGTTTTTTATTCTTAATATAACTTTAACATGAATAATATTGCATTATTGTCCCCTTTTTAGTGACATAGCTGCTTCCTGTACAGTGTGCATATCCTGCTTGGATTAGTATCACTGAGTTCCATTGTCCTAACAAGTGGGTCATTTTTATGATTGTGACTATTCTACATCGTGACAGTAGACACAGCATAAGAAGTAGGTGAATAGGAAAAGAGGAGCCCTTTGTTAAAAAGTCATCTTTTTCATAAGTCACTCATGAATATTTTACTAATTTTGTTTGTTCATATCATGATCTTACTTTGCAGCCGAGCCTGGCCTCCAACTCATTATCAGTTCAGACTGGCCTCAGCCTGACAATCCTCCTACATGAGTGCTAGGACTCAGAGCCGCACCACCTCTCTTACCTCTTTCACTGCTTTTAATGGCATATAAATTGTTAAGAAAGTATTACAAAATATTTTGTGTGCCCCTCACTTTTTTTTTTTAGCAAATTCATTATTGATCAAGCACATAATTTGGGATCTCATGGTACTATCTTATGGTTGCCCAATTTTTAGGCCATTATAAAATAAAAAAATACAAGACTGTCTTGTTAGTAGGAAATGTATGTATTATAAACATAGTATTTTTATCTTAATTTAGAGACACCAAAAGTATTTGACTCTTATCTAATATTTTCTCTCCATCCTATTGCATTTTGTATCTCCTGCACATGTACATTGGAGCCTTAAATGCGTACCTTTTCTTACCTGGAGACACTGTTTGCTAGTCTTTATTCCATTTATAAAGTGGGCATGGACAACTTCATTTTGTCTAGTAATTTGTTTAAATATTCTGTCCTCAGGAAATCTACTGTGACTTTCTTGTGTGTGGTTGCAATGAAGTCATTGCTAAGGCAGATGCAATCCATTTCTTTAGGGAATTTCTTCCTACCTTTACCCAAGTAACTATTTTATTTACAACTCTAATAATTCTCAGAATTTTATGTTCATTTGTCTCATTTTATAATTTTGTTTCTTATTTTTTCTGAGAAAGCAGAAATAATGATAAGGAAAGTGGGTAATAATTCTGCCTTAATACCATCTGTCTTGTTTGTATCTATACTTATCCATCGTCTGCCACAATTGAGGGATTCTCACTGCTTATACCAGGAGCTAGTGCTGAAATTGTGAGATGTCATCTATCCTCAGCTATAAAAGTGTGTAACCCAGTCTTATGTCTCTGTGTCTATAAGTTGAGGAATCATTTTTTCTCCTTTATTAATTTATTCTTGTTACATCTCAATGGTTATCCCATCCCTTGTATCCTCCCATTCTTCCCTCCCTCCCATTTTCCCCTTATTCCCCTCCCCTATGACTGTTCCTGAGGGGGATTACCTCCCCCTGTATATGCTCATAGGGTATCAAGTCTCTTCTTGGTAACCTGCTGTCCTTCCTCTGAGTGCCACCAGGTCTCCCCATCCAGGGGACATGGTCAAAGGTGAGGCACCAGAGTATGTGAGAAAGTAATATCCCACTCTCCACTCTACTGTGGAGAGTGTTCTGTCCATTGTCTAGATCTGGGTAGGGGTTTAGGGTTTACCGCCTGTATTGTCCTTGGCTGGTGCCTTAGGAATCCTAATGAAAAAAATTAACAGGCTGTAATATTCAGTCAGAAAGTAATATTATCACTCTACATCCTCTATAGCTATGACCCATTTATCTTTTATTTAAGTCAAGAGGCCTAGAGAAATTTGTTTGATATGTTTATTTAAAATTTTATTTTTCATAAAGACTTATAATAAAAAAGATCAAGTTTCAACCAACTAGCCAAGTGAAATATTTGTCATAGATGTTATGGATGGTTCCTAGTCTAAAGGTTTATCAATTCTCATTTCTCATATTCAGTGTTTTTCAAAATAATCCATAGGATTAAAAAATGCAAGATCTATGATTGTAATTTCCAAGGTTGTATCTTTGATTTGATGTCTAACACACCACCGAACATTTTATATTCTGAATCTGTTGGGTCCAGAATTAGAATTACCAACATAGGCATTACATGTCAATAACATCAGATCAATAGGTTTTCAGTCATCTAATTAAAAAAAATCATTGAATAAAATACGAAGATTATAGCCAAGGGCTATAATATATTCTTTTATGTCCAGGCCCACTTATGAGTACTTACAAATTTTCAACGCTCTAGAGAAATTCACCAATTGGAATTAAAATCCAACGAGTGCACACTTATACTTTATTTACATATATGTCCTCAGTGTATTCTCCTAGCTTTTCATACTATTCACACAAATGTGTGTCTTTGTAAAATCTACTTTATATGTAGTGTTTTCCCTATTAAATCACTTCCTACACCCCAACTAAAATCTAAAACACTGTCTCCCATCTTTGTTTGATAATCCACCATCCCTATATTATATTTTTCCTTTCCTCTTTTACTTTCTCCAAGCCTTCCTGAATTGTAAAGAACTTCTGTTTTTTTTTTTCACTATTACATCCCTATTTGATATGAATGGTTATAATGGAAGAGGCTCTTAAAAATTGTTAATAATAGACTGCCTCACACCTCAAAAGGAGAGGCAGCAGATGTCCTCACTTACCCATTTCTTTTTCACCACTCATTAGCACTCACTGACTATGATAAGAAATCTTACCTTTTCTGGTATTGGAGGGGAGCTCCTTCTTCTTTCCAATGCTTATTCCAAAGTTTTTTTTTACATAAAAACTTGTCAGACTACAAGTTTGTTGAGTGTAAAATCTTTAAATTGTCCCAGTTATTTTTAATCCTTCTGAAAGATAAAGATCCTGGGTTGTTATTGCATTTGTCTAGCACAAATTTTTTAGGCACATTCCTTGGACAAAAATAATTCTGCTTAGTAAAACTATATTCAATGGTGTTTTTTTTATAAAGTCTTTTCAGCTCACCTTTAGTTATGAGGCAAAATAATAATTATACATAAAAAAACACCTCAAAAATACAAAAATATATACCAATGTAAAGTAACTTTATGGGTTACTTTATAAGTTTATGTTCATATATAAACTTTATAAGTTTATATTCATGGCTTACCTTGTCCATTTAAGTAATGGTCTATATTTTTATGTTTTAATGCATTTGAATTGCCATATTCATTGTTTCATGATTAACTTTAAATATTCCTACAAACTGTGATAAAAATAAATCAATACATTAAGTTTAGCTTTCCACTGAGAATATGAATTCATTTAGAGGAGACTTTGATCATGATATTTCATTTAAATGTGTCATTTGAGGACAAATAAATCATCTGTGAATAATTCTGTCAACTTCTAATTTAATCACATGACCCAGAAGGAGGAAGTGAAAACCAACGTGGGCCACTTTGAAGAATGGAAATTAGAATAGTGTACAATGACAATAAGATAAGACTTTAGAGTTCTTAGTGAGTCATTTGGAAACTCTAGGTGGGAAGACATCAAGACAATATTCAAGGGGAAAGGACCCCAAAGGCAGGTAACAGAGTCAGACACAGCTCCTGTTCCTGCTGATAGGAGTTCCACAGCCTCCTCTAGCCTCAGTAGGAGAAGATACACCTAGCCTTAATGCAACGTGATATGACAAGGCTTGTCAATATCCGTGGAAGGTCACCCCTTTTCAGAACAGAAAGAGGAAAAGGCAGGATTTGGAGAGGGAAGATGGGGGTAGGGTGGGAAAGGACTGTCATTAGATGAGGAAGAAGAAACTGTAGACAGGATGAAATGTAAATACATTAATTACTTAAAAGAACCACCTATCCAAGTCATGTCAATTCAGTCAACATCTGGGAATCTTTCCTGGATCCTGGGTGTTCAGAAACATGAAAGACTAAGACTGAGGACCAGCTGGGCAGAAACTCATGTTATAATGGGCAGGATGAGCATGTGCACCAAGAAGGGTGGAAAGAAAACAGGCAGCATCTTGCAGACAGCAAAGGCAGAGCAGGCTTCTGCTCACAGCATCTAGAAGAGCTGCCGGGATAGAAGAGAGGGAAGAGAAAGGGGCAGAACATTGAAGCCTATGTTAACACTAGATGGTTAAGAAAGAAAATAAAGGGGAGCCCCTCCCCAAACATCTGACTTCAGCCTATCAAGTCTCATCTGTACTACCTGTATCCTCTTCCTCTGTGGCCTGGCAAATATGCCCTGCCAGGGGGAAGTGACTACTGTGGAGGGACAGAGTCCACATCAGAAGTAGTCTCCACTCCCCATATTAGCAGATGGTCTAGGTCCACATCATACATTGTCCGTATTTGATGCATCAGTCTCTGTATTGTAGTCTGGTTATCCTGTATTTTGTAGCTAATATGCGCTAATGAGAGAGTATATACCGTGCGTGGCTTTCTGAGTCTGGGTTACCTCACTCAGGATAATCTTTTCTAGTTCCATCCATTTACCTTCAAATTTAAAGATTTCATTGTTTGTAATAGCTGAATAGTATTCATTGTGTAAATGTGTCACAGTTTCCTTATCTGTTCTTCAGTTGAGGGACATCTAGGTTGTATCCAGATTCTGGATATTACAAATAAATCTGCTATGAACATAGTTGAGCAAATTTCCTTGTTGTATGTTGGAGCATCTTTAGGGTATATGCCCAGAAGTGGTATGTCTGGGTATTGAGGCAGACATATTCCTAATTTTCTGAGAAAGCACCACATCGATTTCCAAAGTGATTGTACAAGTTTGCACTCCCACAAGCAATGGAGGAATGTTCCCCTTTCCCTATGTCCTTGCCAGCATATGCTGTCACTTAGATTTGTAACCTTAGCCATTCTGACAGGTGTAAGATGGAATCTCAGTCTGAAATATTCTACGAGAAAAAGGAAACCCTACTGTCAACATGGAGATTTACACAAGCTTTAATCCATTGGAGTGGACGAAGACAGAAAAGTGGCCTTACTCATATAACACCTCATAGCTGTTTCATGCATTGCAGGCAGGAACAGGAAATAGTATTTACTGACCAGTCTAACATCTCATGTAAGCAGCGCACTGACTTCAGTTACCTATTATTTACAGAAACATATTTCAAGCCCCTTTGATTGGCCAGGCATATTTAAATAGGTGATGAAATGTCATTTCTGCTCACATCGCCTCGTTATCTGAAACAGTGTAGAATTGTTCATACAAGCATCGCACCACATAAAATTACCAAGAAAGGGCCACACTAATCAGTCAGAGAACACGATAGACTCATGAGAGTCTAAGTAGTGGGGCATACAAATCTGCCTTTAGGGTCTGGTAAAGTGCTTCAGTGTGTAAGGACACTTTCCACCAAGCCTTCAGACCCTAGTTTAATCCCTAAGTCTCATGTGTTGTCTTCTGACATGCACACATGCACATGACAGCGTGTGTGTATCCCTTCCCCACAAAGTGCACAGTGAATAAGTAAATATAAAATATTTTTTAAATCTGCATTTTCGAATGATCTATATAGGTAGTTTTCTTGGAAAATAAACAAATTGTGCAGGGTAGGATGAAGGGAGGCCTGTTAACAGGCTGTTTATCCAACTAGACACAGGTTAGGTTTAAGCTTAACAGGCTTTAATGTTTTACTCTGGGAAAATAGCTCAGTGGGAGAATATATGTTTATTGTGCTTAAAGATGTTGTAATCTTCGATCTCTGCTAACTCAGAATATTAAAAAGCCTCCAGATGCCAGATGGCATCACATATCTCACATGAAATTAAAAATTCAAGAAAAAAAGACAATATTTTTCCCATTGTTCTATACCTAGGCTTGCTATTTGTTTGTTTGTTTGGTTGGTTGGTTGGTTGGTTTTTTGATACAGGGTTTCTCTGTGTAGCCTTGGCTATCTTGGATTCACATGTAGAACATGTTGACTTTGAAGTCACAGAGATCTGTCTGCCTCTGCCTCCCAAATCCTGGGACTAAATTTGTATGCCACCACGCCAGGATAGGCTTGCATTCTACAGAGAACATTTCTTTTCTATTTTTGTACCAAAAAGTAAAATTGCTCACTTTCCCATTGGTTTGTAGCATATATCTGCTAATGCTTATTGTTATGGTGGTTTCTGTAGTGCTAAGTTTATTTAAACTATTCAGGAATAACTTCATATTAAAGTTATGCTCCTTCAATTAATTGATTATGTGTTATGGTTCCAATGATCAATTTCTTCTCAGTTCTAATTTATCATCCAATCTATGCACTGACATATACTAAATCTCTTTAAGTATGCTTGTGCAGATTAAGCTTAATGATGACTGATCTTAGCAAAGACAGGTGAAGAGCAATAAACCAAGAAGACTTTCTCTGCTTTAAGCCATTGGAGTAGATGAAGACAGAAAAGTAGTCTAATTCACATAACATGTGACTCTCAGTTTCTATACAGCTCCATCCCTTCTTCCACACACTTGTAGCCAGAAACCTGTGTAGGTCTTCTGTGTGTTCAGTTAGGCTGCTGATCACTGACTTTACAGCTGTGCCCCCAGAGAATTGCTTCTCTGTTTCAGGCCTCCAGCTCAAATGCAGTCCTTGGAGAGCCAAAAGAATGTTTATTGACATAAACAATACCTTTGTCAATAAGTAATATAACTTCAGTTAGTCATTCCCTAGGTACTCTCTTTTGTCCTGCAGGAATCCCTAGGTACTCTCCTTTGTCCTGTAGGAATTCTATAGAGTGATAAATTCTACTTTTCTCAAGAAGTAACAGAACTTCAGTTCGTCTTTCCTTAGATAATCTCTACTATCTGCTCGGAATCATGCATAGTGGCCTTACATCTTGAGCACTATCTTACAGTAATATCATGCTTCTTACTAAGTTTCTTCTGTTCATTTTTATGTTTAGTTTTTGTCATGTAATTAGACCCTGGCATGTATCACACATCATGAGTGACGCTTAACATATAAATGTATTTATTAAGTGACTAAATAGTCACACTTGCTTTTCTTCTCATTATTACTGCTTATTTTCATGAATTCTTTCTTATGAGCAGAGACATTTACTTTCAGATGTATTTTGACCTACTTTCCAGTTAATCTAACTCATGTTCCTACTAAGCCTTTCTCACATCCCATTTCTTTCCTATATTTAAGTAAAAACATTTAGGAAAATCCCATCTTTTATTTCATTTATGATGTTAATTCCTATTGATCCCAATAGTTTTTGACTAGGCACAGATATTAAAACATAAATCCTTTCTATGATTCTTACTAAAAGCCATAGACTTTTAGATTATACAGTCGGTGGATTCTATCCATTTTCGTTAAAAATATTCACTAAGGAACTTTAAAGTTCATTAACAAAATTCTGTTCTGTTGATTCCCAAAAGATTTTTCACATATGGTTGAGTTTGTGAAATTACTTGGAAAGCTAAAACATTTAACATATGTCATCTTTTAATCAAATAAATGATCTGGTTTTATATATTGTAAAAAAATGCAGAATTTACACACTTTTAGTCACTTGGTGGTGATAAAGTTCAAAGGGAATTAGGAATAACTTTAATATTTTATATTATAATAAACACCACCAAATATTTCAAAGCCTCTGACAGTAAGCAGAATAGAAAAAGAGAGTTCTGTGTAAGCTTTCAAGATAAAATTATCTACATTATCTGAGATCGCCTGTGAAAATCATTCTTATTCATTAGTTTAATCACATGACGATGATCTTGAAGTCCGCTTATTTGGCAATCACTTCTACACAGCTCAAGCTAACTAAGACTGGCATGATTCTTGAATTTAGAAAGTTGATGGTGGATCCTGAAGGGCCTGCAAAAAGTTTTCACAGATACGTGGCTTTCTGGATTTGCATAATTTAAAGGAAGGGTTCATTGAAACATTGTACTCTAATAGTTGCATATCAGGTAAAAAGGTCATGGCCAGAGATCTTTAAGAAAAAAAAATCTTACCTTGAGGAACAAGTAAACTGAAAAAACAACTATAAACACGTACCTGGGAGTGACAAAAAAAATGGAGTGTAAAATTCAGGAAATTTGTCTTAGGACCTACAACTGATACATTGTGTCTAGAGCAGTGAATAAACTGATGATACGAGCTTAATGTTATTTCTAAAATATTTTAGAAATGTGACCTTAATGTATATTCAAAATATGACATAATCTTGCTATCTCTTGGTATATTCAAAGCTTTCCAATGACTTAAGCTAAAATCCGTTTGCTCAGTGAAAGAGTCATATGTAAATTTACCCTTAAGTAGTTCTTGAATGCTCCAAAAACATTTCTCTCATTAATATATATATATATATATATATATATATATATATATATATATATATATATAATTCTCTTATACAATGCATGTGATTACAATTTCTTTTCTTTCCACTCATCCCAGTTTCCAACCCACTAGCTCTCTCCCCCATATCCAGTCTTGCTCCTTTCCCCTTTAAAAAAACTCAGGCCTCCCAGGGATATCAACTGAACATGGCAAAAAAGGTAGTACAAGGCCAGGTACAAACCCTCATTTCTGGGTTGAGTGAGGCAACATTCCATAAAGAAAAGAATCCCAGGAACAGGTAAAGAAGTCAGAGATGCCACACTCCCACTGTTAGGATTCCCAAAAACAACCAAGGTAATTAATACCCGTTACATATATTCAGAAGATCTAGTGCGTTATGAAAAGACAATCCTATTAAAGCATTTAGACCCTTTCTTAAAAACTCAGCTTAATTATTTGGGAAAGATATAAGGCTGGGTTTGCAATTAGTTAACGTGTTTATAATTTACAAGTTATGAATATATAATTTTACCATTTACCAAGGCATACAAGGTTCATAAAGCTCATATATAAGGCTGGTTTTAAAAATGTAAAATGTGTAATAGCTTGTTATCTAAATTTATAGACTGTGAACTCACAGGGTATGAAAATGGTGTTAGTGCTCATAAATTACTCTTGAAGTGAAATGTCATTGTGGATTTGGAAACTCTCCATTTAATAAATCATTATACATCATACTGAATTCACACTGTGAGGATACCTAATATTAATGTGATAAAATACTTTTCTCTGTTATTCCATATGTATCTTTTAATCAATAAATCTAGATAAGCCAATAAGTACTACATAAAATAATTTACAATTTTTCTTTGTGTAGAAGAGAAGGGAATCCTTTAGAAATAACACAAACTCCTTAATCTTTTATTACATAATCCCTCTATCTCTCTGATATTGGAATTTTTATTATGTTTAACAAGAATAATTTAAATTGAATATATGCTCAAGACACTTCTCTAAGGCTAGAGATTGTTTCACAACACACTGACTATCAAATGTGAGATCCTTCCATAATAAAAATTTTAGGCTTTGATTAGTAACCTAGTAACTGCTCCTGCTCATTATATCCGTTGAAAATATTATTTGATTTTCTGTTATGTAGCATTGTGCACATTTATCCACAGGGTTGCATAGGAAATTAAAGGAACAAAGTTAAAACTACAATGTTTTACTGTTTAGTAAAAGACTGAGTGAGATGATATGACTAGGAGAAAATCTTCAAAATATTTGGTTCTTGTTTGAAATTTTTAGGTGTATAGTTTTTGCATGCTCTCTGTTAACATCCTATAATTTTCCTTCAAATTTTACTTAATTTAAGTTGAAACCTTATAATTTATCTTCTGATGTGTTTTATGTGTAGGAAGATAGCTCCACTCTTATCAGTCACAAAAACACTTCATTTCAATATAAGTTTTATGGAACTTATCTTACTAACCTTTTACGGAATATAAAATATAGTTGGAACAAAGTTTGTGTCTAAATTAGTTGCCAGAGACTTCCCTTCAGATTCAATCTTATTTGAGTCATTATTCCCATTCAAAAAATTGTTATGGCTTTAAAAAGTATATGCTATAGAGAATCTTGATTACTGTAACACTAATTCTCAATTCATCAAAATAATTAAATATATTTCAAAATATTTTAATTTTAAGAACTGATCTTGTTCTTGCTTGCATTTCATTGTTGGGATAAAATCCCATGAGCAAGAACAACTTGCAGACAAAAGACTTCACTTGGATTCCATGTCCTGGGCAGCCTATAATAAAAGTAAATTAGACCAGGAATTCAAGGCACAAATCTTGAGGAAGAGGACCATGAAGCAACACTGTTTATTCATTTGCTTCCTATGATTTCTCAGCCTGCTTTTTATTTATCTACAACCCAGGAGATAAAGGATGATAACACCACAGTGGATTGGACCCTGAATATCAACTATCGATCAAGAAATGGCTCAAAACTGTAAATACAAATTAATCTTATGGAAGCAGTTCCTATACTAAGGTTCTTTTTTTCCCAGGTGTTTCATGTTGAGAAAAAATTAATCATCATGAGTGTACTCCTTGCCAATTCCACACACAAACATATCGTTGTTGAACAGAACCTTTGCCTGTTTATCTGAAGGTCTCATGTTAACGTCATAATGTAAAACAAGTTTAATTTTGTAAAGTAACACAATGTTTTACAGCTCCAGGGATTAGACCTAGCTCAGTAGTTAAAATCACAGACTGCTCCTACAAATGACCTAAGTTTGGTTCCCAGCACACTCATCAGGCAACTCACAACCACCTTTAACTCCATCTCCACAAGAATGCAATATCTCTGGCCATTCCAGGAATCAGAAGTTATGTGCACATACCCATGCATGGACACACATTTACAAATAACAAACAATCAACAAATCTTAAACGATAATAAAAATATAGGAGAGGGGGAAAAAGAAGGACCCAGAGTGTCCTAGAAACCTACTAGAAGAACATTGTGATGGATGGATCAGGGCCCAGCGGGTTCTGCTCAAACTATTGCACTAACCAAGGACAATACAAGTAGTAAGCATCGAACTCCTACTCAGATCTATCCAACGGACAGGACGTTCTCCAGTTATGTGTAGAGCGGGGACTGACTCTGACATGAACTCTGGTGCCCCATATTTGACCACCTACCCATGATGTGGAGGCCTGGTGGCACTCAAAGAAAGAATAAGCAGGCTACCTAGATGAGACTTGATAGCTTCTGACCATATAGTGGGGGAGGAGGTCCCCCTCGGTCTTAGACATAGAGGAGGAGAATAGGGTGAAAGAGGGAGGGAGGGAGGAATGGGAGGATACAAGTGATGGGATAACAATTTAGTTGTAATAGGAATACATTAATTAAATAAAAAAAGAAACACAAAAATTAAATAAAAAAGATAAACATAATAAAATTTCAATACTTTGGATTTTCACATTTAAAAAAAAAATAAAAAATTCCTTAACTGGAGGTTCATGTAAAATAAAAATAACAAATTAAATTTATTCTTAATCGAATAAGGAAGAACCAATGCAAAGTTAAAATCAGATCAAAGAAAAACTTGCATACATCAGAACGAAGAGCTCAGTTTCCAACATCAGAAACTCACATGTTGTCTTCTGTTATTCAGATAAAGTAAGCAGTCTCCTATCTCCAACTCTGCCATTCACAGCATTCCAAGTTTTGTGTCTTGTACATCCATGCCAGCTCTTTATAAAGCCACTGTCCTTCGTGTTCTTCATGTGGTCCTAGCTCGGCCAATATCCTGGGGTAACCACCGCAGCCAAGCAAGCCTTGAGCATCCCCAGGGAATGCTCCTTCCTTCATATCAAGGATTCGCACTGCCAATGTCCCTCAATTGAAGAATGGATAAACTGTGGTACATTTACACTATGGAATACTACTCAGCTATTAAAAACAAGGAAATCCCAAAATTTGTGGACAAATGGATGGAACTAGAAATGATCATGAGTGAGTTAACTCAGAAGCAGAAAGACTCACATGGTATATACTCATTTATAATTGGACACTAGTCCAAAAGAGATATCTCATTAAAGTCTTCACTTACCAGGAGATTGGGATAGATACAAGGGCTTCTTCTTGGGGTTCTAGGTGAGAGAACTATTGGAGAATGGGGAAATAGAAGAATCCAAAGGGTCCTAGAAACCTATAAGAAGAACATCATGATGGGTGGATTTGGACCAAGGAATGTCTGCTCAAACTACTGCACCAACCAAGAACAATACATGCAGTAAACATTGAACTCCTACTTAGATCTAGACAATGGACAGGACATCCTCCATAGCTTTATGGAGAGCAGGGACTGACTCTTACATGAACTTTGGTGCCCCATATTTGACTACTTCCTCATGGTGGGGAGGCCTGGGGCACTCAAAGAAAGAATATGCAGGCTACCATGATGAAACTTGATAGGCTATGACCATGTGGTGCGAAAGGAGGTTCCCTTTTGTCACAGACCTAGGGGAGGGGAATAGGGTGAACATATGAGGGAGGGAGGAATGGGAGGATACAAGTGAGGGGAAAACAATTCAGCTGTAATCTGAATAAATTAATTTAATAAAAAAGGAAAAATAGAAAACACTGGGGTCAGTCACTAATACTGTTAAAGAAAAAAAAGAAAGATAAATAAAAATAAAAGGTAAAATGACAAAAGAAAATAACACGGCCACATCTATCACAGGAACCCCACACACACACACACACACACTCCTGATAATAATGATTGTTCTAACTTGTTTTTGTTGATGATAAAACTATTTGTTAAATTTTACATGTTTTATTATGCCTTTAAGGATAGCCTGGCTTCAAACAGGAATTCTGATGAAGGCATTAAAACAGGGACCATGGTAGGACACAACTTACTTGCTTGTTCCCAGTCTCACAGTCAGTTACCTTTTTATGCACACAGTAAAATGGCTACATGTATTATATGTAAATTTTTAAAAATGCACTACAGGCATGTCCCCATCTTAATCTGATGTAAGAAAATTTTAAGTTGAGAGTCTCTTTTCTCAGATGTGTTGACAGTCAATATTAGTAATTACAAATTTCAATTGAAGCCTTATTATTTATAGAGACTAAACTTTCACAAAACCATTAATAGTGGATTAGCTCTGAATTTATTCCCATATATAAAAGGATAGTTTTACCTTGTCTACTCCCGGAAATTTAAATAAAGACTATAAACTATTGAATAACTGACAATATAAGCATATTAGTATAAAAAGTGTATGATCACATTTACAAATTTCTAATGAAGTATAGGTATCCCTTCATAGAAGAGGGTATTTGTATTGTTTGGATATAAAAACCACTATAATAAGTAATATTATGATTTAGAAATTGAATACATTTCTAGATTTCACATAAAAGTTAAGATAATAAGACTTTGAAGTCTTTGAAACTATGTGAGTCACTGCGTTACTTGGGTACTTTTTGAGAAAGGAGTTCCATCACTATCCAATGTGGGCAACTCCTGCATTTGCTTAACTTAGAATTTCTGAAATATTATTTATGTATGAAACTACTGTAATAAAAATGGATGCATGGATTAGAGATTATATGATCCAAAAATACTTAGAATATCTATATAAGTGTGAATATATATACATGTATATGTACATATTGATAATATACCATTGAGTTAAATTGTATGTTTATAAAAACAGTGACAGAGTTAATTAAGACCATTAAAATTTGATTTGTAGTAAATGTAAAATCCTAAAGCCAAAATCATTATCACTAGACCATTGTCAATGTATCAGAAATTTGTTCTCCCTCAAGGCTTTGTGATTCTAGTATTAACTGATACTTCTTGACTTCTATTTACACTGATCTACTTACTCTCTGCCTCTGTGGCCATAATTACTTACAAAAGCATCTTCTTCACATGTTAATTGTATACATATGATACATAATAATCTTCTAATCTCTAAAATGCTATTTTTAACTACACACACACACACACAAACACATGTTATAGTGAAAAGGATCTGATGCCCTTGGGTACTCTTCCTTCAGTCAATTATAGTCATGATTGCTGAAAGATGTTTTATGGCATTTAAATTTTCTCATTGAACTAGTTAATAACATATTTTTATTTTTAATTATATTTCTTTTTTGCATACACATTTATATTATTACACACTATATATATCACAAGCTACAGCAGGAAGAATCACAAGCAATTGGGAATTACATAAATGTTATATTCATAGTGACTTGGCTACTTGTATTTGGCAAACTTGAAGAAAACATTTTTCCTATCCTGGTGAGTCTAAAATCTGAATCAAAATCGATATCTATCATATATGATAGCTGTTGGACTCCAGGTGAGAGGGGTATGGAAGAAAAGAGATAAAGAAGGACCCAGAGGGTCCAGGACCCCAACAAGAAGACCATCAAGGCTGGCAGATCTGGACCCAGGGGGCCTGTACAACCCGCTGTACCAATCAAGGACAATGCATGCAGTAAACCTGGACCCCCTGTTCACATCTAGCCAGTGGACAGCTTATTCTCCACAGTTGTGGGGAGAGCAGGGACTGACTCGGACATGAATTCTAAGTGCCCCTTTGACTATTTCCCCCTGGTAGGGAGACCTGGTGGTACTCAAAGGAAGGGGAAGAGGGGAAGCAGGCTATCTAGATGAGGCCTGACAAGCTGTGATCATATGGGAGGAGGTCCCCTTCTGTAACTGGTCTAGGGGAGGGGAATACGGTGAAAAAGGGATGGGAGAATGGAAGATATAAGTGAAGGGATAATAATTGGGATATAATCTGTATAAATTATAAGAAGAGAAAAGAATTCACACTGCAGAACAAGTCGGTAATTTGTATTGCTAAACCCTGTACATGGGAATATCTCTGAGCTTGGCTGAGACATGAGTGTCGATGCATAGACAAGGCTTCCTGTTAGCCACAGAATGGCTGTGATTTACTAGTTAATGATATTTAAAATGTGCATATAAACCACTACATCCCTACTTCCTTGGAAGGTTGTGGTGCTCTTGGCATTATGGTAGTGAAGGGAGGTACAAAACAGGAAGTTTCATGAATGTCAACCATCTCTGCCTATGCCAGTCACAGCACAGTCCTATTCCACCTGAGAACCACTAAGTACAACAGTAGAAAATGCCCGGTGAAGCCCTGATTTTATTCTTACTGACTTTGAAGAAAAGCAGTTTGTGGCCTGATAAACAGATCCCAGAATACACTGCCAACTCTTTGGTTTCCAGTCACATTATTCAAGCTCTCCTGATAATTATACTTTCAGAAAGTTTCTACAATATTCACTAAGATAAGAAAATAAATATTTTTATTTCATGCATCTATGATTAGGTTGGAAACAAGAATAAAATACTAGAAATGCAAAGGGATCAGCAGCCTGTTTTACACACACACACACACACACACACACACACACACACACACACACAAACACACACACCATATATATATTTTTAGTCCCGTGACCCATTTTTTTCTTAGTAACATTTAAGTGTCAAATATATATATTTACCATACTACAACAGTAGTTTAAAGTATAACAATAGCAGGATAAAATAAACTACTTTGGTGAAATACTTATTTTATCACTATGCCTTCAACATATTTTCTCCAGGTAGTTAAAATAAACATACAAGGAAAATTAAAAAAAAAAAGAACAATAACAAAGTCCAACCTGTTATTTTGATGATTTGTAAAAGCTTTTGACTTGAAGTATATGAAGATTTTCTTTAAGAATGATGGGAAGAGAAGTAGCAGAAATGGTATGTTGCAGAGTTGACTGCCATGCCTTAGAGCAGGTTTTAAGTTTTTATAATAAATGCTTCATTGAACATTTGTAGGGCTCTAAAAAGCAGTGTTGTTTTATGTTTTAAAATAAATAGAACAACTTTCCCCAAAAATACATAAGTAAAAGAAACCAATTAAATTATCTGTTTCAATATTTAAGGGTTATTTAAAGTGAACGATTGTTACTAGAAACTCATATATCCCTAAAACAAACTTGACACAAAAGAAAACTTTTGGAACAGTTGAAAAATCAGACCTAATATTTTATTCTTTACTTGCATTGATAATCATTCCATGCTAATTTAAATGCCAGTGTTACCATGTTGATTTACACTTTCTGAAAAAGCACTGTGATCCATTGCTTCCTGACTTATCTAGTTTTTATAAAAAAGATTTATCCTGGTGTATTGGTTGAAAGATAGAATCTATCATGAAGAGAAAAGGACAGAACCAGGTGGCCTCATGATAGCAGGAAAATGTGGCTAAACACACTATGTCCGAGTTCAGTGGGACTACAACTACTGAGTGGTTAAGAACTGAGTTAGGCTATAAACCTTAAAACTAGACTCTCATATGCCCAACTTATTTTAACTAGGTCACCCTTCCCACAACCACCAGAAGAGCCTAACTGGGAACAAGATGTTCAACCTGTAAGCATTTGGAAACATTTCATATTCAAACTGTAAAATTCTGCTATCCATACATTCATTACTGTAAATGTTTTTACGTCCTCCTGTTAGGAACTCTTGCTGGCTTGTTAAGCTCAGCAGTTCTGGCCTAAAATCCATCCCAAGCTCACTGATTGAAAAAGACTCATCTTAACTTCTGACTGAACTGCTCTACCAGGCCTCAAACTAATTCTGGCAATATGTCCTTCTCACTCTATGGATCACTCTGTCTCTACCTGTATCTAGCTTGTTCTCCCTGAAACCTATCTCTGTTTGAAAAATAAAGTGCACAAAGGATTAGGAGAAGCCTCTTTAATACGCTGAGCTATTTGCTGTAGGGTCTGTATTTATGTATGAATTATATACCCAGTGAGACTCCATTGGAAAAAATTAATTTTTCCTTGTGAACAGTTGACAATTGGAGTTAGCTTTCGGTTCCATGTTGGAGGCTTCTATAAATTTCTCCATCTCTGCGCTAGGATCTCAGCTGATTTAGTTCTGTTCATGCTGTGCATTCCGGCAGTCCATGTGAGGTCATATGTGCTTGGCTCATGTGGTTTAGAAGGCCCTGTTTTCTTGGTGTCTTCTTTCCCTCTGGCTGTTACATCTCTTTTGCCACTGCTTTAACAAAGTGCCTCAAGCCACAAGGGGAAGAATTTGGTGGATACATCCCCTTTAGGTGTAAGTGTTTCAAGTTCTCTCACTCTGCACATTGTCCTAATGTGGAAACCTGTGTTTATTTCATTGGCTACAGGAGGAAACTTCTCTGCTGGTGGCTGAACAAGGCACTAATCTATTAGTATAGCAGAATGTCTTTAGAAATCATTTTATTTCTACTTTACTTTAGCAGAATACCCAAGTCCATAGCTAATCTATTCTCAGATTCTTGACCACACAAAGAGTGTCAGACATAGGTTTTAGCTCACAGTGTAATTATTAAATTCATATGCTTGGTTAATCTGATAATATTTTTGTCACTGTTACAGGAGCATGTTTTGTACTCAGGTCACCATTGTTGATCCGAAGTTTTTAGTTGGGCTGGCATTTACCGTTCTTCTCTGGTAGCATGCAGTGCTTTTTCTAATACCATAAACACAAGTCAATAGGAGAGAAGGTTCTAGATATCCAACAGATTAACTCATTTATGTTTATTAAGTTATATGAGTAGGGTTTGTGCTCATCAGTAGGGCCTTGCTATCACGTCAATTTGTGGAGAGCAACCAATAGCTTTGAAAATATCCTGGGTTGTTTGTGGAGGGTTTAGGTGTCAGGTGCAGATGGGGTGGGGCATTGTTACTGAGAACTGTGTTAGATATAACCAACTGGAGGTTTCAATTTCTGGTGAGAAATTTCTATTTAGAGCTTTGTCTTCAACATAATTAACTAGGTGTCCATCAACAAATGGCTGGATTGTTAAAATGCAGTTTAATCAAACAGTGAAATATTACTCATCTATTAAAAAGCAAAATCATTAAATTCACAGGTAAATGAGTTTATCTAGGAAAAAAATTCCTAGGTCAAGTAATCTAGATACCTCAAAGTAAATATAGTATGTGTTCACTTATATGTGGATCTTAATTTTTATATCTTCAGTAAACAGACTACAATCCACATAATCCCTGAGGTTAATTATAATTTAATTGACTGGGGATGAGGGAAGGATGTCTCTAGAAAGGGGAAATAGAGTAGGTAGTGATACATGGATGGATGGATGGATGGGTGGATGGATGGATGGATGGATGGATGGGCTGATGGATAGATGAGCAGCTGGAGTACGAATATCAAACAGATATCAGGAGGGAAAGGGGAGGTAATGGGGAGAATACAGGGAGGAACAGTAAAACAAAAGACCATTTGAGAAGTTTTATGGAAACCTAATACAGTAGCAACTTTTCAAAATGTATACATATATAAAAAATTTAACCGGAATCATAAAAAATCATTTTATTTTTATTTTTTAATTTGTATCATTTTCTTTTTTAAAATTTTATTTTATTAATTTATTCAAAATACATCTCAATGGTTGTCCCCTCCAGTTGTATCCTCCCATTCCTCCCTCCCTTCCATTTTCCCCTTACTCTCCTATATGTTTGTGCTTATGTGTAGGTATGTATATATAAGTGCAGGCTTTCATAGAGGCCAAATGAGTTGGATTCAACTGAAGCTGTAATCATAGGCAATGGTGATTTGCCTGATGTGGATGCTTACCACCAGTCTCAGCTCCTGTAAAAGACAGTACGACACTCTTAACAGCTGAGCCGCCTTTCCATGCCTCATCTTATGTACCCTCAAAACTCAGTAAGAGCTACTGTCTAGACTCGTCACTGAGGTTAGTGGGCTTTGTCTAAAATCAGATGAATTTATTTACTGCAGCTTTAATGGTGAAACTTCTAACATCCTGGGATCACCACGGAGGCCCAAGGTCCACTGTCACAGGATCATGCATGTTGTACTTAGGACCTCCAACCAAGTGATCTACTTTTACTACAGTTTACTAGCTTTGGCTTCTCTTCTGAACCTCGACTCAAGCCTCTGTGATTGCCAATTGTGTCACAGATATTTCATGTGTAGACATGACACACGTTTGTCTACTCATCTCTGGTTGGAAACACAAGACAAACCAAAGTCAGACACCACCAAAGTCAAACATAGTTTACAAATGAGCTTTATTGGTCCTATTTACAGGAATGCAGACGGGGCATTACTTACAGTAGCAGAAATTACTCTAAAACAGGTACATCACTAAAGCCATCCCCAGCATATATGAGAGTACCCAAACTTTGAAAACCTGCTCAATCTCACTGTTCAACAGAGGGCAGAGTGTCTTTTCAAGATAAATCATCTGGCCTAAGCCCCTTCCAGACAGATTAGATGGTTTCTGCTTCTTTTTATCTGCCTGGAATGTTTCTGCTTCTTTTCAACCAACTCGGATTATAGAGTTTTCTTTGCAGCTTGTATTCTCTAAGCAGCCTTTCTAGTTTACTCTAAAGAGGGAGTGGATAGTGAATCTGGTTTGTTTCAGGCAGTTCCTCGAGCTATTAGGAGATATTTTCTGTCTTGAAGACTTCACTACAGAATAGCATATTTTAATCTCAGAGAATATTTTATATGGTATTGCCTCACTCTTGTACCCTATGTGCCTGAAAAACCAACAACACACAAATAGTACGGGGATCTGGCACCTTTTTAAGATACATCCTTCCCCTTGTATTACAGCTTCCCTGCTCTCAGTATTCCTTGGTTGATGAACCAGAGATAGCATTTGGATATGTAGCTCTTTTTGAACAAGGTGTCCTGGAACCACTCTGTCCAGACACTCTGTTAAAAAAAAAAAATCAAGTCAATCTGGTTCTTTGTCAGAGTGTAACATGAATTTCCTCTAGTATGATTTTTTTTTTATTGAATTTTGTTCAGTCTCTGAAAATCCATGACCCCGGTCTCCACCACCGTCTTTGTGAAGGCATTCTGGGTTTTCAAACTCCCACAAATATGATTCATCAACCCTTTAACCTTACTCTTGGGTTTCTCTATGCTGAATCTCCAAATATAAATTAAAAAAAAAAAAACAAATTTCAAGGCAAAAAATCCCCAGGTTTTGTTAATAGTAGAAGTTGTCTCAATTTTTAGTATTTATTTTCAGTCTTGGCAATTTTTCCTTTATGTATGTATGTATGTATGCATGTAATAACTTTACAGCCTGATCCCAGGTCTCCTCCATCCTCTCCTCCCAGTCTCACCCTCATTATCCATCCATTCTTTTTGTTTGGTTTATTCAAGACAAGATTTCTCTGTGTAGCCGCGGCTGTCCTGGACTCATTTTGTAGACCAGGCCTGCCTCGAACTCACAGAGATCCACCTGCTTCTTTCTCCCTGAGTGCTGGGACTTAAGGTGTGGGCCACCATAGCTGGCTTGACAAATTATCTTTTTCAATAAAAATGTTTGACCAACACTAAATTAGAATAATGTCCTAGTAACACATCTCAATATTTCATTTCAATGTAAACATTAGTCTCTATTATTATTTTCCCCATATATTATACCAAGACAGTGTAGAAAAAAATGAGTCATTGGGCAAATCAAGCTATTATGAATTACAGAGATATTTTCTGTGTTTTAATACTTTATTTTTAGTTAGGTAAAATGACGTCATAGAAGGAAAGGGAACAAAAAGTAATGAAAATATATTGAATCATGGAGAAAAAAATTTACACTACTACTGTTCAATAAATTACTGAATTATCCTGATCATTCTCCATTTACTTGAATAAAATCATAAACTGAAGAAAAATGCACACAGGGTAACATTTTATTTTAGTCAAAGTAATAGAGTATTTATTGGTTCATAGTTTACTAAACCAGTATATCCAATAAATGTACAGCAAAAATATTGTACTATCTTTCAAACAAAATATATACAGCTTTTTCAAGTTTGTATCTCAGATAATTCTTTTGTTATATTTAAGTAAAAATTTAACTGTTCCTATGAAGTTACTATGCTATTACAGGAGTAGCATGTAAACAGTGTTATGTGTTTGGTGAATAGTATTTACTGATGATCTATATTATTTTCTTTCAAAAATGCCAAATACAGACATTTAATATGTCACTACCAATAACAGAAATAAGAAAAGTCAGCATGATGAAGACAAGTACAAATTTTGTCCCTTTGTAATATGTTTTCAAAAAGTAAGTTTAAGTTAATGAAAATTTAAATTTAATGGACTTTGAAACTTATAAAACTGCCACAAGAAGAATTTTACTAAGACAATAAGACAATTTGAGACTCATAGTAATGACATAGAAAGCCTATGTTAAACTGAAATACCCAGAGAATGAAATGTAATTGAAGCTTGCTTACATTTTATGTAGAAACTATTCCAAAAGAATATAGCGTGAACAGCAGTCAAATAGCCTTCTCTTCAGGTAATTAAAATAGCATATTGCTCAATTTTTATTATTAATTTATGCATTTTACCCATTGCAAGGATTCATTTATTAATTTATTTAGTCTGTTATGTGGACAAATATGGAAACTATAATGTAATCTGCTTTTTTTTTTTTCAGTTCGCTGAGACTCTAGTAATTGATTTAACAGGAAGGAAGCAGCAGCAGTATATTTGACTTCTCTCTTTCCCAGTGGTTATTAGTTATCTTCTATAGAAACACATATGGGTTCAGCTGGTCATTATATACCTATATATAATTACATTCTCCTCTAGGTAACAAGTGGATGGTGAGAAAACACATTTTTCAAGTAAAGATTTTTTAAAAGTTTACATACAAGTTATTACAGATTTTATTTTTACCAGATTTTAATTTATTTCTTTACAAGAATGAAATAATTATTGCTTAATTAAGAAATTAGTAAAATTAACAACACATCTGTGAACATATTTGTTAAGAGAAGTAGTTAAGCATAGAGACACAGGAGCCCAGTGCAGCTAGCAGCTGTATAATGACATTGCAGACCTGCAGATGAGATAAGAGGGGGCCATGCAGCCACTTAATGAGACTGTGAAGGCACCAGCTGCTGCTCCTGGAAACAGAGGTTCACAGCTCAGCATCTAGGTCATGATTTGCCATGTGAGGAGAAAATGAAAAAGAAGCTTAATGTGGCAAGGCAAATGGTACCTTTCCTTCCTTGCAGTCACCTTTAAAAGGTGATATTCAAAAGACCAGTCACTGCCTACCATGGTGGGGAAAACCACAAGTGAAATGATGTCAGGGTTCAGAATCTTCCAGTAGATCAGAACACATAATTAATTAAGATATTCTTATTACTGACATTTCAAAACCTTCAATACTCTTTTTGTCCTAAAATATGGGCCTGTGAATGATGACTTATAAAGTTAAAACTATGTTTAGCTATAAAGCAAATGTATAAATAGCACTTAATTTTATTGATTTTATGTTTACTATCAAAGAATGTAAACTTGTTGTGGTCTTGGGTTCAAAGTACAATTAGTTTTAGCACCAAGAATTAAAGATGGAGACATGAAAAATCCTAAATATTGTTTAGATTGAATACTTAAATTGAATCATCTAAACTTTTCTGAGGTTTTTTTTTTATGATTTTAGGACATTTGCTAAACTATGTTCATTGTACGTTTATTCACAAGCAAGAATGTGGAAACAATCCACATGTCTCTCAATCAAAGAATGAATAAAGAAACTGGTACATTTACACAATGGAATATTACTCAGCAATTAAAAACAAAGAAATCTTGAAATCTGCAGGCAAATGCATGAAACTAGAAAAGATCATCCTGCGTGAGGTAACCCAGACCCAGAAAGACATGCATGGCATGTACTCACTTTAAGTGATTATTAGTCACATAATACAGGATAACCACACTACACTACACAGACCTAAAAACGCTAAATAACAAGGAGGAACCTAGGAAGAATGCTTAATTCTTATTCAGAAGGGAAACTAAAGTAGACACAGGAAGTGGTTGAAGAGAAGCAACAGGATGGGAGCCTATCACAGAGGTCCTCTGAAAGACTCCACCCAACGGGGGGCATCGACGCAGTTGCTGAGACTCACATCCCAACTTTGGAGTTGAGTTCAGTGTGTCTTATGGAGGAGTTAGGGGATAGAAGGGCCTAGAGAGGACAGGAACTACACATGTAGACAAATGGAGCCAACAGTGGTGGGGGTGGGGGTTACAGGAGGACTGCAATGACTGACGTGCTCACCAAGGACCACGCATGGTGAAGACCCAGAATGCCTGCTCAGATGTAGTCCAGAGGCAGCACTGTGTTCCATAATATGGAGAGTACGGGCTACCTCTAACATGAACTGTGATACCTACTCCTTGATCACTTCCCCCGGGCAGGACAGTCTTTCCAGTCCACAGAGGAAGAGGATGCAGGCAGTCCAGATGAGACTTGATAGGCTGCGGACAGACGATAGGGGAGGAGGACTCCCTCTTTCTGAGGACTAGGGGAGGGGGAGATAAAGGAGGTAGGGTGAGATTCAGCGGAGACAAATGGAGGGGCTACCATAGTGATGTAAAGTAAATAAATGAAAAACAACTTAACAGTTTTATTTATTTATGGATTCCATTCATTCAATCTTTCACCGATTTTCATTTATCTGTATGAGCTGTTTTGCCTGCTTGTATGACTGTCCATCTCTTTTTGCATGGTGCCTCTAGAGGCCAGGAAAGGTTGAGGACTTCGCTGGGATTTGAATTACAGTTTCTTTTGAAGAATACCTTACTTGGGTCCTCCAGAAGAGCAGCAAGTCTTGTTACCTGATGAACCATTTCTTTAGACACCTTATGTTTTATGTTTTGAAAAGAAAATAGTTGCAGTCTTATTTCTCAAAAAATAAGATTCACGGACTATGGAAGTAGCTGGATAACCTCTATCTGATAAGAAAATCTTGTAAAGATATGACCGTTATAGTGATTCTAAACAGCAGGACCATTAATATGTGCCACCAGTTTACACATTTAATTATCTAAAATCCATTTATTTTTTCAAATGAAATGAATGCCAAAGTAGAATTCTTAATTGATCAACCTTAAGTCAGTGTCATCACCTCAAGTTTTAAAATTGCTTTGTATTAGATGATATCATTATTGTTAAGTTTCCAAAATATTCCTTTATAAACTTGTTTCATGATATTATATATATGTACTATATATATATATAATACATATATATGTATATATTAATCACCTTTTCTGGGAAACAGTTGATTAATAAAACACATACATTTCTAAAGTCGATGATTTGAGGATCATATTCAATGTAATTCAACTTACATTTTACATAGCAGTAATAATATATCAATTTTTTCTAAATTTGATGTTGTTTTGTTATTTTTTTCAGCATCTCAAACTTTTAATTACTTATTTTTTTATATTTAAAAGTCTTTTATTCTGGAACCTCCACACTTGTTTCCATAGTGACTGCATTAGTGTGGGTAGGGATAACTAACACTAGAGACCTTTGAAAGAGACATATGGAATCTTACTACTTTAGAAGCACCTGCATATGGGTGTGTTTGCGTGTGTGTGCACGCATGCATGTTTATGTGTCTCTGTATATTTATATGATAAAATATAATTTAAAGATATTGCATTAATTATCTCACATCATGAAATTTTGACAATCTATATTATTGCTATTATCATAATATAAATTGCATTAAATTTCATATCTACCTTCCTTAATCATTACTTTGTATTTAAGAAGCATATGCTTCGTGTGTGTGTTTGTGTGTGTGTGTGTGTTACTACATACCGAGGGACAGTGCATCTGTCTGTCGGCTGTCGGCTGACAACTATAGGCTGTCAAATAACAAAAAGACCACTGCCAGATGGAGATTACCTCATTTGTATTGTAGTCAGTGTGGTATCATTGCCTGTTCCAGATGTTGTAACACTTTGTTGTTTTTTTCTTACCTTACAGAACTTGGTTGTAACACTAAAATTCTGGAGATACCAGATATTTAAGTCACAGCATATACATTCATATTAGGTAAGTTCCATAGTGCCAGAAGAGTCTACGTATGCTTCCTGAAGAAAGGGGAAATATGAGATCTTCAGAGTACAAAGACCACTAGTCTAGAAGGATATTCCAACTGGCATAACAGTGGCTTAAACTAGAGAAACCAATCATTTTCAGATTAGATTTCAATCTACACCACAAGACACAACTCATGCTTAATAACAATATTTGGTCAGTAACCCAGGGCTGGCAAGTTCAAAGTCTTAGGGAAGAATCAAATGCTATTATACTTTTAGACATATATAATAATGTATTGCCACCTCGATTTTATTTTTATATTAATATATGATTTCATGACTCAAATATGTTTATTTTTAAGTAAGTGGAACTTAAATCGGAGATCTACAACCAAAAACCATTTCAAGAATAAGAGACCATGGAGTGCTCAGCCCTAATAAGGACATATATATCACACCCTAATTCCAGAAATGTAGGCATCATTTCAGAAAAGGAGATGGAAGATGGAAGACACCAAGGAAACAAGACCTTATAAGCACAGCAAGGCCAATACAGACCTGAATTCACAGAGACTGTAGCATGATATTGTGTCAGGGGAAAAATTACACACACACACACACACACACACACACACACACGTATACATACATACATACATACATACATACATATACATACATATACGTGTGTGTGTGTGTGTGTACAAGTGTATAGGAACTGAGTGGAACTGAGAAAGCAGAAACTGTAATCATAACATACTGTATGAAAAAAATCTATTTTCAATAAAAGAAAATGAGTCATTTTTGTCCGCAGTGAAACCATATTTGCTAGAAATGACTAAGCATTGCATTCACAAACACACAGTGACTGTTCCTATTGCACAAGATTTGTACAAGATCCACCCAGACCACATCCAAAAATGCTATTAAAATTTCATATATTTTGAGCAGAACACACTCAATCCCCTTTCTTTTACTTTTAGTAAGCTATCTTCTCTGTTTGACTTTATTTCTCTTACTACTAACAATGTATCCCATGTTTATTCATGGCAGAATTTAAAGGACTTCTTTTAAAAAGTAAACTGAATTCTATTACACAGATGTACCATATTTTATTTAAACATCTGTCAGCTGATAGACGTTTAAGTTAGTACTAATGACACGACAGTAGGGCCCATATTATGACTACTGTCAATAGTGCTAAAATTAACCCAAGTGGTGATTTGGATACATCTGTTAAAAACACTGTTTACATTTCTTGGTTACTATTTTTCCTTTTGTTACTAACTGTTCTAATTCATGTAAAGTGATATTTAATCACGGTTCTAATTTGTAGTTGTTGAATTATTAGATATATTGATTATCTTATGCCCGTTAGCTGTTTTGTAAATATTTGCAAAATTCTATACATGGCCATTTGACTATGTTGTTGCTGATTTCTTTCTTTACCTGCATAGAGACTTTTTAAGTTGATATTATCCTTTCAATTTGATGGTTATATATTTTTTTTTATTTGCTGCCTACTCTTTTTTAAAATTACAAGAAATAGTATTTCACACACGAAAATTTCTAAGGTGTTTAGATTGGAACTATCAGGAACAGATACTTATTTAGGGAATATGTAAAACTTACATATATTTCTTAAAGGATTACAACTAATAAGGCAGCAAAAAGACTTATGATAATAAATATTACAAAATAACATAGCAGATTTAGTTAATTAGAGTTGTTTCCTATATGCTTTATTTGAAAAAAATAACAAAAATAACCCTCCCTTTTATGAAACATACATTTGACATCTGAGTAGTGAAGTCTACCACATTTCTTACTTCTGTTAAGGCACAGAGACAGACCTGTAGTGATGCATAGAAATAGTGACACAGTGCAGGAGTCATTCGCTTGAATATTTAATAAGTAACTTCAATAAGCATTACTTGGAAACAAAATATCAATGGCTTCCATTTGAAATTTGTTAAAAAAAATCTGAAAATTTGAGATGTAAATTATAAATTAATTAATGAAACTAGATAAAGGAAATTATCAAAGCATATATTTCTAATCCAAATATTAATGTGTATACCACTTTTTAAATTTATCCTTGTTCTGAACCATTTCTATACACCATTAACTACTTCTTGTCTACTTCTCTGTTGCGCCTACACTTTTTTCCAGCCATGGTGGACAGAATTCTCTGATATTGGGCAAAATAAATTGTTTTGCTAAGGACTCTATCACCACAGAAATAAGTCATTTTTGTAAGTATTTTGTTACGTTAAAGTCAAACTAACTAAATATCACTAGTGAAAAATGTATACAGTGACATAAGATCAATAAATATGTTAAAACAATTTAACAGTTTTTCATATTGCAAAATTTTCAGATGTTTCTAACCACATTTCAAACTGAAGCCATTGGCATTTATTAGTTACTTTTTTTTCTTCATGAAATGTCAATAAAAAGCCATTTTACAGAAATATTAGGAAATTTTATGAGAAAGAAAATAACATAAAACATTTCTCAAGCAAATTCAAACTAAGTCATGTATGTTTAATAGGCTGTATATTTTATTGAGAAAAAACATCCATTCTATGATATAGTTGATTTCACTAGAGTATTCTATGGGAGAATCATTTTAGTAAACTGTTCCATGTCAAGAGACATGTTTACATTTTCAACAAATGAAAGTAAATCTTCTTCATTAAAATTAATAGTGATAAATGTCCTCATTTGCTCATTGGAAGTGTATAATCATATTGAATTAGTGCAATGAATTAATTAGTCTACAAAATTATGAGTTTGTGGTGGTGCCAAATAGATGTAAGTAAATAAATGGATGGTTGGGTAGAGCTAATCAATTTGAAAGCAGAATGTTTTCTGAGAGACTTGAAATTTCAGATCCACAGAGAAAAGCTAAAAATGATGCCAAGCAATATGTTCAGTCTTTGATCATACTACTTGAAAATGCTGGGAGCAGTGACTTTAGTTTCAAAATAATTTTCCAAATAAATTAATTAAGATTTGCATTTTCCACAAAAATGTAGACTTGAAATAAGAAAACAGGAAAGAGTGAGAACAAGAACAAATATAAAAACTAATATGTGCTGTAATCTCAGAATTTAAAATTACATGGCTAAATTAGGAAGAACCTAGCAGATATCCTCCTCCTCAGCCAGAAACAAAAGAGTGGATGTGCAGATTTGAGACCTTATTAGTAAAAGACTTTTGATGATTCCGAGTGGCTTTTAAGTGTGTGTGTGTGTGTGTGTGTGTGTGTGTGTGTGTGTGTGTGTGTGTGTGTGTTTGTATGTGTGTGTGTGTGTGTGTGTGTGTGTGCACGCGCTCACGTGTGCATGCACGTTTGTGTGTGTGCTTTTTGAAAGACACTACATTTTAAAGATTTAATTTATGAGATAATGTATTTAATAGGTAAAATAAAAAGAACACATCCTTAGATTAAGAAATTATTCACATTTTTGTTTCCTGTAATTTTTTAGATTTGGGGCAACATGATTTGGAGATGTGAGTGAGATCAAGGTAAATTTTATTTAGCTTACCATAATGTTTTCTCTTGTGGAGAAAAAAAGGAATCTGGAACACTATCAGTGTGCCTTCAAAAAAAGTATTGAAACACTTAAACAAAAATAGTCCATAGTTAAGTGACAATCCAGAAATAGGTATTATGTAACTAAAATGCTTTTTTATTAATTCATTCATATTACATCTCAATTGTTATCCTATCCCTTGTATCCTCCCATTCCTCCCTCCCTCCCGCTTTCACTCTACTCCCCTCCCCTATGACTGTGACTGAGGGGGACCTCTTCCTCCTGTACATAATCTTAAGATATCAATTCTCTTCTTGGTAGCCTGCTATGCTTCCTCTGAGTACCACCAGGCCTTCTCATCAAGGAGACGTGGTCACATATGGGACACCAGAGTTCGTGTGAAAGTCAGTCCCCACTCTTCACTCCACTGTGGAGAATGTCCTTCCATTGGCTAGATCTGGTAGGGGTTCAATATTTACTGTACATATTGTCCTTGGTTAGTGCCATAGTTTGAGCAGAACCCCTGGGCCCAGATCCGCCTGTCATAATGTTCTTCTTGTAGGTTTCTAGGTCCCTCTGGATGCTTCTATTTCCTCATTCTCTCATATTTCTTTCACCTAGAGTCCCAATAGGATGTCCTCACATCTATCCCACTTTCCTGATAGATTAAGACTTTCATGGGACATGCCCCTTGCACTAGTAGAAGAATGGGTAAAGAAACTGTGGTACATTTACACTATGGAATACTAGGCGGCTATTAAAAACAAGAAATTTCAGAAATTTGTGGACAAATGGATTGAACTAGAAATGACCATAATGAGTGAGTTAACCCAGAAGCAGAAATACTCAAATTGTATATACTCACTTATAAAATTATTTTAAGTCAATTATCGCTGTATATTACATCAACAAATCCTCAAAAAGAAGAAATAGGGGACATGAGTTAACGTAAAATGTACAGAAGTATTTTGAAATGATAGTCTACATTAAAGTCAAATTTCAGCAGTGTCTACCTACAAGCTCAGCTTTACAACAGTTGCTAGAGGGGAAGACTTAAATCTAAAAGGTTAACCACACCCAAGAAAATATGGGGAAAATAAAATCCAAGACCAGCATATCAAAGGGGTGAAAACACAGATAGACAGACACACACACACACTCATACACACAAACACACACACACACACTACCACTACCACAAGCACAATCACCACCACTACCACCATTACTTATTACCACTAGAACAATAAGTGAACTAAAAATGTTCACTGATGACACTCTCAACATCAATGGTTTTAATTCATTAATAAAATGACAAATATTAACAGAATGGATGCAATTTAGGATACATCTTTCTGGTGAATCCAAGAACCACATTTAATATCAAGGGTATATATCATGTCATGGTAAAGGGATAGATGAAGATGATCCAAGCAAAGGAACACAAGAAGCAAGCTGATGTAATCATTTTAATATCTGCAAAATATACTTAAAACAAAATTTAATCAGAATATTATGCTATTTACTAATCAGAAGAAAAAATGCCATGGGAACATTGTGATTCTTAACATCTATGAACAAAACACAAGTACACTTGAATGGAACTGCAGATGATCATCCTGAGTGATGTAACCCAGACCCAGAAAGACATGCATGGTATATACTCATAAGTGGATATTCTCTGAACATAGATGTCCTCTGAGAGACTTCAGTCAGTGGAGGATTGGGACAGATACTGAGACTCAAAGCTGGAATCTTGGTTAAAAGCTGAGAGTTTTATGGAAGAGATGGAGGACGGAAGGACAGGCCTGGGAGTGGAGAGCAGAGTCAGGAGCTTCAAGGTTGCCAAATCTGGAGCCAGGGGCCCTGAACAAACTGATATACCAACCAAGGACATTGCAATCAGAGAACTTAGACCAGGAGGTCTATTCAGATGTAGCCAGTGGACATCTCCTTTTCCACATGGAGAAGAAGGGAAAGTCAGGGTCTGCCTCTGACATGAACTCTGGTCCCTGAGATTTGATCACTGCCCCTTGGTGGAGAGGCCCTGTGTAAACACGGAGAAAGTGGATGCAGGCTATCCAGATGAGACCTGATAAGCTGTGGTCAGAGGTCTAGGGGACTGGGAATAGGGAGGAAATGGGAGGGAGGGTGGGAACAGGAAGATAAGAGTAAGGGGATTATTACAATCAAGATGAAATATGAATAAATAATATATATGAGAAGAAATAGGACTATAACTTAAACAACATATTGAAACTGTCACACTGATACTGGGAGACTTCAATATCCTACTCTTGACAATAGATAGATCGTCCAAACAAAATCTAAACACAGACATGCTGGAGCTAAATCAAGTCATAAAACAAATGAATCTAACTGATTATTTATAAATGGTTTCATGCATACATACCAGATGATAAACAATTTTAGTACAGTAGCCTTCCTATATAAAAGTAATGAGTAGACTGAGAAAGACATCAGGAAATAACACCTTTTACAATACCCTCACATAATATGAAATATATTGAGGTAATTCTCATGAAACAAGTGAATGACTTGTTTGTTTTCTAATGAGAGATAAAAATATCGTAGACCTTAATAGGACCGGAAATAGAGCAGTAACAGAGAGAGTAGAGAGATGGTTAACTATAACCTGGATATATTCTATGGAAAAATGTATTTTCAGTAAAATTTAAATAATTATGTGTTTTGAGCTATAAATATAGATTAGGTTTAGAAACCTGAAATCAGGGGTTGGGGATTTAGCTCAGTGTTAGAACACTTGCCTAGCAAGCACAAGGCCCTGGGTTCGGTCCTCAGCTCTGGAAAAAAAAAAGACAAAATAGAAACCTGAATTTCATCTCAACACCACATGAAAATACACAAAAATATATGTTAAAAATCAAGTCATAATTGTGTAATAAATATATATTTAACATATACTACTTATGTAGCTGTAAAGCAGATGAATATATTATTTATTTTGGGGGAAATATATCTAGTAATTGAGTCATCTAGTTGGGTCTATGAGTCAAAACAATTATACATTTCTCAAATAAGTGGCTATTGAAAGTCTTTTCAATATAAGAGCAAAAATGTATTTCTTTTGCATGAAATTGAGTGACTTTTGATGGCAGTTTGTTTAATGATTGAGAGTTGTTTTATGATGTAACCAGAACATATAATATTATACGTAGAATCAACCATATTTCGATATCTAGGCAATTGACAAATTTGAATTTTCGTTATTTCAATCTGTTCTTGTGATGATTAGCATTGATTGCCTACTTGATAGGACCAAAAATCACTCTGGGCATAGCTGAAAAGAACTATCTATCTAGGTTAAATCAATTGAAGTGAGTTCTCATGGGCAGCGTAAAAAGAGAAAAGCAACAGAGCCTGAATGCTTATCTTCTCCTGTATGACCAGAGACACAAGGTGACCAGCTGCCTCTCAGTGATTAACCTTAGGATGGCATACTGAAAGAACATCTTCTCTCCTTAAGTTGTTTGTTTGGGTATTTTGTTGAAATGATAAAAGATTTAATACACTGCAAAGATGAGACTCATTTCTGAATGTCTTGTCCATTTATTTGTTTGATTGATCTTCCACAATATCAATGATGACAAGACTATTCTCAAATTCACTCTGTCGTTGAGGATGACCTAGAACTCTTTATCCTCTTGCTTTCAACTACTGAGTGTGTGAATACAGGCAGGAGACACTGAACCTGAATTTCAATTTTGGTTTTAGAATGAAAAAAGTTGTTCTTGTATTAACTTGTTTCAATTTTCTATAATGAAACTACTTTGTGTGTTTACTTTTTAAAGAAAAACGCATATTTGTTCTCAGTTCTGGAGATTCAAGGGCATGTCTCTCACATCACCTTGACTCTGGTAAAGGTCATATAAAACAACAGCATCTCAATAGTGGGAGGATTAAGGAGAGCAAACTTTCACACCATTAGACTTAATAAGGATGGGCCACTGTCTTAGTTCATTTTCCTCTTGCTGTGATAAATATGTTCTGACAAAAGCAACTTAGAGGGAAACATTTTGTCTCTTAGCTAAAGGATATATTTAATCATGGTGAGGAATTTTTTTTTTACTTTACTAATTTATTCTTGTTACATCTCAATGGTTATCCCATCCCTTGTATCCTCCCATTCTTCCCTCCCTCCCATTTTCCCCTTATTCCCCTCCCCTATGACTGTTTCTGAGGGGGATTACCTCCCCCTGTATATGTTCATAGGGTATCAAGTCTCTTCTTGGTAACCTGCTGTCCTTCCTCTGAGTGTCACCAGGTCTCCCCCTCCAGAGGACATGGTCAAAGGTGAGGCACCAGAGTAAGTGAGAAAGTAATATCCCACTCTCCACTCAACTGTGGAGAGTGTTCTGTCCATTGGCTAGATCTGGGTAGGGGTTTAAGGTTTACTGCCTGTATTGTCCTTGGCTGGTGCCTTAGTTTGAGTGGGACCCCTGGGCCCAAATCTGCCTATCAGCAGAGTTCACATTGCATTCACAGTGAAAAAGTTGAGAAATAAATATAAGATAGTGGGTTGATTCTCTCTCTCTCTCTCTCTCTCTCTCTCTCTCTCTCTCTCTCTCTCTCTCTCTCACTTTCTCTCTCTTCCTCTCCTCTCCTGTCCTCTCCTTTCCTGACCTCTCCTGTCCTCTCTTCTCCATTTTATACAGCCCAAGATCCTCTTTCTGAACACATGATGCTAATCCTGCGGGCATGTCTTACCATATCAATTAGTATGTTCAAGCACCCAAGGTCACACCCAGATACCTGTTTGCAAGGTGTTTTTAGATACTATCAAGTGGACAATTTAGATTACACTGTATCTTTTCAATTTGATAATCAAAGACCTAACTTTAAATAATAAACTTTGGTACCTTCTCCTCAAAGTTTCATGTTTATCTCACCATGCAAAAGACAATCCAACTTAATATTTTTTTAAAAAACCATATATTTTCATAATCCAAAAGCCATGTCTCATTAGAGACTCAAAGTAATCTCTTACCTGTGACCCATTACTCCATAAAATCAGAAAGCAAAATCGGCTCTTAAAACAAACAAACACACAGAGTATAAGTACCTGTTCCAAAAAGAGACAAGAATGCAGCAGATTATGAAATTGAAGCCAAATTAAATTTCAGTAAGAACAATACTAAATCTCACATATAATGTTAATGTAGAAATTGTCTAGACTCCAAAAGGGCTTGGGTTACCCCACTTCTACAGCTATGCCACATATAATATGTGCAACTCCTCTCTTTGGCCAGCTCCACTCCATGCCTATACCTTTCCCAGAGAGATAGTGCACGTCCTGGCACTGGCAGTACCAATAGTCTCTGCTGCAATTTATGTTTTACCTTCACTGCTTCATTCAGTGGTCCTTCAGAGCAGTTTTATGGATAGTGGTTCAGTCCATCCACACATGCCTCCCTACACTCCTCAGTCAGAAGATGGTATGTCTTCACCCCGGTAACAAATGGACACCGCTGTAATGCTCTTGCAGCATGTGAGACAGAGCTGCCTTCATCCCATTGGACCACAGAGTTTTCAGCTCCAGTGTACTGAATCTGAGGAATCACTTTCCTATTTAATTGCTCACAAGGTACAGTAAAAACCTTCAGCTGCAGTTTCAGTTTAGGCTTTTTTATGTCACACAAATTTGCAAGTTTATTCGTAAATTTATAAGTAATATCTTGCTTTCAAAGTGCCTTTCTGATTGTTTCAGTGCAGAGTTCCAGGCTTATCTTTAGAGGTAATAACTTCTTAAACAATTACTATTGCTTTATTTTCTTTACTCTCCATGTCAGGACCTCTCAGCTTGATCTCAGAATTTTCCCTGCTTTTTTTTTAATCTCTAAATTCAACTTATTCAAGTACTCATGACATAGCACACTAAAGTCAATTTATCACATGAGTGGATTTTAGTCCAGTTCCAATAAAGTTACTGTTCCTGTCAGAAACCTCATGGACTAGATCTTAACTGCAAACATTTTCCCTAGAATTCCTTTCTTCTGAACTCTCACCCCACAGTGGTAAATTGAGCTCTGCTTTCAGGAGTAAAACATTTTTTAGCTCAAAATTCCAAACTTGTCCATATTCCAGAAATGAAAATGTTCTAGAGACCCAAAACAAGATAGATTCACTTCAATAACAAAATCCACTTTGGTACAACTTTCTCTCTCTCTCTCTCTCTCTCTCTCTCTCTCTCTCTCTCTCTCTCTCTCTCTCTCTCTCTCTCTCCCTCCCTCCCTCCCTCCCTCCCTCCTCTCTCTCTCTCTCTCTCTCTCTCTCTCTCTCTCTCTCTCTCTCTCTCTCTCTCTTCTTATTGCTGTGGCAAAATATATTAGCAAAGGCAATATATGATAGAATATGTTTATTTTTCACTCACCATTCAAGGGTGATGAAGTCACAAGAGTGGGAACGTGAGGAAAAATATTCACATTGCATCCTCTTTTGCGAATTACTAATGGATTCATGTTAGTGCTCATCTTGCTTTCTACATTCTAGGATCCTTGCTGAGGTAATGATACTACCTATAGTGGGCACATCTTAGTGGCCAGGTCTCCTTACTCCATAACCATGGACAGAACCTGTCTGTAGCATTTTCTAGATTAAACAGAATGCTAATTGACACTAACTACCACTACCAACACTTTTTAGTGGCTGTGACCTTTTAGTCTCTTTCACATAAGTGCCTCATCACACCTTACTTTAACCAATCTGGAGCCACCCCTGACCGATGAGCCTGCAGGAGATAAAGCACATTCACACCATAGTAGTAACAGCCGGAAGTCATTCATTATGTGTAGTTTCACAGTGAACAACCATTCATATCATCCAAGTAGGCCATTGCAAGAGCCATCTATCCTGATAGAATCACTGTCCGTGAAACTGCTCTTTTTCTATTGTTAGGGGATTAAGGTGAAGACTATGGCCCTAGTTTTCCTCATTTTTACATGAGCTACCTCTCCTGATTTTTTTTTTAAAGGTTAATTCTTCTGGAGCACGAAATCCAGTACTGTAGAAAGAATCTACCACGCTGTGTAATATGATGTGTCTCAAGCAATTGTTCTTGGATACCTCTTTGGTATTTCTGTTTTGGCTCCTAGTCTCTATATTTATACCAGAGATAAATCAGAAATGTTTTTTTAATATTGTTATTGTTAATTACCTTAAAATATGATTGCATTCTTGACTGGCTCAAAGAGTTAGTGAACACAAACAAAATTGAGACTTATCTTAGATGACACGTAAATTTCAAACATGTATATAGTTTCATCCTAAACATTGAACATATTCTATGAGTTTATGGCTGGCTTTACTAGCAAAATGAATTTTCTTGCAAGGCTTTTCAGAAGTGCAGAGCCACCTAAAAACAGTATTTTATATTCTGTTTTCCTTGTTTTGCTGCAGGCTCTCAAAAAGTAGGAAGAAAAAAAAACCATTGCCATCATGACAGAAACACATTACTATTTGCATTCATTAAATTAATGTATGCTCATTTCCTATTTCCATTTTTGACAAAAATAATTTTTAAGAAGACTCTATCAATTATACAGTATTGTCATCAGCATGTCAATTTATAATAATTTGGAGACAACAGAATTTGACTGATGTTCAAAGTTACATTGTGGATTGCACACCACCACTTTTACTCATATTTCACTTTTTATTTGTAGAAGAGCCAGAAACTGATAAAACACTGGGACATGCATTACAACAGATGCTATCAGATAGAAGTGCTAAGAAGTTGTCAGCTTAGAAATTAAAATTCTTGGCACACCAACAAGCGTGCTTCTATCAGCATTAGAATTACCTTTCCATTTCAAATATGGAAAATGACTTTGACCTCATTCTAACACTTATTACCAAGAATATTTCAGAAAACAGATTAGTCAAAACACTCTTTTCTTTCATTAATATTCCTTGTACCGTGTTATAACTAATGATTTGTATTATGAATAGTCATTACTAAACAGTTCTTATTTGAAGAATACATGACAATTTTATATATTCTTTGCTTTAATTGCTAGGAGGAAAAAATAATTTTATTAAATAATGGCATCAGCTTTCAGTTAGTTAACAAAATAAATTGGTAACCCACTGTGCAAAGACTACTATGGTAGACACATTTGGAGGACACAGGGAAAGAAAATGGCATTTTTTTTCTATTTGCCAAAGTTCATGAAGTTGGAAGGTAGAGTATAGCAAAGTGAAAAGAACTTCCAAGTCCCTGAAAAGCATTCAGTGAATTACTCTGCAAAGTGTATTGTTTCTTCTTAAAATAAAGTTCAATAAATTAGAGTGATAATTGTTTTTAAAGTACATGAAAGTACATCAAATAACCTTTATAAATATAGACATGGTTATTTTAAACATAAAGTAATATATTTCTCACTGTGTAGATTTGAATGTATTAGTAATTACCTTGTTGTCACCAGTAATGTTCCAATGTCATATTAAGGAAAGAAATGAAAACACATCCCCTTAGTGTAACTTAACCAAGTAAGCCAGAATTTTATTTACCCTAATTAAGTCTTTCTGTAGTTTCCTCTTTCCCTGTTTGTTTGATGCATAAGCTCACATCTCTGCCTGCTCCAATGTTTGTGAGACTTCTGTGTGTCTCTGTGTGTGCTTGTTGTCTCTGTCTCTAACAAAAGGACGGGTTGCCAATTTTATCAAACAGCACAGAAAATATCACATGAAGAAGGAATGAGGGATAATTTACAGCAATATTTACTAAAACTAATAGATTACAAGTGGTTAAGTTACTGACTCCAGTAGGCCTCAACTGACAAATATAACAAATATTAGAAACACCATAGTCTATCAAGAAATATCAGTATATTACATTCAAAGTATATGGTAGATATTTACTTTATAAGGCCATTTTTAGCCTAATTGCTATTTCTAATTTTTAAAATATATTTTATTAATTTATACATATTACATCTCAACTGTTAGTCCATCCCTTGTGTCCTCCCATTCCTCCCTCCTTCCTATTTTCCCCTTACTCCTCTCCCCTATGACTGTGACTGAAGGGGACCTCCTCCCCCTGTATATGCTCATAGGGTATCAAAATGGTTGCTATAACACACATGCAGATGCATATGTATTACTCTTGGGTGAGAGACAGGTAAGAGTACATAATTTGTGATTAAGACTATGGATTATCTTAAGTTGTTTACATGGAAATCCAATGCAAGTAAGGTTGGTTGTCACTTTGATCTTTTTGTTTGTTTGTTTGTTTGTTTTTATTAATTTATTTGTATTACATCACAATTGTTAGCCCTTCCCCTGTTTCCTCCCATTCTTCCCTCCCTCCCACTTCCCCCCTTCTCCCCTCCCCTATGTCTGTGATTGAGGGAGACCTCCTCCCCCTATATATGCTCTTAGGATATCAAGTCTCTTCTTGGTAACTTGCTATCCCTCCTCTGAGTGCTGTCAGGCCTCCCAATCCAGGGAACATGGTCAGAAAGGGGGCACCAGAGTTCATGTGAGAGTCAGATCTCACTCTCCACTCAACGGTGAAGAATATCATGTTCATACATTTACACTATGGAATACTACTCAGCTATTAAAAACAAGGAATTCCCAAAATTTGTGGACAAATGGATTGATCTAGAAATTATCATTATGAATGAGTTCACCCAGAAGCAAAAAGAGACAAACGGTATATACTCACTTATATCAAAACAGTAGTCTAAGGGATACGTCCCATGAAAAACTTTACTTACCAGGAAAGTGGGTCAAAGGAGAGGACATCCTATTGAGATTTTAGGCGAGAGTAGCATGGAAGAATGGGGAAATAGTAGAACCCATAGGGTCGTCCTGGAAACCTACAAGAAGAACTTTATGACAGGCAGATCTGGGTCCTGGGGTCCTCCTCAAACTAAGGCACCAGCCAAGGAGAATATCAGCAGTAAACTTCGAACCCCTACCAAGACCTAGCTGTCACTTTGATCTTTTAAAGGACTGTTAGTCAAAAAAGATGAGCAACACAGTAGGATAGCAATCATAAATCTTAAGTTATCTAAGGGTTATCTAATCTACCACCTATTATCCCTGGCTATGTGGTCCAGCAAAATTCTAGTTTCTTAGAATATGAGTGATATTTTTGTCATGTCTTAACGACACCTATGTTTGTGCCCTTAGTTTATAAAGCAGTTTCTAATTATATATTCTAGTATAATATGCTACTCAGAGTTATAGAATGACAAAAAACATGTAATAATTGGTTTTCAAAACAAATTTGAGTACTGTGTTTAGCGGTTATGGGTCCTTTCATTTTTTTCTATTAAAATATTGTATTTAAATTCTTAGAAAGCCATGTGCAAGGTGGAGAACATTTAAGTCTATGGTGGACTTATTTGATAATTGCGCAATATGACAGAATTAAGAATTTAAATAAGCTATATATTTTATTATTCTTAGAGAGAAATACAGACAAGCACTGCAGTGTTAAACATAGTTGAAAATATCTGAATATTTCAAATTGTTAAAGTCATAACCTATAAGGCATAAGACAATTATGACCTATGCTTCTTACTATAGTTTGCTATTGTTTCATCACTACAGCACTATGTTTTAGAAATATGGAATGCTTCTTACAGCAATGAAAGCTCTTCTGTAAATCAGGAGAGAGTCTGGGACACAAGTCATACACTTTCTATTTTATGTCTCAGAACTTTCTTGTTTTTTTTTTTCTTAAAATAATTTAAGCTATTTATTAAGAGAAAGATATGGAAAGGTGGCTAGTTTAGGATGGGAAGCTCCTGAGACTCAGACAGGACTGAAGAGTTGAGAATAGACCCAGGAGACAATTAGAAAACAATAAAAAAAATCTATGCTATCTCTACCACCTATTTCTTTTTTCCTTTTCCTTTTTTTATTTAATTAATTTATTCACATTACAACTCAATTGTTATCCCATCACTTGTATCCTCCCATTCCTTCTTCCATCCTGCTTTCACCCTATTCCTCTCCTCTAGGTCTCAGACCAGAAGGATCTCCTTACACACTATATGGTCATAGGCTATCAAGTCTCATCTTGGTAGCCTGCTTATTCTTTTTTGAGTGCCACCAGGCCTCCCCACCAAGGAGAGGTGGTCAAATATGGGGCACCAGAGTTCATGTCAGAGTTAGTACCCACTCTCCACATGATTGGAGAACGTCCTGTCCATTTGGTAGATCAGAATAGGTGTTCAGTGTTTATTACTTGTATTGTCTTTGGTTAGTGCAATAGTTTGAGCAGACCCCCCTGAGCCCTGATCTACCAATCACCATGTTCTTCTTGTAGGTTTCTAGGGCCCTCTGGATCCTTCTATTTCCTCATCTCCTGTATTTCTCTTACCTAGAGCCCCAGTAAGATGTCCTCACATCTATCCCAAACTCCAGGTAAGTAAAGACTTTCGTGGGACATGCCTTTTGTGATAGTGCCCAATTATAAGTGAGTATATAACATGTGAATCCTCCTGCTTTTGGGTTATCTCAGCCAGTATGATCATTTCTAGTTCAATCCATTTGTCCACAAATTTCAGGATTTCCTTGTTTTTAATAGCTGAGTAGTATTCCACAGTGTAAATGTACCATGTTTTCTTTAACCATTCTTCAACTGAGGGACATTTAGGCTGTTTACAGGTTCTGGCTATTGTGAATAAGACCACTATGAACATGGTGAGCATATGTCCTTGTTGTGTGATGGATCATTTTCAGGGTGTATTCCAAGGAGTGGAATAGCTTGGTCTTGAGGAAGCCCTATTCCCAGTGTTCTGAGATAGTGCCAGATAGATTTCCAAAGTCGTTGTACAAGTTTGCATTCCCACTAGCAATGAAAGAGTGTTCTTCTTTCTCCACATTCTCGCCAGCATGTGGTGTCACTTGAATATTTGATGTTAGCCATTCTGATGGGTGTAAAATCAAATATCAGAGTCGTTTTGATTTGCATTTCTCTGATGACTAAAGATGTGGAACATTTCTTTTTAAAATATATTTTATTAATTTATTCATAATTACATCTCAATTGTTATGCCACCTTTGTATCCTCCCATCCCTCCCTTCCTCCCATTTTCCCCTTAGTCTCCTCCCCTATGAATGTGATTGAGGGGGACCTCCTCCCCCTGTATATGCTCATAGGGTATCAAATCTCTTCTTGGTAGCCTGCTATCCTTCCTCTGAGTGCCGCCAGTCCTCTCCATCCAGGAGATGTGGTCAAGTGTTTCTCAGCCATTCGATATTTCTCTTTTGAGAATTCTCTGTTTAGTTCTGAGTCCTATTTCTCAATTCAGTTATTTGGTTTGGTGGTATTTAATTTCTTGAGTTCTTTATATATTTTCAATATTAAACCTTTGTCAGATGAAGGGTTGGTGAAGATCTTTTCCCAGTCTGTATGCTATTTCTTTTTCTGTTGACAGTGTCTCCTGCCTTACAGAAGCTTCTCAGCTTCATGAGGTCCCATCTATTAATTGTGGACCTTAAGGCCTGGGCTGTTGGTGTTCTGTTCAGGAAATTGTCTCCTGTGCCAATGTGTTCCAGGCTCTTCCCCACTTTTTCTTCTAACTGACTTAGTGTCTCTGGTTTTATGTTGAGGTCTTTAATCCTCTTGGACTTGAGTTTTGTGCATGGTGACAAATATGGGTCTAATTGCATTTTTCTACATCTAGACATCCAGTTAGACCAGCAGTATTTGTTGAAGATGCTATCGTTTTTCCATTGAATAGATTTGGCTTCTTTGTCAGAAATCATTGGCCATATGTGTGTGGAGTCATTTCTGGGTCTTCGATTCGATTCCATTGATCAACCAGCCTATTGCTGTGCCAGTATCATGCTGTTTTAATTATGCAAGGATGGTTTAATGCATGAAAATCCATCAATGTAATCCACCATATAAACAAACTGAAAGAATAAAAACATGATCATCTCCTTAAATGCAGAAAAAGCATTTGACAAAATCCAACACCCATTCATGTTTAAAGTTCTGGAGAGATCAGGAATACAAGGCACGTACCTAAACAGAATAAAGGCTATTAATAAAGCAAGCCAACAGCCAACATCAAATTAAATGGAGAGATACTCAATGAAATTCCTAGAAAATTGGAGACCAGACAAGGCTGCCCACTTTCCCCATATATCTTCAGTGTAATACTTGAAGTTCTAGCCAGAGCAATAAGACAACAGAGGAAAATCAAGGGGATCCAAATGGGAAAGGAGGAAGTCAAATTATCCCTACTTGCAGATGATATGACAGTGTACATAAGTGAATACCATCCATTTCTTGATGAAACATGAATGGTGCATCTGAGGCCTAGCCCAGATATGATATAGTCATATTAAACCAATGTCTCTCATTAGCAGAATATTGTTGCTGATGAAATATGCAGACAAATTTCACTAGAAGATTTTAAAACATTACTTCTTTCCTAAATTCAATTGAAAAGGGGAAAATAGTAAAATACTCAATCACATCAAGATACTATGGGTAGAAAATAATAGAACTCTGCTTATCAGTTTGATATGGTTATAACATATTTTCTAAAATGTGCAAATGCACACTTGAAGTATTTTAAAACAAACTGTCATTAAAAGACAGCTAATGCATCTATTGACAAAATCGGTATTACAAAATCCCGTTATGGTAAAAATGATCAAATGAAAATTTAATAGAGAATGTTTCTACATAAAACACAAACATACATACACACATGTTTCTAAACAAACTGTAGAATTAAATAATACTGAGAATCATTTATTAATACTTTTTGGAATAATGTTTCAGAATTTTTATACTTTGCTTTTCCGAATATTGGGTATAATAATGATAGCATACCACTGAACATAGTTGTGTACCTAATAATGTAAACATATGATGCCTCAAAAGTTGAAATATTATGGAAAAGGTAAAAGATCATATTGATATTTCTAATAAAAAGATTATTCTTATATCAGGAAGTAAAAAGTTAATAATACAGAATCAGATCCAATAGAAAGCAGAAACAGGAACAAATAATGTGAAATAAGTAAAAGCTCAAAGACATAAGGAAGCAGAGATTTTACCAAATACGCTGAAGGAACTTTTTAGACATACTGAATTGGCTGAAGTATTGTTATTTGAAATGACATTGTGAGAAATTTTAGAAATTACAACTATAACTATTAGATGAAGCAGACACAAATATTTTACTTATTGTATGGCACAACACCGTAACTTGGTGCATGTTTACTGACGATTTCCAGTATTTATTTACCAAATGCAAGTATTTAGCATTGTCATCTTCCCAAATGTTTGATTTGGATGTGTCGGATTCAAGACCCCTGTCTTCTGGTTATTTTGAAAACTACAACTGACTTTCACAGACTTCTAATTTGTGTGGTAATTGACCACCTGATAATACACATTTTTCATTTGTAGAATGAAATCACTTAATTAATCATCAAAATCATTTTTATTTCATAATGAAACTTATACAATTAATTTTTTTGAAAATATAACATCATTGATTACCTAATACCAAATGATCAATCTGAAAACATAAAAAAAATCATATAATAACAGATCAGAGTTGTTATTAAGTTCCTGCCTAATAGATTATAATGTGTGTCATTTTTGTCAGGACTTTAGATTTTTATTTTGTTTCTTGGCACTGGGATTATTCTGCTATTTTATTTTATATATTATAATATTTACCAAAATGTAGAAATATATAGATAATATATACACCATGCAGAAGTTGATCTTTATTTGTTATTTGGTTTTCTCTAAGTAGTCCTATTATATGGACACATGTTCTTAGTCACATTGTTTTTAAACTGACAAATGAATTGGAAAACAGTTTTTGAAAATGTTCATCTTAGTATTTTTCTTGATCTTATGTCGTGTGTGTGTGTGTGTGTGTGTGTGTGTGTGTGTGTGTGTGTGTGTGACTACTACCTTACACTTAATTTTCATTGTGCTGGTAGTGGGTAGTGCATGTAAAATATTGTTTGAGTGCTTGTACAAAAATCTAAATTCTTAAATCTATTGACTTTGATTGTATCCAACATCCTGCCCAGTACAATAAAAACCTGTGCCTAGAATGAATTTCTCCTCCCCCTCCCTTGTCTTCTCTCTTCACTTCATTCAACCCTGATTTGTTTTGTTAATGGATAACATAATGACCCAAAAATCTGGTTTCCATGAGATTGATGGTATTTCCAGAAAGCAGATATTTTTTTCATGTAAAACAATGTTAATACCAGGAAAACAGACGAATTTCGTAGTCTTGTGAGTGTTTATGCTAAGCTCGCAGCATACATGCATGATAAAGCAGGAAAAAGTGATAACCTATTCATCATAAGATTGAAAGTCATAGACAGCCCCCTCTCATATATACATGAAAGCTGTGAGATACAGCAATGAAAATAGACTGAAAAATTTTATAGCCAGAGTCAATGTAGGCGTGGAGAATACAACTGAAATGATTAAAGAGATCGGCATCATAATAAATAACAAAGCTGATCTGCACTAGTATAGAAAGAAAGTGTCCCTATGAGTTAAACAAAAATGGGACACAACAGTTAGACACTCAGGTAAATCGATAATTACTATATAAGAGAGAGCATGTACTGATAATACTGCTGAAGAAATTATTTGTTTAAAACCTACGGCTTAGGAAAGTATTTTCCTTGATTTGAAAGTCAAGAGATAAAGAGACCACTATATCTCTTGCAAGAGGGAGCCAGACCATATCTAAAGCTGGTATTAAAACTCAGCAGCATTTTTCAGTTTGTTTTGAAAGTAGACAAAACACAAACACTACAGCCATTGAGACTAGCACCAAGGCTCTAGACAGTCTCTAAGTCAAGAAAAATTTTGGAGGTGCCATATTACCAAAAAAGAGTATTTTGCAGCATGCTCTGATGGGGAAATTCATGTTACAAACAATGAAGTATGTTGGAAATGCCAGGATCATGGGATACCTGCCAGGTAAAGCTGCAGGCACAGAGGGGAGTTGGTGCAAGGGAGTCCACCTTGCTGCAGTATTTGAGATGGGAGGTTCTTCACACCCAGATGAGCCTGAGTGACACCATTTAGTTAGGAGTTAAATAGGAGGGACATTTGTTATTCTTTGGCTATCTAAGTTTTGAAAGAATGGACCACAAAATACTGGGATTTCCATAGTAATGTTATCCTGTAAGAAGGGAAATGCCAGTATTTGCCTTGGCATGAAAACTTAGGAAATACCTCCCTATGTACGGGGTTTTAGCAGGCAATTATGTGAGCCAAAGCAGAATGGCAACTTTTCTCGTGAAAAGTGGTTTCATACAGTTCTGACAAATTGACTGCCATTTTAAATGATGATTTATGGGATCATGTATTGACTTGGACTCCTTTGTTCTGCATACTTTGACCCTCTATTTTAAACCATACCTCATGCTAGGATTCTGACGATGGGCTTGCATGGCTCATTACACCTTCCTTGGCCTAACTTTTTTTTTCCATTTTTCATTTATTTATTGAGTCTTTAATTGTCCTGTTGAGGACAAGTCATTGAAGCTAACATGTTGAGGGAGCTGTCAGGGCCTTGGCACTAAATCCAGGTCAACAATACCAGGTATCATAGGCAACTCTTGCTTTGGCCTAGTCATGGCTTGTTGTGCTCCCATTTATTTTATTTAGAATGGGAGTCTTACCTTCATACTGTACTATATGGCAAATAAATGGCCTACAGTTTCAGAAAACACTTGCATTTTTTTTGGCTTTTAAACCACGTTATAACTCCTAAAGCTATGGAGGACTCTCACTGATAACCTAAAAGCATTTTAGAAAAGAGGTGATCAAAGGCTTTTGAAGACCAGAAAATGCCACAAATTCATGGGCTGTAGTCCTGAACAGAAATAAAAATGGAAACAAGAGAAGACAAGCTGAGCACTAATGTTCATGCTTTACTCTTTCTTAATCTACTCACGTATGCACAAACTACACATCACCATGACCTTGCCCACCCTTGCTGACTTGACCCAGTTAGAGTATCAGGCCAAAACCTTCTCTCCTCTACATTCTTTTATAGTAGGTACATGGTTATCTTCGTGAGAAAAGTCAGGAACACAGATGCATATTCTTAAAACATTGGCAATATTAATGATTGCACAAAATAAGATATTATATACAATGGAATTTTCTGAATTTCAAAAAGAAATTTAAAATAGCTCTAATTTATAAATCTAACAATTTCACATATAATATGTGCTTGAATATGTCTCATCTATAAATACATACATGTATACACATATTTTTAAATATGTAAAAGCATATTTTTAAAAACAATGTTTTAATTTGATATTATTTTTGTAGTTGTTGATCATTGTTTTTTTCTTCACTCATATATGTTAAAATGAAGATGACAGATATATAACAATAGCTGGGTGGGGTTTCACAGGACTTTAAGCCCAGTACTAAGGAGGTAAATGCACATAGATCTCTGTGAGTTTAAGGCAATCCTGGTCTACAAAGTGAGTCTGGGACATCAAGGGATACATATGAAACACTATCTTGAAAAACCAAATAGATATATAGGTAGGTAGATAGATAGAGTTTCATTATAAATAAATATTCATAACATATTTGATTTTTAAAATACAAAATAAGAATATCCCACCTTTTAAATCAATTGAATAGTGATATTTATCTAGTATGTGTGAGTCCTCATGTTCGATGTCTTCTTTGGAAAATAAATGCTTTGAAAAGATAATAGTGTTATGAATATTGTGAAACCATATTGCTTTAATTAAGTGAATATTTTTAATATTTTGGTGATAATTTCATTACTCCAACTGATTACAATGCCTCGAAAATTGAAATGATTATCATGACTGCTATAAACTAAAATGAAAATTTCTAAGCAATATTTGAGTTAATTTAAGATATCTTAGAACTTGGAAAATATTAAAGATCACAGAAAGAATACATTTCTTTATAAGCTACATTCCAGACTTTAGTCACAGCATGGTAATGAGATGCTATGATTTTGTGAAGAATACTTATTTGAAATCACACTGGGAATAAATGTAACTCTTTTTAATTTTAATTTTTTCATAAAGCATACCCTGACTGTAGTTTTCCCTTCATCTTCTCCTTGAGTCTTTCACCACCACATCCCACTTCCCAGGTCCACCCCTGACACACATCCCCTCAGACAGGAGCAGGCATCCCAGGGAAATCAATCACACAGAGCATAATGATCTACAAAAGTATCAGGTACATACCATTACGTCAAGGCTGGACACACAATCCAGTAAGAGGGTCCAACAAGCAGGCAAGAGTCAGGAAAGACACTACTCCCAATTTTAGGAATCTCAAAAGAGATCAAGCTACTAAGCCAACACATATGTGCAGAGGACATAGGTTAGAGCCCCACAGGTCCGCTGATATCTGCAAGTGGTTATGAGTGCTGAGTAGTTGATGCTCTGGGTCGTATTTCTGTTGTATCTTTGACCCCTCTGATCCTTCCTCCTTCTCCTCCATATATATGCACAAGTTCCACCAGATGTTTGACGGTGGGCTTCTCCATCTGCTTCCAATAGTTACAGGATGAATTCTTTCTTGTCCTTCTGATAACAATTATGCTAGGCTACTGGAAGAGTAACAGGACAACCAAAGGAGATAAAAAAAATACAAATTATGAAGGAAGAAATTAAAGGGCCACAATTCACAGAGACTATGATAATATACACAAGCAACCCCCAACGTTCTACCAGGGAACTTCTATAGCTGATAAACACCTTTGGCAAAGTGGCTGCATTCAAGATGAACTGAAATGCTAGTAGCCTTCCTATATAAAAAATGACAAACTTTTTGACAACAACTATCACAATATCCACAAATAATACAAAATATCATGAAGTAACTCTATTCAAGCAAATAAAAGATCTGTACAATAAAACTTTCAAGTCACTGAAGAAAGAATTTGAAGAAGATATCAGAAGATGAAAATATCTCCTATGCTCATGGATCAATAGGAGTAAGATAATAAAAAGGAACATCCTGCCAAAAGCAACGTACAGACTCATTGCAATTCTCATTAAAATACCAGTCTTTACAGACCTTGAAATAACAATATTCAGTACTTTCTTTTCCATATGAAAAACAAAACAACAACAAATCATAACAGAAAACTCAGGTTAGCTAAAACAATCACATACAATATAAAAATTTTGAGGCCATAACTATTTCCCATTTCAAGTTGTACTATAGACTTGTAGTAACAGAAAACAAATAGTACTGAAATTTAAAAAAAATGACATGATCAAAGAAACTGAATCGAAAAACCGGATTTAAGTATACCTACCTATTAACACCCAATTTTTGATAAAGAAGTCAGAGATATATAATGAAAAAAATGCAGCATCTTCAACAAATGGTGCTGGTGTAATAACTTGATGTTGGACTATAAAAGAATGCAAATAGATTCATATCTAATACCTTGCAAAAATTGCAAGTCTAAGTGGATAAAGACCTCAACATTAAGCCATATACACTGAACCAGATAGAAGAGAAAGTGTGAAATAGCCTTGAACACATCAGCATAGGAGACAACTTCCTGAACAGAACACCAATAACACAGGCACTAAAATCAACAAAGTTGGACCTCATGAAACCTAAGTGCTTCCGTAATGCAAAGGACACTATCAACATGACAAAATGGCCCACACAGAATGGAAAAAGGTTTTCTTTTTGTTTTTGTTTGTTTGTTTGTTTTTTGAGACACAGTTTCTCTGTATAGTCTTGGCTACCCTGGACTCACTTTATAGACCAGGCTGACCTTGAACTCACAGCAATCTGTCTGCCTCTGCCTCCTGAGTGCTGGGATTAAAGGCGTGCACCACGATGCCAGGTGAAAAAGGTTTTCACTAACTATATCTGACAGAGTTTAATATCAAAAATATATAAAGATATCAAGAAACTAGATATCAACAAGCCAAATACTGAAATTAAAAAGTAGAATGTTCAACACAGGAATCTCAAATGGCTGAGAAAAATGTATGAAGAAATGTTCAACATCCTTATCCATTAATGAAACACAAATCAAAACATCTTTGAGACTCCACAATTTTTGTAAAACTCTATTTTTTATTATAATTTATTCCCATCACCTCCCGATTGTTATCACCTCACTCTTATTTTTCCATTCTCACCTTCCCTCCCTCTTCCAACCTATTTCCATCCCCTAGACCTCTGATGGAAGTGGTCTCCTTCCCAACCATATGACCACAGCCTATCATGTCTCATGGATAGCCTGCTTCTCCTTCCTCTGTATGCCTGCAGGCCTGCCCACCAAGGCAAGTGATCAAATCAGGGGCAGCAGCATTCATAACATAGGCAGTGCCTCTCTCCCCACAGCCTTGGAGAATCAGGACATATACTGGAGCATGCTGTTGGACTGTGGGTAGAGCCCTGAGAATGGTTTGTAAGAACAGGGGGGTGTAAATAGCCAGAGGCTTCAGGAGACCCGCAAGGACACCAACAAGGTTGGTGGACCGGGACTCACAGGATCCTTCACAAACTGCTGCACCAAAAAGGACAATGGATGGAGTAAACCAACACCCCCTCTTTGCAAATTCCAACTTATAAGTCACAGAATGCCTAAGATCAATAATATATCATGATGACTAGGGTGTAGAGCAAAGGGGAACACTCCACCACTGTTGATGCATGTGCAAACTTGTACAGCCACTTTGGAAATCAATTTGGAGGGTTCACAGAAAATTGTGACTCTATCTACCTCAAGACCCAATGCAACTTTACCACTCCTGGGTATAAACCCAAAATATGTTTTATCCAAACACAAGGACACTTGTACAACTATGCATATACAGCTTTATTCATAATACCCAGAAACTGGGTTTTTATGAATTTTCCTCAACTTAAATATGGATGAAGAAAATGTGGTACATTTAAACAATGGAGTATCACTCAGTTGTTTAAAAAAAAAAAAAGACATCATGAAATTGGCAAAAAAAATGGAGAACTATAAAAATTCATCCTGAGTGAGGCAAGTAAATGACAATCATGCTACAATTCAGAGACCCAGAGAGGCTGACTAACATGGAAGGCTTAAAGGAGTGAGAAATCCTTTAGAACTCCCTAGGAAAGAGAAATAAAATAGACTTTGCTGGTAGACTGGGGACCACAGGGTTGGAAAAAGAAGGGATCAGTTGGGATTGGTGAGCAGGTAACTGGGAAAGATGACTAGAATTGAGGGGAAGCATTTCCTTAGGGAGGTAGAAATCCAATGTAATGGAAACTCCTTGGAATCTGTAAGAGTAACCCCACCAAAGACTCCTAGCAATGGGAGACACATAGCCTAAACTGGACATCTTCTGTAACTAAGCAAGATCTCAAGTGAAGAGATTTGTATCAGCCCATCAAAACACTTCCACCTACAGATTATTCTTCCTGACAATGTGACTTTTATTGTCAGACATCTAAGAAATTAGAATTGACGTAATCTATAAATGGTACTTCTACCTAATGTTAGCTTCTAAAGGACGAGGCAATTTTTTCATGTGTACTCACTCACGCTTCTATATCTATATGTACATATATACATTAGAAAGTCTTGGTCTTGCTTATTTTATTTAGATGTAAAACGACTTCCTCAGAAAACTGGACGTTAGTTATTGAAAAATAACCTCTATTCATTTAGATAATTTATGACTGATGATCCAGAGTTAGAATGTTAGCCCTTAGGGCAAAATATATGATTCAGTAGATGAACACATCACTTGTGATATTTGGAAAATAAATTTTTAAATGGAAAAGGGAAATCTAATAATGATTTATACCACAGATGAGACTTGATAGGCTGAGGCCAGATGTTAGGGGAGGAGGCATCCCCTTTCTGAGGACTAGGAGAGGGAAGGAGAGGGGATGACTTAAGGAAGGAATCAGGATGGGATGAGGGAGGGGACTACAGTCAGGATGTGAGGAGTTCAAACTGCAGAATAAGCAGGCGACTTATATTGCTAATCCCACCACATGGGAATAGCTCTTTGAGTGGCTGAGATATGAAAGTCTATGCAGAGACAATTCTTTACGTTGGCTACAGAATTCCTGTTAATTTTTATTAGATTCCATTCTTCCTATGTCATGAATGAAGACTTACAGATGTCTTTCTTCTGCTCATACAAAGAGCAGAGAGCCAGCCTTAATTGTTCTGTGCACCACGCCCACCTTATACATTTATAATTTTAGGACTGTATAATGCTTGAGAGAAGTTATTATATGTTTTCAGAACAAAAGAACCCGACACTGATGATGGATCAGACCTGACAGGGTTCATCCCTCTCAGCATGCTGGACACTGATGTTCTGCATCCTTCATGTTCCTGCTCCAAGTGCTTCAGTTGCTGCACCACATCAGAAGAGGACAGCTCCCAGGACAGTTTCTAAGAAAGCTTCCATTCCCAATTGGTACAGCATTTCAAACTGACACATAAAGGACTATTATTAAGTCTAGAAGGTCTCAACATTTAGAAACTAGACCACAAATGGCATTCCTGCCTTGTTTAATGATTTTCTCCAATTTTATTTATGCCCCTACAAAGGAATTATTCATCCCAAACCAGGGGGAAGAAACGTAAGGGGAAGGACACCTCATTTCCCTGAAGGGGGATTGTGTAGGTTTTTGTTTGCTTTCTAGGGAGATATGTTTATTTTCACTGGGGATTTCTTATATGTTATTATTGGTCATATTTAGAGAGAAAACAAGGTTAGACTCAGAGATGTCTCTCTTTTCCTTTGTCTTTCATTCTTAGGTTTGGAGACAGGAATTGAAAAAAAGAAAGAGGATATAGAAATATATGCAGATGAGAGGGGAAAAAGTAAATTAGTGAGTCTACTCCTCACCGTAATGCCTTAATTGTTACTCACAAGGTTATTTTTATGCACTGGTATAGAATTTTGTGTGTGTGCATATATATATATGTATATATGTATATATATATGCAAAATAAGTTTAATTATAGATACATTGGTGTAAAATTAAAATTTAAAATTATTCATCACACTCATTAAATATATTTCTACTCTAATATGAAGTATTGCACTTAGACAACTCAATTATAATATAAGGCTTACTTTCAATACTTTGAAAGTACTATTGCTGGCTGTTTGTGATAAGTAAGTTTTACAAGGTAATTGTTAGTTGTCCAAATAATCGAAATGTCAATTAATAGTCTATTTTTATCACAAGAATATACAACTTAGTTATAACAGATAGTTATGATTTTATAGAAAGATAAGGCAAAGTAGATAAGGTCTTCAAAAACCTCAGAGACATACAGAATATGGCATTTAAAGATGTTTTATTTTATTTTATGTTATTTTATTTTACTTTAAAGACTCAATGACAATGAGAGAGACAGGTTAACTCCTGGCATCGTCCAGCCTACCTCAAACAAGGTGATGAGCATCAAAGAGCCTCCTTTGGAGATGGCTTCAAATGTGGCAAACTAGCCGCTGGACAATATGTCCTTGTTTCTACCACAAAAAGAATTCTGCCTAAAAATGTGCAAGCTTGGTTGCAGGCACAGTTGAAGGCCAAACTCTGCCAAGACAGAGATTGCAAGTCTTCAATAGTTCCTGCCTCACAAATATATCTATCAAATATATTGGACCAGAAGGCTGAGGATGATGCTCCAACATTATAGAGAGTTTTGAGTGACTGATCAGGCAAACTGTCTCTGTTATCTTCTCACTTGGGAAACTGCTGACCTGCACTCTCTGTTTACTCAGGTAATTATTTTTATTCCTTCTTAAGTCTCTGATGGAGTTGAATACCGGATAGTTTAATTTTACAATTAAGCTTAGTTGTTTAGGTGTTAAGATGTTTTTAGGTCTAGAGAGATGTTATAATTTGATAGAGATGAGATATGATAGATATTGATTTACATTCGGAATTTTAGATGGACCAAGATAGAAAAGATGTTTTCTTCAAGGTTGGTAAATATAAATAGCCAAAACACTATGAGTGTAACATTTATGTAATTCCTGATTGCTTATTGTTTCTTCTTGCTGTAGGTAGTTTATTGTATATATTGTAATAATATAAATGTATGTGTAAAAAATGGTTTCTAAAGAAAAGAAAAAATAATGATTTTTTACTTATGTACATAATAAAAATACACTGAAATATGAATCATTGTGTAATTACAGTAATTGACTGGTGTGATGAGGTCCAAGTAAATGTAGAGACAATTTTAATGTAACTAAATGCAATATAATTTGAATAGCTGTGACTATTACACAAAGTAAGAATAAGCTACAGTCAATACCACCCCACCTCTTATTCATTTATTTATTGTGTCCTTCTTTAATTGCATAAATATTTTGTAGATGCTATCCTGGTAGTATTTGAGCCATATGTCATTGAAAGGATCAATCTCACCTTTGGAAATATGTCCACTTGTGATGTGAGGCAATGTCGATATGGGATTGCTACCAACGTTTTAGGAACTCTGCAAATCATATATGAATTTGCCCACATAGGTTTTACTGAAGAAAATTAGAACAGCTTCAGAGTTAACATTGCATTACCAAATATATGAGCATGTTTTGAATATAAAGGGTCACTTTCTTATTTACTTTAATATATAACACAACGATTATTATGGCAATGGTTACTGACATTGTGACCCCTAAATCCATTTCTTATCTCTGATACTATCCAAGTTCCTTACTTGCAGTGTTTACTGTTTCTTTTCTCATGAAATGATATTTTATTTAGCTGTCTTATTAATGTTCTATTTGCACATGTAACATTCCACCAGGAAAATTTTCTCCTCATTTGCCAGAATTAATACAACTCTATCTTCCTGTAAGTCACTATGTCTCGTGACCCGGAATCACTGGTAACAAACTACCTATTAGTACACAATGTCTAAATAGGCAGGAGCTCCTAAATTCTTCTCTTTGCTTTCATATAAGTGGTACCTCCTTTAACTTCATCACACCCACCATATCTAAGTATTCAGAACACATTAGCTCAATATTTATGTTGAGTATAGGAAGTAAATCTATTTTACATATCCAGGAACATAATTCAGGAATTAATTATTACTTCTGCAAATGTAGTGGAACTGGGATATTACGGTGTCAAAATGCACTTGAGACCTCAGTTAAAATCATGAAGTTTTTCACAGAGTGGGTGTTGCCACACTTCTGTCTACTGAGTTGCATACTACTTCATCTCCTTTGAACCATGCCACAAGGAAAAGAGTTCCCCACACTGGCAAGGCGAGGAAATATGCTTGTTATTTCTGGGGTGAGGTATTTAACATTGTGCATTAGTGGTATATATACAAACTTAAAATGCTCCAGGGATGTGTGAGGAGATCCACTATAATCATATCAAAAGTCCTTATGAATTTGGCATAAATGATACTTAAGTAAAAAGTGTGGTGCTAAAATTATTCTGTATTGTTTCACTTAGCATTACACTGAAAAAAAAACTGTAGCTGAGCTCTTCATGTTTGAAGAGTGTAAGTTTAACAGATAGAGTGATCCTTATTAAGACAAAAAAGAAAATGAAGAAAGAATATCTGTAAAAGGAGGCTTTGAGGGTAGGTGGTTTAGGGGAAATATATCTCTCATTCAGTGAAGATTAGTACAATATTCTGTATATTTTTTATTTGTCCTACAGCTTTCAGAAGTAAAATATTTTGAAAACTAGATGAATGTACAGGGGTGTTTTAATATTAAACTCATTTTTCCTTTCTCTAAGTACTAAAAATCATGGAGCTAAAGAGCAGAATTCTCCAATGCAGAGGCAGAATTTTAAAGGTCATACTATTTGAGTGGTAGTGGTGTGGTTTGATCTATTTCATTACTTTGTTTTCTTATACCAGGATCTTAATGAAATAATCCCCCTCAGGAACAGTCATAGGGGTGGGGAATAAGGGGAAAATGGGAGGGAGGGAAGAATGGGAGGATACAAGGGATGGGATAACCATTGAGATATAACAAGAATAAATTAATAAAGGAAAAAAATTCAATGTATTGGTCTAGCAAGATGGCTTATTGAATAAAGTTGGACACTCTTAATCTGGAAAAAAATAAAAATAAAATAAAATATATAAAAATGTTAGCTAGAATTTCAAAGTCACGGCTCATTCTTATAAGAGCAAAAACATTTTTTTTCCTAAAAATATACCAAGAGATGAGAATGTATAAACCTATTTGAGATTTGTACCAGTTGTGGAAATTGTCCAGAGTTATTTATTACTTAAAAAAAAACAGAAGTGTAAGACGAAGTGATTCATAAAAATGAAAGTTTTCTAAGACCAAGAGAAATACAAAAAGCAATATTGCACAGCCACCAGGTAACAGATGTAGGAGCGCCATGGCGAACAGGAGTCAGACTCAGGGTTCCTGCACTTCATACTTTCTGCTCAATTAATCTGCTGCTCTCCAGGTCTATAAATCTCAGCACCTAAAGCTGTTCCTAAAATTCTTTTTATTAAGATTAGATTTCATGGCATCATATCCATAAAATTTAACTTTAAATTAAAGTTATATGGAAGAGTGTGCTTAGAATGAAATCCATTTAATTCAAACCCGTATGTAGTAGGAACAATCATTTTCTATGGAAAAAATAATAATTTAAAGCTACAAATTTCATAGTATATATCTTTATAGTTACTACCTGTGACAATTTATGTCAAGGATATATCATTGTAGCCTTCAGGACATTATCCTCATTTTTAATTATAATTTTCTTTAAATTTTTCAAATTTAAAGCATCAAAATTAATAGTATAGAGCTCTACAACCACCACCTGTGACAATTTATATTAAAAATCTATCATCGTTACAAAATATTCAAGACTTAACCCTTATTTTTACTTATGGGAGTGGTTTTAGGAAAGCAACTGTCCATTAAGGGACAGCACCTGTGAAAACTAAACACATGTTTATTTATTTATTTAAAGACAAATGTCAAGGACTTATATTTAGCTAGCAAATTAATGTAGAAATGTTCCACAGTTTCTTTGTCCATTCTTCTATTGAGGGACACTTAGGGTGTTTCCATGTTCTGGCTATTATGAATAAGGCTGTTATGAACATGGTTGAGCAAATTTTCTTGTTGTGTGCTGGAGCATCTTCTGGATATATTCCAAGGAGTGGAATAGCTGGGTCTTGAGGAAGCCCTATTCCCATTTTTCTGAGATAGCACCAGATAGATTTCCAAAGTGGTTGTACTAGTTTGCATTCCCACCAGCAATGAAGGAGTGTTCCTCTCTCGCCACATCCTCGCCAGCATGTGGTGTCAGTTGAGTTACTGATCTTAGCCATTCTGATGGGTGTAAGATGGAATCTCAGCGTTGTTTTGATTTGCATTTCCCTGATGATTAAGGAGGTTGGGCATTTCTTTAAGTGTTTCTCAGCCATTTGATATTCCTCTGTTGAGAATTCTCTGTTTAGTTACTTTCTCACATACTCTGGTGCCTCACCTTTGACCATGTCCCCTGGAGGGGGAGACCTGGTGGCACTCAGAGGAAGGACAGCAGGTTACCAAGAAGAGACTTGATACCCTATGAACATATACACAGGGGGAGGTAATTCCCCTCAGGAACAGTCATAAGGGAGGGGAATAAGGGGAAAATGGGAGGGAGGGAAGAATGGGAGGATACAAGGGATGGGATAACCATTGAGATGTAACAAGAATAAATTAATAAAGGAGAAAAAAAAGAAATGTTTACTAACACTGTTGTGTGCATGTTCTCTTTAGCCTGTAAATGGTACTTATGTTTTCTTTTCTTCTGTTTAATAAAAGACTAGCCAGTCTTCTCAACACTTAATAAATACTTTCCCATACCATCAATGGGCAATATGTTCACAATTACTCCCAGTCATGTCTTACTTTAGGATATAATGTTTTTATGATTTCTTTTGTTGTCTCCTGTATGAGCCAGACCCAGGAGGAAACAGATGGTACACTCAAAAAATAGGGTAATTAACAGGAGTTTAATAGAGCAGCTAATTATAAAGCTGCGGGTACATTTAGGGAAACTAACAAATAAAGGTGTGGTGTCCTACAGCTATGCACCTGAATAAGTATGGGATGCAAGGTTCCCAGAGATGAAAAAAGAACTATGCTCTTTGGCTCTGGTGTTTTGCAGACATTGAATATATCTACCTGTGCAATGGAACTGGGACATCATCCTTCTACTACTTTACCTCCTGCCACATAAGAAGACTTTACTCTCAGGGCAGGGGAGCTGGCTCACCCAGCTCATCGAGATAATCCTGCAAGAGGCAGTTTGTAAGGCAGAGAGAGGTGGAATAAATAGGCATTGTCTCATATTTGGAAATAAAATTTAAAAGATTTTTTTAATTCCTTTTTTTTTCTTGTGTGCTTATAATCATTTGTAGGACTATTGTGACCCAGTTGAAGTTATTTCTGATGAATTGCCTCAAAAATCTTAGTTATTGTTCCTCACCAAATCTGTTCCTTACACATTTTACATTGTGATTAATGTGACTTATTGGCCCCTGGCCTTAGATCTACTTCAATACTGGCTTGGATACCTTTGTAAAATATACTGATTCCATGAAATTAATTTTCTCTTTTCTTAACAAATGACAGCAGTATCTAATATCAAATAATGGATTTCCAAGAGTATTAACCTATGAGTATTTTAAATGTTTCATAAAGTTACTTATTTAGAATTTCTCTGAGGCAGAATACAAAATGAACTTTGCATGCAGGTAGCAGAAAGCATGGCAGTACATAAGAAATAAGGCCAACTACTGATACAAGAGTGCACTTTTGAATTTGAAACAGTCATAAGACAGTAGAGTTGGATTACACCAGATCTAAAAGAAAGTCTTTATGAAGACATTTCAAAATCTGCCAGACCTTTCCCAATATCCATCTTCCAGCCCAAGCTGGCCCCAGATACATTGCTTTGTCTAAGTCTATTTAGTGCATTTAACAGAGAGAAAAGGAGGATGAAACTTATGCCTGTTTTTAAATCCCTAGCGATTATGGACTCTTCTGTATATGTTGACACGTGCTTTCCCCCATACACATACACTGCTCTCTTTCTTTATACATGAGTGGACACAAGTTTCTGAGGAAATAACACAAAATGACCCCTTAACTGTGGTTGGAGAAAGAATTTGTGTTCTGATGAATTGAGGAGTTCCTAAGAGATATATATTTCCATTTTTATATTGGCTGTACAATATATATATATGTGTATATATATACATACATATATGTGTGTATATATACATATACATATATATGCATATACATAAATATGCAATTAATCCTTTAGCCTGTGAACAATGTGTGATGTAATTTTTTTATTATTCTCTCACTCACAGTATTCCTGACAGCAGCCAACATAAAATGTTCTACACATTTAAGGAAAACAAAATACAAGGGACAGAACTCAAGCAATGAATTTTGATTTATTGAACACTTCCTTCCCATTACTGAAACCTAATTTGCTGTCATGCATTTCATTATTATAACTTTCAACTTGTAGTAATTTTTCTCTGCTCTCTCCTCTTAAGTCCACTCCTGCTTCACAAATGGTCATCAGGGAAATCATCACTGCTGTGTTAGTACACTGACTATGCCTGCACAATATGTTTTCTTTCTGTAAATGCTGGCTCTTGTTAAGTTTTTAACCTCATATAAAAGGACACAGTGCTGATTTTAGTTACTCTACTGTAGATATCTTTATAAAAGCAAGTAGTGAAAGCTGATGTCTTTTCAATGATTTAGCCTCTAGGAAGTATGAATTACAGGTTTCTAGGATCAAATAAGTGACCATCATTTATGCATGTGAGAAAAATTATTCATTTTTAGGCACAATACAATTTAGTGTTTTTATGTCATATTTCACATACATATTTAAGTGTATGTGAAATGGTTCATAATTGCCTAGTAACTATATTAAGTTGCCATTACTTCACAGAACTTCCTTTATAAAGGCATTTATTTCAATAGCATTATTCAGAGATTGCCCTCTGGTTCCCACAGGCAATAATTTCTAACATATATTTCTGACTTCTGAAAGTTAATGGATTCATATCCTTGGAAATATTTTGGAGGTTATTATCCATGTGTGCACATTTAAAAAAATTCATTCTTTGATAATTTCACACATGAACAGAAGAAAATATGATCATATCCAGTTTCCATTTGCCTAGTTTAATGCCACTTGGACCCCTATAACATGTGTTCTTCCCTTCCCAAGTTCACATCTTCTCTTCCTAATCCTGCATTTTTTCTCCTTCTTAATCTCCCACTACATTGATTTATTGCTCTCTGTATATGTATTGATGTGGGGGTAACCAAATAAAGCATGTGAAACATACCAAGGTTTCAAACCTCCAAAGAAAAGTAATTCTTCCTCTCTGAGAAGCTACTAACTGCCAACATATCATCAATAATGGGAGGTTTTGTAGATATTTGCCCCCATCAATGATGGAATTTGGAAGACTTGGTCTGTGCAGACCTTTACCAGTAGCTGTAGCTACTATTAGGTCATGAGTGCAAGAGCCATGCCACTTCTAAACTAGTGAACACTGTGAGGGTTCTTGAAGTGGTTATCATGAATGGCTAAATATTATGAGTATTGTCACTTTACATCTTCAGAGAATCATGGAGTTGGTTTGGCCTAGCAGCCTTGAGTAGGACGTGTTGTAGAATGTTTTCAGGTTAGAGTTCATGGCTTCTGGAGCACAATGTGCCTTACAGTTGTTGAGAGACTGATGTGCTTCCTAAGGCAGGGAAGTTTCAGTCGGCTTTGTGTTTCTCTGTATGTTCCCTTAGTAGTTCCCAAGTAGAAAGTTAACAGGACACTTACAAACTTTGTAATAACCTGTCAATTACAACTGTTTTGATCATGGCAATATCCATTATACTCTAGTTTTGATAAAGTTATAAACAGTCTGATTACTATCAATACAATTGCCAAAACTTATGTTTTGCAATGGAGTCCCCAGCTGGCCTGGTTTTATTCCTTGGGAACATATCTGGTGACCTTGGTGCATTGAGAAAACACAGTACTTTATATAAGTGCATTTCTCCCTCTACTTTAGATTGTCTTGAAACTATCTCTCAGAATCCAACTAAAAGTTAATAAAACCAGAAGCGAAAACAGCATATCAGTTTTCTCTTTAAACATACTGTAGCAATATGAGTTGTAAAACTCTACCATGTGGATGATATTTTACTTGACTTGGTAAATAAGAAAAATACATCCTACTGCTTAGTCATGAGAAATATAGTATAATAAATATAATAAAGTATACAGTTTTGTTGAAAGTATATAATTCAGAATCTGAAGTCATATACCTAAAACAGTCCTATGATAAGGCAGATAAAATACAATTTAACTTTCTGAAACACCTGTCATTACTCTAAAGAAAAATTACATACAGAAATTTTTCTGTAGGTAATCTTAAAATCCATCAACCATAATTGGACATTTCTGATGGTACAATTTTAATGGATGGATTTTCACATTCCATGTCAAAGATGCTCCTTCTTTTTCCAAAAATTCCAATTCTGTCTTCTTAGTGTTAGCTTGAATTCTTAAGATTTTAGAGGCTGATATTATGAGTAACTATGCAGTACATATAGTGTAATCATCTTATGCAAATTGACAACATGTGTAAAAGGTTAATGTTAACTTCATTATAGACCCATGTAGACAAGAACTTTGTATTCTACATATAGCCATCTTGACAGATTTTTGTGTCTATTTAATTGAACTCTGAATTCCTAGACATCAGGTAAAAAAAACTGGAGTTATTGGGTAATTGGACAAAAAAAATGAGCTTGCAGTTGAGTTTATATAAAGCATCTGAAACGACTTCCCTTCTATTTTTCTTTGGCTATGAATAACTGATAGTGAACAACCAAGTCAGAGATTCCATGGCTATGGATGGATAGTGTGAGGACCTATGGTCTTAGAGAAGCATGAAACACATGTGAGTCACAGGAATTTTAATTTTTTTTCCCAACTAGAAAACCAAATCCTGGATTTCAGGAGCAATCTTAGCATTCGTGTTTCTGTGTATATTTTTCTTTTTAATAGAAACATCTTTAAAATTGCCATTTGAAATTGGACAGTGAAAGTGGTTGAAGAGAGGGAACAAGGTAGAGTAAGGAACATTAAGAGAAATGAGGGTGGAGATCAGGCTTGGGGAGAGCAGGGGCAGGAGGGCAGAAGGCATGCAGAGAAACTGCTGGCAGAGGCATCTCTGTGACAAGCTGGAGACTTAGAACAGGGTAGGCGTCTGGAAGGATATAGGAGTGACTCTAGCTAAGACTCCCAGGAGCAGTGTCATGGAGACTGAAGAAGATGCCTTCTAACTTGACAGGACTCCGAGGGGAGGTAGGGCAACAACCAACCTATCCACGAAAACTCACACCCAAAATATACCCTGCCTACAAGATTTGCAGGCATAAAGATACAGGAGAGACTGAGGGAATGTGCAGCCAATTCCTGGCCCAACCTGAGACCCATCTCATGGAAGACAGCCAACTCCTGACACTATTTATGACACTTTTCTATGCTTTCAGAGAGGAGGCTAGCATAGCTGTCCTCTGAGAGGCTCCACGCAGCAATGGATCCAAAAATATCCATAGACTTACTTACAGCCAAACACTGGGCAAAACTTCAGGAGTCTTGTGAAAAAGTGTGGGAGATGGATAGGAAGACCAGGAGGTGACAAGAGCTCCACAAGAATACCAACAAAGCCAACTATCCAGGGCCAAGAGTGGCTTGCATAGAATGGACCTAGTATCCCTATATATACGTAGCAGAGTGGCAACACAGACTTCATGATGGTCCCCTAGTAACAGGAATTAGCCTGTCTTTGACATGGACTCAGTTGACTGCGTTTTGATCACTGTTTCCCTGTCTAGGGTATTTTTCCAGGTGACAGGGAAAGAGAATGTGTTGAGCCCTGATGACACTTGAGGAGCTCAAGTACAAGGTTTGGGGGCTCCCCATTTCTGAGGAATAGGGGATGGTGTTTGGGGGAAGAGAAAGAACAGGTGAGACTGGAAGGAGAGGAGGTAGGGGCCTACAATTTGATTGTAAAGTGAATAAAAAAATGAAATTTTAAAAATGCAGCAGGGTGATCCAAGATGGCGGCTCTGACTACACATATGTTTGAGAATCAAGACAGAGCCTAGGAACTGGGCTGGGAGCTACAAAACACAAGACCTGGAGAGTCCTATGTGATAGGGGTCCAAATGGTACAGAGCACAGGTGAGTCTGGCCTCTGCTCATCTAACCAGTCCATGGAAGACTGGTGCCAGTCCCCAGAGACTGGCCACATACCTGCCAACGAGTTGCATCTGTGCCCTATGTCTCAGACTCTGTATCTAGGACTGAACTGTGGGCAATGAAGCGTCAGAATCTATATAAACTGACCCAGGGGAGAACCCAGGAGAACCAATGAATCTTTCCTCAGACCAGTCTTGCCAATCCACAGAAAGCCCCATTGTCCTGTGGCCACGGCCAGGATCTCCAAAGCCCAGCATAGCCTACCAAGCTGTACCTGTACTTTCTCTAACTGAGCACTGGGTTACAGAACACCAACATCAGTGTCATCTGGCCCAGGGAGAAACCCAGCATGTAGACCTGGCATAGATCTGACTTAAGATCAACCAGCCAGTCCATGGAAGGAACCAGGGCCCACACAGAGGCGGGAGTGGGTGGCTGGGAGAGCAGGTGGCTGTGGACAAATTGACAAGGCTGAGGGACCACAATTCGAACCAGAACAAATGAAAGCCTAAGTGAGTGGGTGGCTCCCACACTCTCCAACAGACAGAACTGAGGTCCCAGGGCCCCAGTGGCTGAGGGCAGGGTCTTTAAACCCAGCCAAAGGAGGTAGTACCTCCACTATATTGGACTGCTTGGACTGAATCTTGGGCTGCGGAGCACCAGGACCAGCCTCTGCAGGCCCAGTGGGGAGCCCAGGGTGTGGAGCAAAGTCCCCAGGAGCTGAAACCTCATTACATGCCTGATTCAGAGAAGGGTTTCCTGATCCCCACAAGGAGGGGTCTCGACTTATAGACATTCACCAACAAACTACCCTCAATGACCAGTGAAGGACACCAGAAACTATATTCTAGTGTCAGAAACAGCAAGATGACTAAAGGTCAACATAAAAAACCACAATAATATGGCATTTCCAGAAGGCAGTTATTCCAAAGAATTCAATCCTGGGAACTCAAACACAATTGAAGCACAATAAAATGACGTATATCCATAGTATTGAAGATGATAATGGAGAAAATGAATAAAATCCATAAACAAATACAAGAAGATGCAGCTAAACAGATTGAAGACATTAGAGAAGCCATTACAGAAGCCTACAGAGAGGAAACAAAGAAATCATTGGAAGAATTTCAAGAAAATGCAAATAATCAGATGAAGGAAACCAATAAAACTGTTCAAGAACAGGATAAAAATGGAAGCAATGGTAAAAGCACAGACAGAAGAAACCTGGGAACAAAAGAACTTAGAAAAGAAAACAGGAACTGCAGAGTAAGCTACACAAACAGATTGGATGGAGGAAAGATTCTCGAGGGTAGAAGACACAATAGAAGAATTTGATGCAACCATCAAAGAAAATGTTAAATCTGAAAAATTCCTGAAACAAAACATCTAAGAAATCACGGACACTCTGAAAAGATGAAACCTAAGGAAAATAGGAATTGAGGAAAAAGAAGACACCCAGCTCCAAGGCCCAGAAAATATTTTCAACAAAATCATAGAAGAAAAATTTTCCCAACTTAAAGAGATTCACATAAACATACAAGAGGCCTACAGAACAACAAACAGAAGAAAAAAGAAAAGAAAATCCTCCTGCCACATAATAGTCAAAACACAAAGTGTACAGAAGAAAGAAAAGATATTAAAAGCAGCCAGAAGGAATATGCTGTACATTGTGTTTCTCTAGCAAACCCAGACTAATACATTTCATCATTTAAAATGTTTAGCAGAGGGGTGAAGAGATAGTTCCTATCAACTAAAAGCAGTCCATATCCTTCCACAGGACTCTTTGTTTGATTACTAGCAAACTTGTTGTGCAGTGCTCACAACTTCTTATAAATTCAGATACAGGGTACCTGATGCTTTCAATTGATCTCCCTGGACACCTGAACAGATATGGCATACATGTACATGACTATAAAAATCAAATACGTAGTCTTTGAACTTATGTCTGCTAAACCAGAACAAAAGGATTTTGAAAGATAATTCGAGTTAGTTTTCTATCACTTTGTGAGGAGTAGTAGACTGATAAGAATATATAATATAAAAATGCAGAAAGGTACATGAAAATTTGATGAATCGTTAATAGTATGAACATTGAAGCAGATAATAAAAGCAAAGAAGAAAGTGACCAAGTAGACTGTATCAGAAGATTGATATCTTTATTAGTGAGTCATAGTAAGTTTTGATCCTGAGGATCCCTAAATAACTGTGCTGCTGCTGTGAATTCACCATCAAGAATGGGCAACAGCTCCTGATATACACAGACACATGGTCCTATCTCAAGGCAGTAGAGCAGGAAGAGGTCGTACAGAAAGTATATACTGGGTTAAAAGTGAAAAATGCATGCACTCAATGGTGAGACCCTTAATTTTGATGATCTAAAGAAGACATTGGAATATTTGTGTGTGTGTGTGTGTGTGTGTGTGTGTGTGTGTGTGTGTGTGTGTGTGTGTGTAGGTGTATGTGTGTGTGTGATCATAGCTTATGTTTCATAGTTGTGGTAAAAAGCATGTCCAAATGCAGCTAGGGAGGGTAGGGTTTATTTAGTTTACATTCCTCAATCATAGAGGGAGATTAAGGCAGGCAGAAAAGTAGGGTCCATAAAGAAATACAGCTTAATTGTTTGCACTACGTGAGAATTACACTGTCTACAGTTGTCATGGACCACACCTATCATTAGTCCAGAAAATGTTAAATAATATTTATTATGAAAAACCAACCTTTAGTTGACAGTTATGTTAAAGTCTCTGGAATAGTGAAATGGTAGGACAAGTCCCAAAGTAATGAAAACAGTAATACCAAAATTTGCTTCTATATCTCACATATTGAGAGTGACAAAATGTTGAATTTCCAAAAGCCTGGTTCCACATGTCACCAAAACTTCAGTTGAGGTCCGCTTAGATCAGAGGACATTGGATTATCATCAATAGGAAAGAACAATTCCTAGTAGTAAGCATCAGTTCAGTTCCCAAGTCTGTAATGAACACAGATTATGCTATTTATCACTGATATTATTTATGGAGGGTCTTACTTCCCAAGGAATGTGTGCACTTGTGTACTGTTTACTAAAACAGTCGTTAAAAAAAAACAACTTTTGAGGATGTGTAATCTTATTTCTACCTAATAACAGTGTACTAAGAGTGCAGCTAGATATATAAAGAGATCTTAGAGGTTCCTAGTACCATATTAAAATTTGAAATGTTACTTCACTCATATTGCTTAAATGAAGAAGAGAAAAAAATATAACTTTTGAATATTTTTCTATATATGAAAGATTGGTACAAGATGTAATATATTTGAAAATATATATAGAAGTGTTAGCATTAAATTATGAAATTGGATAATCATATAAGATTCAACCATTTCCCCATATTTGAACCCTCACATTTGTTTTATGTAAAATTCAAAGTAGAGGTACAATTATAGAGAAGTGTATTTAAACATATGCTGAGAATAGATACGTTTAAATATTTATTTTCTGAACAATACCAAAAATTTTATACTTCAGAAAATAGGACAAATAATATTTCCAAGAGTAAACAAACTTTGGGGTTTTATTAAGAGTTCTGTAAAGAAACAAAATGTGTAGAACACATATGTTTATTCTTATTTATCCTTATATTAAATGTGATTTCTTAGAGTGACTTACAGGCTGAGGTCTATGTTGTCCAACAAAGCTCTCTCATAAAAAAAAGACCAAATATCATGAAACTTCAGTTCACAAAACCAGATGTCTTATTAGTTCTAATCTGGTGCTGAGATCGTTCATGATTCTTTGAGAACTGCTGATTTTCAGTATAAAAATATCAAAGAAAGTTGATTTAATACTAGCTACAGCAACAAGATATACTAACACCATACAAGTGAGGACAAATGGTCCAAAACAAAGATATTTTTTCCGTAGCCCCATTCTGTAGGCTGCCATACAAATGTATGGCTGAGATTTCTTACTATTTCAAATAAGCTATTGAAGAAACTCTTTCACAAGAGTGTTCAACATCTTGGATGCTAGCTGAGGCAGTAATACTTCCAAAGGGGTTAAGAAACCAACAATCCAGCATCATTATAGTACCTTCTGACATCATGGAAGCTATCCATCAGGGAGGATAATTCCAGATCAGTTCCACTCTCTTCCCTTGTGTGCACACCTAAAAGCATTGGAGGCTCTGCCAGGTTGTTCCAACTCCATGATCACACAGATTTCCCTAGTTAATGGAGTATATAGATTGTGTGTGTTTGTGTGTGTGTGTGTGTGTGTGTGTGTGAGAGAGAGAGAGAGAGAGAGAGAGAGAGAGAGAGAGAGAGAGAGACAGACAGACAGACAGACAGACAGAGACAGAGAGAGAGAGAGACAGAGACACAGAGACAGAAAGAGAGACATAGAGAGAGAGAAAGAGAGAGAGAGACAGAGAGGGAGAGAGAGAGAGAGAGAGAGAGAGAGAGAGAGAGAGAGAGAGAGAGAGAGAGGAAGAGAGAGGGAGAGAGAGAGAAAGAGAGAGACCCTGCTTTTTAAGGTTGAATTCTGGCATTTCAGGATAGCCAAATGAGCTAGATCTATTTCAACAGACGCTCTTTATTAGCAGGGTATGTTCTTTGCCTGATGTTGGGACCCGCAGATCCTCTAAGGGAAGATTACAGACCTGACATGTCTCTGAAAGAACTTGTTCAGCAAGCACCTGGTGATTCCTGGAAATACCCACTCTATGCTAAGGAGATCTTTAGATCTTTAATTATACTCAGAAGTTCTTCCCTCACCTATAAGATAATTAAGTACTGTGCTCTCCTTGTTTTGATAGGACTTTGTGCTACTGCATGTAAATGAGGCATTGTACCACTGCGTGTAAATCAAGTATCCTGGCAACTCTAACCTAAGGTTTATAAATAGTAACTATCCAATCACATCATCTATATCTGTAGTGTGTGACAGAAGAGCACAATTCTTTTGTTGTGACAAAATAACTAAGATAAACAACTTATTAGAAAGATTAAGTTTGACTCAGTGTTTGAGAAACTCAGCCTCAGATAAGGCATTAAGTAATATGATAAATTTGTGGTAGAGGAACCTTATTTGCTACTGGCAACTAGAAAGCTAAGGAAATAGGGTCTGTGGTCCTATTATTCTCTTGTAAAGCACTCTCCAGTGATTAAACTTCCTTCCACTAAAACAGAAACTTAGTTTAAAGCTTAAGTCTCTTAAGTTTTAAATGCCACTTAATAGTAACACATACTCATAGATAATTCTTTACTACATGGCCATTTAGGGACAACTAGAATCTCAATAGTATGAATATAGAGGACAATATTTTTCTCTGTGTCTAGTTTAGCGGTAAAATGCTCACCTAGAACGAACAAAGTCCCTGGGTACAATCTGCATCATTGAATACAATTAGAAAAGGAAAGTTTTGGAGATATATATATATCTTAGATAAATCACTACTAACATTCTGAAAGCTTCCAATTAAGTATTTAAGAATTCAGAGCTTTGTTCTGAGTACTGTGAAGTTAATTGGAGGTGTTGCTTTACATTTTGAATAATTTCTTTTTAAGTCGTGTAGAAAAGAATGTTACACAGGCTAGGAGAGATTATCTTTTTATTTGAAAGGAGAAACTCATGTGCAGGTAAACATTCAGAGTATCAATGGAGACACTAGTAATGCCTATGAAACTTATGTAGGCCTTGTAAATAGTAGAATGGTGTCTATGCAGAATCGAAGCACACATGTAGAGGCTTTCGAAAACTATTACAGTATACGTACATGGATATACATATATACACATACCTAATTACATTTAATACTTAAAATAAATCCAATGAGTGTTACTACATGTGCTGGTTTGTTAATCAATAGGACATTAACTAGAGGAACATAGGTATAGGAAACCTCTATTGAGGACTAGCCTCTATTAATTTGGGCTGTGATCATCTCTGGGAGGCATTTCTTGATTAATGGTTGATGCTGAAGGGCCACATCCATTGTGGATGGTATCACTCATGGGCAGGTGGTCCTGGTTGTACAATAAAACAGGCTGAGCAAGCTCTGGAAATAAAACCCTTAAACAGTTCTTCCATTACATCATACTTAGATATGGCTTCTGATTCCTGAATTGGGTTCCTGCCCTGAATTTCCTTATTGAGGGACTGTGATGTATTAGTATAAGTTAAATTAACCCATCCCCCCTTTTTTCAGATTTTTTTTAATCAACAGAAAATAAAGTAGGTCACTGTGTATCACAGAGATTACAGATAGTACTTAAATTCCATAGAAGTTTGAAAAGGTATTCAAGACAACTTATTAAGGTCAGAGGCATAATTTGAATTTTGTTAGTCTTGAGAATGTAAAATGTTACCTTTTAATCTATATTTGTATTCCTTTCGGGTGAAAATTAAATAAAGCCACCCTTTAAGCAATAGTTATCATTTATAAATTTCAGAACATAGATTTTGTATTATTTAAGTTGAGAATATAGTTTTTCTTGCTGATAGGATCATCATCGCTTATGTTTATGTTCTTTACAAAAAAACAGGTAGAAGTTATACCTAATAATTGTGGAAGATTGGCGTTGCAGAGGTCTCTATATGAGTGTATTCAATTAAGCCTTACACATAATCTAGGTCCAACCGAATCATTTAACACAGGTTGTTGATGACGAATATGGGGATCATGTGGACACTTGTGCCCCAAGAATGATTCATGAGTTATTCTGAGTTGAATAAGAAGCTATTGATACCTTAATTGAGGTAATGAGATGATCAGTAAAACACCATGAATATCTGCACACCACAGGGAGGAAGGGTAGTAAGGGCAGGCTGCTGCCCGGCAAGAGACAATGCTTCTTGAAATATAAGTGTTAGTCAAATGCAGAATACAACTCAAAGCTAGGTCCAAACATACTTAATGAGGGCTTGAATGCAATTATTTAAGGAAAGTATACATTTAAATTTCAATGAAGGAAATGGTTTAATATAAGGATAGACATTGGTAATAAGAAAGGGTAGAAAATGGTATCTATTTATAGGATACAGTTGTTTTTAGGTAAGTGATAAGATAGCAAATCTTTTATCGAATAGAAAATGTACTCTTACATTAACCATTTTAAAGGAGACACTTTTGATTTATAAAATCTCTGGGACTGGATGTGGTCAGTATGCCCATAATCCTAGCATTTAAAATAATGGGGCCGGGTTTCTAGTTGGAAACCAGCCTCAGTTATATCATGAGACTGTCTAAAAGAGAGTACCGAAGAAAAATTTTGTGAAAATAATTACCACTTACAGAGAAAATTTGTTTTTTTTTCTACAAGGCACTAATAATACATTTACTCGTTTTGACATTTAGGATTAAATGAGTGTGCATTAATATGGGCCATGGTTACAGACTAGTTGACTTAGCAATGACAGAAACACACTTTGTACTGTGGAGTATAATGCTAAGTTCAAAGAGAAAGAGTGCCTGCTGTGACTGACTTTGTACTTCCTGTGTCATCAGGTAGATGTTCTCACATAGTGGAAGGGCAAGGCAGCCCTCAGGAGGTCTCTTGTGGTACCCTGATTCCATTACTTAGGTTCTTCTCCATTACGTTTCCCTTCTCCAAAGTTAACATAACAGTCCTACATGACAGAAGGTGTAGAACTTCAATGCATGATTTTCGGATTAAGTATACAATGAAGGGAACAAACCTGGTGGTAAATAAAATTAATCTATGTTTCCTCATGAAAAAGAAACACAGAAAAGTCATTCTCTCACACGGAAAACATCAAAATTCTTAAAACTTATACACATTAGAAATAAAAAGAATCAATGATTCAGATATTTATGTCTGTGCAAGTATACCTAGAAATGCATCCAGAATTATCTTTCAATCAGAAGAGTGTATTTTAAAGTGATGATGTTTAGAAGGAGATACAGAGAAAAACTCAGAATGGCAGAAATCTAAGTTTGTCAGAGGGGAAAGAGAAAAGATGCATTACACAAAGAAATATGGGCAGTCCTTGTTTACCTCCAATGAAAAACAAAACAAAGCACAACAACAACAGGAAAAACAAAACAGGACAGAGGCAGCAGAAAGAAACTCTGAAGGAGGAAAATGGGCAGGTGGAGAAAGCTGAGGGAACAAAGCATCCTCAGGTAGTGCAGGTCTCTCTGCCTTAGGCCTCTTCTGCTTCTTTACCAAAATCTTCTGCAGTGACAGCTTGGGACTGCCTATACTCGATGACAAGGTTATTCATGTTGCTCCCAGCTTCAGTGAACTCCACCTTGCATTTCCTTCTGATACCCAATTTTCATAACTGTTCTGTTAGTATTCTTCCAATATATTTTCTCAAGAACCTGAGTTCTGCTCAGGATCTTATATAGAACCATCCCAGTACTAAGAACCCAGACAGTAGTCACCATCTTAAAGCTAAGTAGTGTATCCAGGAGAGGAGGGTAGAGAGGCAGGCAGAGGTCCCTAGGAAGAGAGTGGTGAGATTTTCAAGTCAAGGCCATTTAGACAAGGGAATCCACTGAGCCTTTCAGTCAACAGGATTTTTATCTTTTTTGTTTTTGTTCTTTTACTGCTTTGTCTCTCTGCCTCAGGAAAGGTATTAACATTATTGCATCCATTTATAGCCTCCCAGATGTCCTGAGCCAAAGCTGTCACCGAGTCTGTCTTCCCATCATTGTTACTCCTTTCTCCGAAAGATGGTACGTAGGGCATGGGGGTCGGGGTAGGCATAGCCTCGCTCTCTGAATGCCCCCAAAACTTCCCAAAACACTTAACACCCAAACCTGGAAGGATATGCTGTCATCTGAGTATTTGGAACACTCTCCAGAGGGGATGTGACATCTTTGCTTCTGCCATTTTCCTCATGCCTTTGGTTTGGTCATATCCTACCTTTCTATTTTCTGTTAAATTTGGTGCTTTTTTTTTTTCATATGGAAAAAGTGACGTTTCCCCAAGAGCCAAAAATAAATGAGAATTGGAAAAGAAAGATGTTTAGTTATAATAAACATGAATATTTCAATAATTTATTTGGGTTTACCCAGGAAAATAAACCCTGATTTGTCTATAAAATATTTATACTAATATAACTCATTTGTGAAAGATCATATAACATCATGTATGATGACTCAGACTAAATTCCTATGACCCACATTGAAGGATAGAACCAACTCCTTCAATTTGTTCTCTGACCTTCACATACTTCTTGTTTGTACCTTTCCATCCACACAGACAAACTCACTAAATAAATAAATATTAATTCTAAAAACCTAGTAAATTTTAATTACATTAATCATATTATAGAATGTATTTGATATAATAGCATCTTTCTCGATTGAAATATAACTAAAATGCTGTCATAGCAAATGCACAATAGGTTCTGTAAATATCTCTAGCAATCTGTGTTTCCATTCAAGATATACAGAGTTTGAGACTGATTTTAAAAATCAAATTTTCAGTCATACATATGTATGTATCCTGAAAAGTATGTACATGGGAGTGCAGTTTCCCATGGAGGACAAGAAAGAACATGAGACACGGAGCTTCAAGTGCAAGTAGCTGGAAGATACCAGAAATGGCTGCAGGGAAAATTCTAGGGCCCTCTGGAAGGTCAGTACTTACTCTTAGCTGTTGATATATCCCCCCAGCTTTAGTTACGATATTTGTTCATCATAAAGCTCTTTTCAGATAAAAGGAAAGTGTTAAAGGTTTTTTTACATGTTTATTCCAATTTAGAAACTCCTATGTATATAAAAACACATAAAATTGACTTTCTAAAAATTGTATAAAATAACATTTTCTGTTTTATAGAGTTTTATTTTCATAAGATAAGTTGAAAGAATAATCTCCAAGCACATATAGTAAATTATTTTACTTGTAATTTCTCAACTGTCAAATTTAGACCAAATATGATTTCTGTGGTTTTTCAAATTTTCAAGAATGTCTATAGGGATCACATATTTAATAAAAATAAAATATTTCTATTAGATATATACCAAACTGGTGATATAAAGTAAATAATGTTGAAGTTGAGATCTAGGATGTAGGTTTCATTTCAGCTTTATGATTGTAATTTTTCTTTATGTGAATGTGGATATCCTCATTTTCAATAATAGTGTGCCACCTAAAACATATGCGTGAACTCTGTATCAAAACTGTTTGGTTTCCAGTTCAGTCTTCCAATAATATGTAGACTACATTAATGCCCTTCTTTTCTAAGCAAGGAAAGTATATTTTACCCTAAATAAATCATTTTGTCCACATGTACATAATTAATAGCATACAGTCAAGAGACCACAGGTTACTGTGGTCTCAGAGACTGCATTGCTATTTTTCAGCTGGAAGAGATTGAGGACAAAAAAACAATAAGTACACTCATAATTGATGAATAGACTAGAGGAATGGTAAGAAGGAAAATAAAAAAGCAAATAGATGAACCATAAATTGGTTCTTGAAAATAAAAAAAGGGGAGGATATATTAACTATGTCTCAAGAGAATGTACTGGAGGGCTGGGTGTGGTGGCACATGCCTTTAATCCCAGCATTCAGGAGACAGAGGCAAGCAGATCTCTGAGTTCGAGGTCAACCTGGTCTAAAAAGAGAGTTACAGGACGGCCAGTGCTGTCACACAGAGAAACCCTGTTTCAAAAAACCAAGAGAGAGCGAGTGAGCGAGAGAGAGAGAGAGAGAGAGAGAGAGAGAGAGAGAGAGAGAGAGAGAGAGAACTGACAAGACTTTTGAATCATTCTATTCTCAGAAAATTGAGCTAGTAAAGTGGGATATGAAACTTATGAGAGACTAAACAAATGAAAATTTAATTTAAATACATAGATAGAAAAGTTATATTTATGGATTTGGGTTGTGCATGCCATTATCATTAATTTCTTCATATTTGGATAGAAAGGACTACAAGCCAGAATGAGCCCAAACTTTATTCTGTGGTTCTTCATCCCAAGCCTTGCCCTAACATTTTACACTTATTTTCATCTTAACCTGCATGTTCGCACTATTTAACCTTTTCTCAAATAATAGCTTTTTCTCAAACTAAGTTAGGCACCAACTATTTAAGTAGAAAAATCCATCTCAAACATTAAACTTAAGATCACATACATAAAAACACTTTTGGCTACTAGATTAGTAATAAAATATTGGTTTCTCATTTCTCGGAATCACAATAATTTATATTAAATAAGGAAACCGTGTCTTTATGGCACAATTTGAAGTAGTTGAGCCCAACAATAATTCTGAGATTCTAAGAAAACTTGATTCTGAAAATTGCATTTCCTTCCCCTCTTACCTCTCCAAAGGACTTCACATCACAGTCACTGATTAAAAAGATACAGACAGGGATCATCCTTGGTGTGCCAATGAAAGAGAATGAGTAATGACCCTTTAAATTAGTGATAGGTGAATCACAAAGCTTGGGGAGGTTGAGTTCCTTTTCTTCATGTGAACTTTCTTTGATGAAGAAATAGCACTAGAAAACGTGTGAGAATGTGTTATCTCTTGAGAGGTCCAGTGTTTCTCTTTCAGCCCTTAGCTTTAAAAATGTTAGAAATGAAAAGTTTCATTCTTGAAGTTTCCGTAGGTACATTTTCTAGCAACATATATCAAAAAAGCAGAAACAATGGGATACATATTCATTGTTTTCTTCCAAATTTCCAAGTTCTAAACATTTCAGATATGTAAAAATAAGACAATTTTTATATTCTGACTCTTCCAGGAAGAGAGAAAAATAGTACACAATTCTTTAAACTTTTGTGCCAACACTGACTGTATGAAATAATGGGAGTGCAAGAAAGGTGGGATACCATGACTGGGGTGAAGGAAGGAAGAAATAAAAATAGGAAGGGGGAACTGCAGAAGGAAAAACAGGGCAAGAAGGAGATATTCAGTGTCACTTGTATAGCATGGAACCTTCTATGCTTCTTTAGCTATTCTTGGGGATGTGTTTTTCCATCTGAGCATGTCTAACAACATAAAGCCTGATGTTTTAGGGGTTCTGATAGAAACATTTTTATATACACAGCTTTTGTCAGTTACTCACTCTGCAAGCTGTATTTCTAGTGATTGTTTTTTTTTCTTTCGTTTTTATCTCTGACAGATGTAGACAAGATGACGCAAAAGACATACATTAGGTTTTACAATTCGGAAGAGTGAGAAGTGCAAGCCCTAACAAGTGCTAGGTCTGATTAGAGCCCCTCTTGTGGTTGGCATAAACATTCTTTGCACTGAATACTTACATGGCAGAAAAGCAAAAGCCAGGAGACATTTCCCATGTCGCTTCATATAAGGGCCAACTGATCTTATTCGCTAAGGGTCTGCCTTCATAATTTAAGTGGCACAAAGACAAAAACAACAATAACAAATTAAAACAACGCAAGACATCCACCCAGTGAATCAATGTTAAAATGTAAGTTAATGAACACACATTCATATCATAGCAAGAGAAATAAATAATTAATATCCTAAGGGAACTTGAGAAACTACAAGACAGCTTGTGTTCTGGCACAAATTGAGCATAAATCTCTGAAGATGGGGCTGAAGAGATGAATCAGCATTTAAGAGTACTGGATTCTCCTAACCAGGTTTGGCTAACAGCACACAAATGGCAGCTGACAGGAGTCTCTAATTGTGATTTGAAGATTTTAAGCTGTCTTTTGTATTCCGTTGGCACCTGGAATGCAAGTGTTACCTACAAAGGGACAAAGTCAGACACAGAAAATAAAAGCAAATTAAAAATTAAAGCTGTAAAGAAGATGTGAACAGACAGAATTTATCTGAGGTTAAGGATACATACCAGTTTGTATTTGTAGGAATAATGGCACGTTCATTACTAAAACAACTAATTAAATCCCGCTTGTATAAGTATTTAATTGTTGCTTTAATAATTATGCCCAAGTGCAGTTCAAGCTATCAAAAGGTTTTGTCTTTTGTGGAATCTTGGCAATTCTATAGTAACACAGAAATGCTTTTTCTTTTGCGCCCTGGTATTTTCTTCCTAAACTGAAATGCTACATTCAAAAATGATTGATGACTCTTTTGAGAACCTCTGTTTCAATCAAGGCCCATTTATATTATTACTGGGTAATACTTAATTGCATTCATTTCTACAGTATGTACTAGACTCTGATACTCTGATGACAAGATCTACAGACTAATATGTTTTCATTTGAGAGTAACTTTTTTAAAACATGAAAAAAAAAGCTCATAACATATAACAGCTTAATTTCATTTTATCCCTTCTCTGCTTAAAATGAGATAGTATTGAGTTATTCAACTATGTTTATTTATGAACTCACCTCAGTCACGGATTGTGCCAAGTTTTTAAACACTGCTTTTTCCACTTAGGAGGTAAATGCATGAAAGCAGATATGTTAAGAATAGTGAAAGATTATCCTAAGGCTAAAAGAAAAAGAAACAGAACAAAAAGAAGTCATTAACTCAAAAGGAACAAGCAGCCAATTATTAGGAAAGACAGACCCATGGATGACTCCTGAAAAAAAAATACCCTGCCTTGATTAGGGTCACAGAAATAGCAGAAACAAAGGAAATGTGAAAGGATATGCATAGAAATGAGAAAATCCTCAGGAGAAATTCAAAGTAAAGTATGACTATAGATATATTCATGTCTTCCCATCCTTTCATCTGTAGTTCTATAAAATACAGAGAAGTGTAATGAACCAAAGTTGAGAAGGTGGCTCAAAAAATACTAGGTTGATTGTCTGTTGTGTTTCTGTTTGTTCATAAAAATGAGAAATATGGACTTGAGGGAGAGCAAGACCATCCACACATAAGGACCTGAGTTCATTAGGCAGAACTCACATGGTAAAAATAATTCAGGCATGACTATGTGTGCTATAACCCCAGAATTTACTCAGCAAAGGCATCGTAAACCCTGCTGGATTTAGGCTAGATTCCTGGTGCTTGCTAGCTAGCCAGCCTATTTCTCTAGACAGTTCTAGGCTATTGGGGAAATATGACTCAAGAAAGCAACAGGCTGGACAAAACAAAAGTCACTGCACTTGAGGTTGACTTCTGGCTTACATGCAAACAGACACACACACACACATACACACACACATGCACACACACACACACACACACACACACACACACACACACACAGACATACAACACATGAAAAGAAAAGCACATACTCAGTAGAATAAGGAATATATTTTCAGCAATACACAAATAAAATTCCCATTTGTCCAGGAGCACAGAGTATGATTAGTATATTGGGTTATACAGGACACTGTGAAATGATGATATAAAAACTATACATTTATGAAAAATTTTATAGTATATTTCTCAAATAATGCCATACAATTCATGAAATCAAGAATGAGAAGCGTGTAAGCATGATCATAGATTTGATCTGTCAATTTATATGCATTAAATATTTGTTGTATAATACTTTAAGTGATCATTCATTTTATTTTCAAATATTATATATGTACAACTGTGGTGTAGCCATTTCCTCCTAGGTTAAGATCTCCCATCTTTTTTTATTAATTAATTTATTCAGATTACATCTTAACTGTTATCCCATCCTGTGTATCCTCCCGTTCCTCCCTCTTTCACCCTATTCTCCTCCCATATGACTGTGACTGAGGGGGACCTCCTCCCCCTCTATATGATCATAGGGTATCCAGTCTCATCTTGGTAGCCTGCCCTCACTTACCAGGAAAATGAGATAGATGAGATGACATCCTATTGGGACTCTAGATGGGAGAATAGGGAAATAGAAGGATCCAGAGGGTTCTAGAAACCTACAAGGAGAACATTATGATGGGTAGATCTGGGCCCAGGGATTCTGCTCAAACTACTGTACCAGCCAAGGGCAATGCATGCAGTAAACTTTGTACCATTACTCAGATCTAGGCAATCAACAGGACATTCCCCACAGTTGAGTGGAGAGTGGGGTCTGACTCTCACAGGAACTCTGGTGCCCCATATTTGACCACGTCCCCTTGATGGGGAGACCTGGTGGCACTCACAAGATCTCCCTTCTTTAATGAGTAAGTTTAAGACAGGATGTTTACAGAATAGTCAAACTTCTTCTAAGCAGAAGTAAAATATTGTAGAGAAGCTCCCTAAAACTGGAAGTAAACAACTCAGAATAGCATTAAGAAGTCCCTGAAACTGAATAGCCATACTAATTTCCTCCATCCGCAAGAGCGATTAAATAATAAGTGCTGCTCAGATTCATGCTCAGACAAGCCCTTCTGTTGGAACAACCTGCAGACACAACCCAGGAGAAGAAGGTAACACCCAAGCAGTCTGGAGGACTCAGACAAGCCAAGAAGCCACAATGAAGCAGAGAGCAGCTGAGGAGCCTAGAAGAGACTCACACCAAGTGGACAGCTATTTGGAAAAGACATTCTGTGCCCTGTTGAGCTGCTTACAGACTGTAGAGTGTGCCCTGGGTTTCCAGCTTGTGACAGATGTCACCCATGATTGGGTCAATTTTGGTGATAAAGCTGTTGTGTATAAAGTAAACCCTTATACATAAGCCTGGATATAAAATCCAAAAGTCATTAGTTTATTAAATTTGACTTTGGTGATATCAATATTTTGGTCTGTCATTTGTTTCCTCTCTGAGATGAGAAGATGTTTGTTCATATCTCCTCATTTTTTCACTCTGTAAATTTTTTCCATTTTGATGGAATGTGTTTTGACCAAATCTACCTTCCTTTTTTTTTCCTTCTTTTCTACCATTTGTGTCTGTGTGCGAGCAAGCACAAGCTAAAAGTGAGAGATTAGTCCTTGCCAGCCACTTCTCTTATTTTACTGTATGTAATTTTCATGGGATTGTCCTGACTGGCCTTCATGGTGAGCACTTTTTCCTGATGATCAAACACAATGGTTCATAAATATGTAAATAATTTTTATTTTCCTTCCTAGATCTAGCCAATGGGCAGAACATTCTCCACATTTGAGAGGAGAGTGGGGTATGACTTTCACACGTACTCTGGTGCCTCATATTTGACCATGTCCCCTGGAGGAGGAGACCTGGTGGCACTCAGAGGAAGGATAGCAGGTTACCGAGAAGAGACTTGATACCCTATGCGCATATACAGGGGGAGGAGGTCCCCCTTAGTCACAGTCATAGGGGAGGGGAAAAAGGGGAAAATGGGAGAGAGGGAAAAATGGGAGGATGCAAGGGATGGGATAACCATTGAGATGTAACAAGAATAAATTAATAAAAAATTTTTTAAAAAAGAATACTACCTGACCTTTGAATTAAGAAGTGAATGTGCTTTGTTCTTAGAAATAGATTGGTTTCTTAATGAAACTTTAATATTTCAATAGAAGTTAATTTGTAGAATTGACTGAAAACATTAAGAATTATAAGAGAAAATAACTTTGTAAATATTTTGCCTAATATATATCCATATGTATTTTATATATTAGCAGATATGTTAATATAAATATTACCATAATTTATAGTTATATGCAAAGTCACATATACACATATGGAAAAAGCAATTAGTAGAAAGTCCCCAGGTACATGAAAAACAGAATTCCATTAACATAATAAAGAGAATATATAAGTGGTTAATATAGTGAAAAATAAGCATTTTAAAAGATTAAATATCTACCTAAAGACAAAATGAGTTGCATTTAATAATTATTCATTGAAAAGAATAGCAAAATACATTAATGCATGCTTACAGCTAAATTTAATTTGTGTTCTTCAAGGAAATGGAAAGTTCCCAATATATTCTGTTTCCTTTTCAATTTAATAAAAGTGAAGGGCACTTATTTTATTAAAAAGTAGTGGCCAGCTGTTAGAATATTACAGTGAGGATTTATAAAGAAAACCAGAGTTATCTGTGAAAAGAAGAAACACAGTTTCCAAGAGTACTTTTCTAATGCGCATAACACATAAATGTGCAGAAAACATGGTCATTGTATTCAAAGAGTAGGATCCCATCAGCTCCTGGATTCATTTGGATTCTTAATCCTCACAAAGTCTTAGCCTACAATTCATTCAACACACTATACAGAGTAAATGCACCCCTTACAACATGTGTTCCAAAACTCCCATGTAGCATCAGTAACGAACAAGTGACTAAGCTCAATTTTTAGATGAAAATTGATTTTTAATTATCACATAATTCATTATAATTACCATTTTTCCTCCCTCTCCTTCACCTAGTTCCTGCCCCATTCCCTCACATTCCATCCTGATCCACCACTTCCTTCCTGTAACTCATTAGATAAAACCAGGCTGCCAAGGGATAATAAATAGTGAAATAAAATAACATGAGATAAAAGAGGAAAGAAGGAAAGAACATTATTAGGAGAGAGGGTCTCTCTGAAAACTGACAATAAGTCCTGAATACCAAGGAAAATATTCACATAAGTGAACAAATTTAGAAAGATCAAGTCGGTTCCTATATGGAGCCTTCACCCTACAGTCTAGCCTCTTTGCTGTGAAGAGGTAGTCTGCTTGACACCAACCTAGTCACAGAACTTTGACCTATAATCCACCCTGCCTGCAAGATGTGTTGGGGCAATGGTATCAAAGAATTCGTGGAAGTGGCCAACCAATATCTGGTTTAACTTGAGGACCACTCCATGAGATGGAACCTATACCCTACACTGCCTGAATGTACAGGAAGCAGAGACTGGATAGCTCATAGACCTAGAGTAGAACCAAAAAAAACATGACCCCCGATCCCCCTGAAAAAAGACATTGGAGAGAGAGAGAGAGAGAGAGAGAGAGAGAGAGAGAGAGTCTATGTTTTAGGTTTGATCAGGTCCCTGCCCTTGGAGCTATGGAAATCCTGTGGAAGAGAGAGAGAGAAAAACTGTGAGACTCACAGGATACGGAAATCAATCCTACACTTTCTCAGAAAATTTGGAATAGTACTACCTCAAGACCCATCACCACTCTGGGCATATACCTAAAAGATGCTTCACTGTATGACACTTGCTCACCTATGTTTGTAGCTGATTTATTCATAATAGCCAGAAGCTGGAAACAACCCAGATGTCTCCAAACAGAATAATAGATAAAAAAAAAAAACTGTGGTACATCTGTGGAATTATATTCAGGTATTGGGCCACAGAGATAAACATAAATTTCTCAACTGAGGAGTCTTAAATGGCAGAGAAGCACTTTAAGAAATGCTCAATGAATCTGTAGATTGCTTTTGGTAAAATAGCTGTATTTACTAGCTTGATCCTCCCAATCCATGAGCGTGGGAGATATCCTCTTCAATTTCTTTCTTTATGACTTTGAATTTTTTTCCATACATGACTTTCACTTGCTTGGTCTTGCTACACCACTCCTGGATATATACACAAAAGATGCTCTACTATAGAGCAAGTACATTTGCCCATCTATGTTCATAGCAGCTTTGTTTATAATAGCCAGAATCTGGAAACAACCTAGATGTCCCTGAACCAAAGAATGGACAAAGAAACTGTGGTACATTCACACAATGGAATGTTACTCAGCTATTAAAAACAAAGAAATCATGAAATTTGCAGGCAAATGGATGGAAAAAGAAAATATCATCCTGAGTGAGGTAACCCAGACCCAGAAAGACATGCAGGGTATGTACTCACTTATAAGTGGATTTTAGTCATATAGTACAGGATAAAGAAGTTAAGTAGCGAGAAAAATCCAAGGGAGAATGCTTAAATCTCATTCATTAGGGGAAATGGAATAGACAAGGCAGTGCTTGAAGAGAGTGAATAAGTAGGAGAGGAAATGCAGAAAGCTATGAGGCTGGAGATCAGATCTTGAGTGAGCGGAAGTGGGAGATCATAAGGCCTGTAGAGAAAAGAGAAACTGTAGGCAGAGGCATCTCTGTGACAAGTTGGAGACCTAAATCAGAGTAGGGTCTAGTGGTGATAGATAAAGGATTCCAGCAGAGATTCCTAGCAGCAGAAGCTGTTGAGACTGAAGAGGACACCTTGAAACTAGACAAGTCTCCTAGTAGAGGGAGGGGAACACCAACCCACACACAAAACCTTTGACTCAAAATTTATTTACCCTGAGTACAGGATATGCAGGGATAATGGTAGAAAAAGACATAGCAGAGATTGAGGGAATTCTAAACAATGCCTGGCCCAACTGAAGACCAGACCCTTGGGAGAGAACCTCCTCCTGACACTGTTCAGGATACTCTGCAATACTTGAAGACGGGAGCCAATCTGAGTTATCCTCTACAATGCCCCACCAACCATCTCCTTGAAACACATGTTGAGACTCATACCCAAACATTGGGCCATGCACAGGGAACCTTGTGGAAATGATGGGGGAAGGAGAATAGAATGTGGAGGTGACAGAAGCTCCACCAGAAGACCAACAGAGCCAACTAACCAGGGCCCAGAGGTGCCTGCTGAGACTGAAACACAAACCAAGGACCTTGCATGGACAGGGCCTAAGCTCCCTAAAAAGATGTTGTTGATGTTCAGGCTTCATGCGTGTCCCCTAGTAAGCAAAGTGGGGGGCTAACTCTGGCATGAACTCTTTTGCCATCTTTTCACTTACTTTCCCCTGGCAGGACTCACTTCTGCCAGGTCACAGGGGAAGAGCACAAGCTCAGTCATGACAAGACTTGATGAGCTGGAATGGATAGGAAGGAGGGCTCCACTTTTCTGAAGAATAGAGCATAATGAAGGGGAAGGAGGGTGGCACTTGGGAAGTGAGGGGGTATAGTGATAAAACCAAGATGTAAAATGAAGAAAGACAGACAGAAAGAAAGAAAGAAAGAATGAATCATGCAATTTTCAGGCAAATGGATGGAAGTAGGAAAGTTTATCCTGAGTGAGGTAGCCCAGACCCTGAATGACACACATGGTATGTTTTCACTTATAAGTAGATTTTAGCCATATAATCCACAATAACCATACTATACAATTCATAGACGCAAAGAAGATAAGTGACAAGGAGCACACAAGGGAGCATACTTAATTTTTAATCAGACGTGGCAATAGCATAGGCAGTGGAAGTGGCTAAGAGAGAGAACAGGGTAAGACAGGGAGCAAGGAGTGAGAGGGGGCTGGAGGACAGAGGGATTGCAGAGAGAAAAGAAACCTTGGACTTCTCTTTGGCAAGATGGAGACGTAGGACATGGAAGTCTCTAGAGAGGATATGAAAGTGGCTCTAGCTGAGACTCCTAGTAGCAGGAGTCATGGAGACCAAAGAATTCACCCTCTAATTAGAGAAGACTCCTCGTGGAAGGAGGGGAACACCAGCCCACCCATGGAAACTTGGACCCAGGATGTTCCCTGCATACAAGACATGCAGGGATGGACATGGTGCAGAGATTCAGGAAATGTCCAGCAGGTACCTGGCACAACCTGAGACCCACCAATGGGAGATAGCCAAGCAACAGCACTACTCTGTTGTTATTTTGAATGGGAGCCTAGCATGACTGCTCACTGAGTGCCTCCCACCCAGCAGCTGATAAAAGTACAGCCAAACATGGGGTGAAGCACAGGGAGTTTTGAGGAAGACTGGGGAGAAGGATGGAGGATTTGGAGGAGACAAGAGTTCCACTGGAAGACTGACAGAGCCAGACTACCTTCGCCCTGGCAGGGTCTGGGGCTCCAGCCAGGGACCGTGAATGGATGGAACTTGGGCCACTTGCACAGAATGTCAGCTTGGTCACCACATGGATATCCTAGCAAGGTAAGTGGGGTCTGGCTCAGACAGGGACTCTATTGCCTGCTTCTTTGTCACTTCTCCTTGGTGGGGCTGCCTCACTGGGCCACAGGGGAAGGGGGTGCCCTCAAACCTGAATCAACTTGATATGTTTGGATGGTGAGGGGTGTTCCTCTTCTCTGAGGAGTAGGGCTAAAGGGGATGGAAGACACAGGGAGGGAGAGTGAGACAGGGTGTAGAGGAGGGAAAGGGCTATAAACAGCATGTAAAATGAAAAGTACAAACAAATAAAAATATAGAAGAGGGATTCTGGTGAATGCTGCTATATTGTAAAAGACAAAAAGTACAATAGTACCTTCAAAACCAGGAGAGGAACTCAAGATCTCAAATGATGATGAATAATAAGTTTCAAGAGTCCTCTCCCTCTTATATGTATTTTACATGACATTTTACATAGAATTGTCAATCCTATCAAACAGATATGACAAACTGAACAAGAGTTTTAATAGTGAAACTTTTTCCATGTCTGTTTGATAGGAATGTTAGGGAGTTATGTGTTTAGCACAACATCACTTCACTGGGTCCAATAATAGTTTCTGGGTTTTTGTTTGGTTTTATTTTTCTGTGTTTGCATGAGCCTTGGGAGAAGATGTGGGTATGGTGAGAAAAAATAAACTATACTATTTATTAAATTATACACAAGTTATTTTATTGTGGTTTCTTTCCTATTTATTGGTGATTATATTGCTAATCAGTGAAGACAAGAGGATAGGGTATTTCTCAAATACAGAAGACTGTGGTCCCACTGAGAGGAGAATGTAGTCAGGATTTTAGATGGAAAGATTTAGCCGAAACAAGATATTTCTTCCTGCTCTGTTTTGAATAACAAATGTCCTTCACACACTCAGACATTTGAATGTTAGGTCCCACGTTTCTGTTTTGGGAGATTATGGAACACGGTAAATGTTGATGGAAGTACAGTCACTGGGGTTTGATTTTGGGACTTCATAGACTTGTCCATTTCCAATTTGCTCCGTTTGCTTTGTATTAGAGTTGAATAGGTGACCACTCAGTTTCTTGTGCTGGGCTTCTAACGCCATGCCTATACAGCTAGTATGGATGATCCCCTGAAAATGTAATCCTAAATAAACTCTTTTGTATATGACATGTTTGGTAATGCTAACTTATCATAGTAGTTGAAAACCAAATAATGAAACCGACAAGAAAGCACTAGATACAAGAAGACTCCAGCTTGATCACTTTTGGGGGGACAGATACTCTTTGTTAATTACATTTTTTAAATAACAGTTTCATGCATGTATAAAATTCATACTGATCACTTCAAATTACCCCCAAGTAGCTCCCCCTTGCTCTTCATGTAGTAATGATTACTTACTGTTGTTCTATTGGTCAAATCAGAACTGAGGGCAGAGGACAAGGTATCTGTATGGAACAAGTACAGCTCAGCTCCAAGGGAACACAAAGCACAATGAAGAACAAAGAAATTAGTAACTAGATTTGAAGGGACATACATATGATATCCACTGGAATTTGAAGGCAGAAAAAAAACCATATGTCTTAATTCTTATGTAAGATTATGTAATTATCATACATAATAAAACAGTGAAATTACGTATGGTTATAAATGTATCCAAGTCTTTAGATCAGCAAAAGTTCTCACAAAAAAAAATTATGTGTTTCTGTTCTATTTCCATGAATTTATCTTTCTTTTTGATAACATTTAAATTCATATGGAAATTCTAATTGCAGCCAGACATGGTGCTGAGTATGTTATATAAGCTGTGGGAAAGCAGAGGCAGAAGAAGTCAATCACACACCATCCTGGGCATTAGAGTAAAACAGTGTCTCTAAATAGATGCAATAAAACTGTAAATGTAGAGCCTCAATTACTTTAATCATAGAAAATAAAAAATGAAATGACTCTTTGGAATTTTTATCCATTATATATAATATTTGTTATTTTAATGTAACATTTCAGGAAATTAGTATTTTTATTTGTTTATTTTGATACATATATATTTCTATTTAAGATTACCTGTGGCATGTTTGCCAAAATGATTTATTTGTAATTACATATAACAGTCAATGGATGCATCATGGTCAATGGGTTAGATTTCATCTTTATTTATTTACAGCAATGTGTAGTTTAGCTGTACATGTTTTTGAAAATGTAAAATTTGGTCTAAATTTTTTGATTTAAGTATTTGGATACGATTTTAAATGAGTGCATTTCGGCAGCTGTCCAAATTTTAAGAACCGGACTATGTGTGTGGCTTAATGATAGAGCACTTACCAAGTTTTCACAAGGTTCTAGGTTTCATTCTCTATATTACACACTGACTATTTAACTCAAGTAAAAGTAAGAAAACAGTTGTTTTGCTCTTAGATGATCTTGAAGAACTCCCAACTACTTTCTTGATTTCTGAACAGGAACAAGTATTCCATTACTTTTAATGAAAATAAAAAGAAATTTATAGAGGCATCAGACAGCAAGTCATAGTATTGTTAAATTTTCAAATACTTACCTTAAAATTTATAATTTGTTACTTATAACAAACAATGCGCAAGATGTTTGTGCAGAATATCCTTAACATTAATTACAATCTAACCTTCCTTGAAATAATAGAGTTTATAGTAGAAGAAAACAAATCTAAACTTGTGAATCACTTCTTCAGTCATCTATATTAATTCTATGTATTTCAGTCAATTATTCAACTTGTCAATGTCATTTTAAATATTTATTCATTTATTATAATGCAATGCATATGGAAGCCCCTGGAAGTGGCACACTAATGTTCTTTGGTATTTACTTTGGGAAGAAGGCATTTTGCTCTTCATTGTACACTTAATTTAACTGTAACTATGTTGTGTTATGGAAATCAGGTGTTGAGAATTAAAAAGACATTTAATTAAAATAGTATATTTAGGATGGATAAGGTATACACAAAGATAGGATTTTAAAGATAGTTCTGAAAGTAGAAAAACAGTAAATTTTATCAAAAAGTTTCTCAATGTAATACTTGAGGTAAAAGTGATTTTCTATTCAGAGTTCCAGAGATGGAAAAAAAGATTTCATGCAAGTTTAATGCATAAGAAGACATCTAGAAGAAAAAGTGCACTGAAAATTAAAAGACACTGTAATTCTATTTTGTTGTGTTTTTTTCTGCTGAAGTCAGTAAAAATAAACAAAGGATGAATAAATCATTTCCCAAAGAACAAGAAATATTTTCACAGTTTATCATATATAAAAATGGCATGGTTATTTTAATGCCGCTTTCAGAAAAATAGAGAATAGGAGTATTGAAAAATATAGAGATTCTTTTAAAAATTCAAATTACTTTTTTAGAAAAGCTAAGCAAAAGGTACAAGATGCATCATCCTGATTGACTCCAAAAATGTTATGTAAATACATTTATTTATTGAAAGAATTATATAGTTAAGTTATAGAAATATAAATTCATATACCAGTAGTCTAGGCACATATTTGTCTACCAATTTAATAGCTAATGTAATCAAATAAGCCTACACACAAACATGGAGAGGGGGGGAGGGTAAATGGACTTGGGACAGTATTTTCACATTGTTTATACAAAGCAAGTGTAAATAGGCCAAAGCCTTATATATAAGACCTAATACTTTTAAATTGCTAAAAGAAATCACAAAAATATTGTTCCTTGACAATGGTTTAGGCAAAGGTTTCTTGCTTTTGATCTCTAAATAATAGTCAACACTTGGAAAATAAACAGAGATTTTATGATAGAAAATGCTTCTGAACTGCAAAGAAACAATCCAGAGAGAGTACCATAGAAGATATCTGCAACTGCCCATCTGATGAACGTTGACAGCACCATCCCACACAGATATTTCAAAGAAGTTTAGGTAAGAAAACAACCCAAAAACTGGCAGAGGATCTGAAAAGATGTTTCTCTAAAGAGACATGCAGATGTATGAAGCTACCCAATAATAAGAGGCAAGCCAATGGAGAAAAAAAGCAAGAAATATATTCTGTCTGTGGGAGTGGTCGTCATTGAACAAGTGTTGACATGAATGGTCAGAGACTTACAGATTGTTGGATAAATTTTTTAAAAAGCATATTATCTAGCCTTGACAATATAAAACATGTTTTTTAATTATTTAAATTTTTTTATTTTTCTTCATTATCTTTTTAATAATAGTCAACTTTAGTATAATTATGAACATAGTATATAATAGGATCTAAATACAGCAAAGCACACATATTCTAATAAGTGTGGCAGCATCTTATTTCTTATCTAGTTAAGTGGGTTCTAAGCCACATAATGGAAAGATGACTGAGTGTTTGTATTTAAAATTTTTACATATGCGTTTATATTGTTACACATATGCAATAAATTACTTATAGCAAGAAGAACCATGACACTATCAGGAATTATATAAATACTACATTCTTATTGGTTGGCTATTTGTATTTGGACTCCTTGAAGAAAACATTTTTCCTATCTTGGTGAGTCTAAAATTCTGAATGTTAATAAACATCTATCATATTTTGTTATTATCAACTTAAAACATCTACCTATCCTAACTCCTAAATGACTAAGCTTAATTATAGAACTAAACTATCTGGTCTTCAACCCCATCAGAGACCTGAGAAGGAATAAAATTGATTACCTGAATATACCAGGAGTGCAGGTTAGTAGCTTTCCAAGTGAGAAGATGATAAAGACAGTTTGCTACCTGAAGAGTCACCCAAAACTCTCTATAACATTTGAGCATCATCTTCAGCTTTCTGGCCCAATATATTGACAGGCATATTTGTGAGGCAGGAGCTATTAAGGATTTCCCTATCTTCTCTGGGCAGAGTTTGGCTGTTCACTCTGCCTCTTTCCAAGTTTGCCCCTTTTTAAGCATAAATCTGTCTGTGGTAGAAATGAGGACAGTTTGCCTGTTGGCTTGTTTGCTACATTTAAAGCCATCTCCATAAGGAGGTTCTTTGATATTCATCAAAGATATTCGTCATCCTGGGTGTAGCCAGTGAATATTTAAAACAATAATAACATTTTTAAATGTCGTATTCTGTCCATCTCTGAGGTTTTTGAAGACCTTACCTAATAAGTTTACCTTATCTTTCTATAGAATCATATCTACCTGTTGCATCTAAGATGTATACACTTGTGATTAAAAAATATATTAGTAACTTATATGACCATTATTTGATAAACTCACAATTAACTTGCATAACTTCTTTATCCTAAACAGCCTGCAATAGCACTTTCAGAGTATTGGAAGTAAACCTTGTATTATCATTGAGTTATATGGGTAAAATATCTCATATTAGAGTAGAAATATAGTGTGTTTGAAGAATAATCTTACATTTGAATTATATACCACTGTATGTAAAATTAATCTTATTTGCATCTACATACAAAATTCTATACCAGTGAATTGAAAATAACCTTTTGAGTGACAATTGAGGTCTTAAGTTGAGGAGAAGATTCACTAATCTACTTTCTGTTCTGTCTCCCTACATATTTCTGTATTCCACTTTCTTTCTTTTCATCCCCTGTCTCCAAACCTAAGAATGTAAGATAAAGGAAAAGAGAGACTTCTCTGAATCCAACATTGTTTTCTCATTCAACAAGACCAATAATAACATGTAACCTACTCCCATTAAAAATAAGCCTCTATAGTCCAATAAAGACAAAAAACCTGCCTGACCTCCCTTAAAGGAAATGAGGTGATGCCCTCTTAAGGTTTCTTCTTGCTGATTTGAGATGAATAATACCTTTTTAGATACCCAAATAAAATCGTGGAAATGGGTAAATAAGCTAGGAATCGCATTTGTGGCACAGTTTCTAAATGTTGGGAAATTGCAGGCTTAAATAGAGTCTCATGTGGGACAGTCCAAAATGCTGCACCAATTGGGATTTGAAGCTTTCTTTGAAGGTGTCTTGAGAGCTGTCTTATTTTGAAGAGGAACAGCAATTGAATCATTTGGTGCTGGAACATGATGGATGCAGGATGTCAATGTCCAGGATGCTGAGAGAAAAGCATCCTGCCAGGTCTGATCCACTCTCAGTGTCTGCTTCTTTTGTTCTGAAAACATATATACACATAAATGTATAAGGTGTATATGATGCAGAGAAAAATTATGGCTAAATTTCTGCTCTTTGTATGAGCAGAAAAAAAGAACACATCTGTAAACTTTCGTTGATGCCGTATGAAGAATGGCATCTAATAATAATTTATAGGAGTTCTGTCGCCAAGAAGAAGCATGGTCTTTGCCTAGACAGTCATGTCTCAGGCAGTCTCAGAGCTATTCCCATGTGGTGGGATTATCAATATAAGCTACTTGCCTGTTCTGCAGTTTAAAGACTTTGCATACCAGCTGTATCCCCCTTCTTCATCTCCTCCCTACCCCCTCCCTCCTTTATACCTTCTCCTTCCTGCTCTCCCTCCCTTAGTCCTCAGAAAGTGGGACTCCCTCCTCTGCTAACATCTGACCTGAGCCTATCAAGTCTCATCTGTACTGCCTGTAACCTCTTCCTCTGTAGCCTGGCATGGACATCCTGCTAGGGGTGAGTGATCAAAGTTCAGTGGCCAGAGTGTATGCTAAAGGCTCTTCCAGACTTTTTCTTCTAACAGATTTAGTGTGTCTGTTTTTATGTTGATGTCTTTAATCCGTTTGTGCTTCAGTTTCCTGCAATATGATAGATATGAACCTACTTTCATTTTTTTACACGTAGCCATCCAGTTAGACCAGCACCATCTGTTGAAGATGCTATCTTTTTCTGTTGTATTAATTTGGCTTCTTTGTCAAAAATCAAGTGTCCATGTGTATGAGGGCTTATTTCTGGATCTTTGACTTGATTCCACTGATTAACCAGCCTGTTGCTATGCTATGACTATGCTGTTTTTATTACTGTTGCTCTATAGTACAGACTGAGATCTGGGATATTTTATTGTACAGGTTTTTTTTTTATCTCTTCTGAATTTTTGTTTCTCCATATGAAGTTGACAACTGATCTTTTAAAGTCAGTAAAGAATTGTGTGGGTATTTTGATGAGAAATGTATTGAATCTGTAGATTGCTTTTGGTCAGATGGCCATTTTTACAATGTTGATTCTCCCAATCCACAAGCATGGGAGATCTTTCCATTTTCTGATAAGATGCAAGGATTATTTCAATTTTCCTGTATCTGTTGAGGTTTGCTTTGTGGGCAAGTATGTGGTCAGTTTTTGAGGCGTTTCCATGAGATGCTGAAAATAAGGTGTATTCTTTTGTGTTTGGGTAAAATGTTTGGTAGATATGAATTAGGTCCATTTGTTTCATGATGTCTATTAGTTTCCTTGTTTCTCCATTTAGTTTCTGTCTTAGTCATCTGTCTTTTGGGGAGAGAAGAGAGTTGAAGTCTCCCACTATTAATGTATGGGGTTTGATGTGTGATTTAAGCTTTGATAACATTTCTTTTATGAATGTGGGTGCTCCTGCATTTGGAGCATCTATGCTCAGAATTGAGATATCATCTTGGTGTATTTTTCCTTTGATGAGGATGAAGTGGTCTTCCCCACTTCTTTTGATTTATTTTGTTTGAAATTCTATTGTATTAGATACTTGGATGGTACTCCACCTTGCTTCTTGGATTCATTTGCTTGGAATACAGTTTTCAAACCATTTACTCTGAGGTAATGTCTATCTTTATGGCTGAGGTATGTTTCTTGCATGCAGCAGAATAATGGGTCCAGTTTTCCCATCCATTCTGTCAGCCAATGTCTTTTTACTGGGGAGTTGAGGCCATTGATGTTAAGAGATATTAATGACTACTGGTTCTTAGTTCCTTTTATTTTGATGTTGGTGGTGGTCGATTGTGTGTGTGTTTCTCTGGTTTTGATTTGTGGATGTGCAGTTGTTTATTTCCTATATTTTCCTGGGTGTAATTAGTCTTCTTGAGTTAGAGATTTTCTTTTACTACCTTCTGTATGGCTGGGTTTGTGGTTAGGTTCTGATTAAACTTGTTTTTTGTTTTTTGTTTTTTTCATGGACTATCTTGCTTTCTCCATCTGTGGTGATTTAAAGTTTTGCTAGGTATAGTAATGTCTCTTAAAGTTTGCATGACTTTTGTGCAGGCACTTCGAGCTTTCATAGTCTCTTTTGAGAAGTCATGCGTAATTCTAATTCATTTGCCTTTGTATGTGACTTGACCTTCTTCTCTTGCATCTTTTAATATTCTTCCTTCATTTAATGTTTTGATAATTATGCGGTGGAAGGATTTTCTTTTCTGCTTGAATCTATTTGGTGTTCTGTAGTCTTGTATCTTTATAGTCATTTCTTTCTTTAGGGTGGGAAAGTTTTCTTCTATAATTTTGTTGAAAATATTTTCTGGGCTCTGGAGCTTGGAGTTTTCTCCTTCATCCATTCATATTATTCTTAGATTTGGTCTTTTTTATAGTGTCCCAGATTTCTTGAGTGTTTTGTGTAAGGAACATTTTAGTTTTAATGCTTACTTTGATTGATGTATCAATAACTTCAATTATATCTTCCACACTTGATATTCTCTCTTCCATCTGTTGTATTCTGTTTGTGTTCCTTATGTCCGTCATTCCTGTTACCTTCCATATGTTTTCCAATTCGAGGATTGCCTCAGCTTGTGTTTCCTTTTTGCTTCTACTTCTTTCTTTAGCTCTTGAATAGTCTTAATCCATTCCTTCATCTATTTGGTTGTATTTTCTTGTAATTCTTTATGTGGCTTATTCAATTCCTTCTTCTGTTTGGATGTATTTTCACATAATTCTTTATAGGATTTATTTAAATTCTTCATCTCTTTGGATGTATTTTCCTGTGTTTCTTTGAGTGATTTATTTTCTTCCTTCAAAGCTTCTATCATTTTCATCACCTCAGAAATTAAAGTCTTTTTGTGCTTTGTGGGTGTTCATGTCTCCAGGACTTGTTGGGATAGGGTCACTGGTCTCTGGTGTTGCTATGTGGCTCTGAGTTTTGTTGAAAGTCTTCTTGCACTGTTTTCTAGGCATCTGGTAGTCCCCAGTGTTAGCAGGCCTAGAGGCTCCTCCACTGAGGTCACTTGGCTCCACATGGACCAGGAGCAACAAAAAGAGAGCTCCAATCCTAAGGTTGTTTGCTAAGGCTCCCCAGAGATCTCCTCAGGATTTTTGACAGTAGGTATCAGAGCCTACACTCAGCTCATCTCAGTTGTGTTCCCTGACTGTATCCCAGCTGGATCAGACAGGAAAGGAGTGGCCTGAAAGGTTTCCAAGCCCAAAGCAGCTCAAGTGTCCTTCAGTCCTTTTTGAGATGGCAGGGCTCTGCCTATCTGTTCTGTATTCCAGAAAGGCTAGGCCAGTAAGCAGCGGGGGGGCTGCAAGAGATTCAAGCTTGAAGCTTCTCAGGTACCCCACAGATCTTTTTGAGATGGCAGCAAATGTGAGTCTTGATCTGTGTCAGACTCAGTTCTGTCTATCTTCTCTGTGTCTCAGATTGACCTGGCTGGTAAGTATCTGGGGTGCTAAGAGGGACCAGAGCCCGAAACTGCTGGGGTGTTCTACAGGCCTTCTTGAGATGATAAGGCTCTGCTTATCTGCTCTGTTCCCCAGTTGGGCTAAGCCTGTAGGTTTCTGGCCAGCTGACAGAGTTTAGAGCCCAGAGCTGTTCATGGAATGGCAGCCAATGTGCAGTATGTCCTGAGTAGGTCTCTGCCCTCTGACCTAGATGGATCTGGCCAATGAGCTGCAGGTGGGTGGGGTGAGATAAGAGCCGGAAACTGTTAGCCGGATAACAGCTAATGTGGGCTGTGGCCTGTGCAGATTTCTCCTCAGCCTGTCTGCTTTGTGTCTTGGCTGTGTGAGAGCAGTATGCTTCAGGTAGGTGTGTGGAGACAGATCCAGGAAAGAATTTGCTCACAGGATTGTAGTAAATGAAGACTGTGGACAGCCCCTGGATTAAGCTCTGCTTGTATGCTCTATGTCACAGATGGCCCCAACTGCTAAGCAGCTTGGGACTGAGAGAAATTGGAACTCCAAGCTGCTTGGATGCTCCACAGGTCCTCTTAAGATGACAGGGCTCTGCCTATCTATTCTGTGACCTAGTTGTGCAAGGCTGGCATTAAGCTGGAAGGCTGAGAGATATCAGAGCCCAAAGATGCTTGTATGCTCCTCAGTCTTTCTCAGGAGTCAGTTAATGTGGATTGAGTCTGGTGCCTGGATTCAGCTCTGCCTGTCCACTCCTTGTCCAGGTTTCAGCAAGCAGTAGACAGGCGGTGAGAGCCCCAAGCTGCAGGGATATCACACAGTCTTTCTCAAGATGCCAGCTAATATGGGCTGTCCCTCAGGATTTTTCTATAGGTTATCTGAGTGGCCAGGGGTCCATGCTTCACACAGTATGGATCCCTCCCACCTGGGAATCAGCAGCACTTGTGTTTTGTTGACCTATGTTTCCTCTTTAGGTCACTGTGCAGTCCTGGTTGTCCTGGTAATCAGACGCAGTGTGTGATTGGCACCCCCTCTTGGATCTCTTCATAAAACATGTTTTATGAACTTTATTTCAAATGACATAAGATAGACTACTGAAGATAAATACTAAAAGATATCCTTTATCTGTGAGATCTGATAATATAAAATAGAGATAGCAAACTGAGTCTTAATTCTGTTAAGATTCCAGCCAATTTTTCCTGTCTTACTGTCTGCTTTCTGTCTTACTTACTGCACATAGTTATGTTTGGCTATTATAAAATTCAATGAATGGAAAACAATTTGTAACAGTGCATATATGATCACAGTTGCTCATTACTTAATATTTAACAATAATATTATATATTTCTTGTGTATATTTAGTAGTTAGTATATGATATTAATAAATTGTAACTAAATAGATAGATATAAAGACACAGAAAAAATAATTGTTGCTTTAGTTTTCATGTAACTAATATTATATGCTTCTCTGTATATTTTATATTATGCCTTGGGGTAATAATTTATTACAAATAAAAGGTAGTATTGGATCTCTGTCTCTTTCTCCCTCTCTCTGTCTTCTTGTCTCTGTCTCTATCTATCTATCTATCTATCTATCTATCTATCTATCTATCTATCTCCCCTTATGTCCCAGATTCTCTCTTTTTCCCTTGTTTCTCCCTTCCTTTCTCTATGCTCCTCTCCCTGCCCTCATGGCACTCACTCTCTCTATTCCTTACCCAGGTCTTCACTCCTCCTTTCCCATGATAGACCTCCTTTTACCAGAAGAAAAAGTAATATTAACATCAAAATAGGAAAAGAAACATACTTTATAAAACCACATGATTATCTCTCATGGAAAAATCAAGTTTGGCAGTTAAAGAGGCTATACAGTAATTCTGGAGAAAAAAATGAATATTCCAGTAGACTAGTAATGTTGACAAAATACCTTTTAAAGAGAATATTTTAGACCATTTTAATACATTAGAGTACATACTTAGTAATGTTCTGTAATTACACGATTCAAAATAGTGTTCTTTCTTTAGAGTTTCACACTTTAAAGTCTTACCTACTTTCTGTGTATTGCTGAAAGTGTTTTCTTTGTGATAGAATTTTTTAAAAATAAATTTTAAGATAACCTTACAAGGTCATTGTAATTTCTCACATTCTATGGACATGTAATCAAATATAACTAATTTTATTACTGGTATAATTATTCTGACAATCAAAGTGGAAAGAACAGAAGGGCAAAGGGATAATCTAACCCTAACCTCTTCTAACAACAACTTCTTATCCTGCATAAGTGCTCACATAGCTTAAACCATGACTTTTTAAATAAGAAAATAAACCAAGATTTTAAGTGTGACTTAAAAAAGCTTCTAGAATGAAAAGAGCTACATGTAAATTGCTAATTAACGTGAAAGTAAGGAGGACAATCTCTAGAGGACTGGAACTATTTCTCCAATTTTTAAGCTACATAGAAGAGTTGACATCTACTTCAGAATATATTATACCACTGGAATTACAATGTTAAAATATAGCCTATTTATCTATAAACAGGGTAATGTTAAAATAAAATAGTGTGTAAATGAGTTACAATAAAACTGAATAACAGTCAACAAATCTTACTAATGGAAATAATTAAAAGAATTATTACTTAAGATTAATTTATACCTAAATATTCTATTTTGTAAGCAAATTCAGTGCCAATTATTATCTAACACAGGTCATGGAATTAAGAGTCATTGAATATTCAACATGCATTCTACTTAATATTTTGTATATACAACAGTAATTTCTTTGGTATTGTATTTTATACTTTGGTCTTTTGAAACCTACTTTATTTGGGTTTCTTTGGTACCTCTTGGCTCCTTCCAACCCACCTATTTTAGATAGGAAATAAAAAAAGGTTATTATGGACAGTGGAGGTAGACCATTTAAGCCTCAGTTTCTTGGACTGAGTTTACCGTTCATCACCAGGATGCCAAGAGTCAACCATAAGATCAAACCAGCAATCTAGCAAACACAATGGCAACCATAGCAGCAACTTCAAAGGATTCTTTGGGACAATTCCCTCTAGAAATGGCTGGAAGTGAAGCAATGTGAAGCAAAGAAGCCAAGAGAAGTGGAGCAATTCAAAAGCACTCTCTTTGCTCATTGGCTAATTTTTACCCTCAGAGTCCAAACAGGTTGTTTTCCCACCAACAAAGACAATGCACCCACATGAGGTAGTTCCTTGCTGACAAAGATCATGAGTCTGTTTCCAGTGGACCTACTTTAAATGCCCTTTCTTGAGACAGTTTCACATCTCATACTTGCTACCAAGACAAAAATATGTTTACATCCACTAGACTATATTGAAAGCCTGATTGTAAATTTCTAACATGATTCGACCATCACAAATATGTACAAAGATAATCATATAAAGCATTTATAGAGACTTGATACCCTATGAGCATATACAGGGGGAGGAGGTCCCCCTCAGGAACATCATAGGGGAGGGGAATAGGGAGAAAATGGGAAGGAGGGAAGAATGGGAGGATACAAGGGATGGGATAACTATTGAAATGTAACAAGAATTAATTAATTAAAAAAAGCAAAAAAATTTAAAACAATAGGAAACATCAATATGCTATGTTCTGTATATAATTCTTGGTGTTAATATAGCTTTTAAACTCTTTTAGTTAAGTACTACACTTTCATTTACTCTTTAAGAATAAAATATAGATTCAAAATAATTAGAGAATAGCGGGTTACTTTAAAATATTTGCTAAAATTCCCTCCTGGAAATGACTAAATGTAGATCATATGATACATAATATAACACTTACTATATGTAGTTGCAACCTAAGAGAAGTAGGTAGTACCTCGTAGGCAGTGTTTACTGTGCTTCATCTAGTTTTATGAGCACCCAACAGTGACATAACTGAACCAAAAGAGAACAGACATGCCATCTGTGCAAAGCATATCTGTTACTTACCAGACTTCAGTTTTCCCAGTGTACATTCTATAATGTAAGTTAGAAACATTTACTGATAAATATATATTATATATAAAATAAATATTTGAAAATTAATAAAAGTAGAAATGATTGCAAATACATCTTTTTAGAATTAAAGTTACATGATGGGTCTGTCCTTTCTTCACTGCCTGACTGTACAAGTCAGTATTGTAGGACCAAGTTGTGTAGGTGATAGTGATACTGCCTTTAACTCTATACTTCTGTAGTATAACTGGGAATCTGGGATGTGACTCCTACAACAGTTTTTTATTATTTTTTGTTTTGTTTCATTTTTTCAGGTTTGCTTTGGCTATCCTGGCCATTTGGAGGGAAACCAACACCGCCGTTTTGGACATAAACACAGCAGGATTTGCAGTAGAAACTAAAATAGAACAGCAGTGGAATAGCACTAAAATATTGTCATCATTTAGGCCATAGATATTACACAGCAAAAATATGCTTATACTATATCTGTTTTATATGATTGTTTCCTTATTTTCCTCTCTATATTAAGAAATATAAAATTTAACAGTATAACTTTCTTTTTACTTATTTATTAATTTTTATTAATATTTTCCTTTTTAAAATATTCACTTATATTATTATGCATATATACTATAAATTACCTACAGCAAAACGAACCATGAAATAATCAGGAACTATGTAAATGTTACATTCACATAGTCTTTTGGTTATTTGTATTTGGCAACCTTGAAGAAAACCTTTCCTATCATGGTGTGCCTAAAATTTTGAATGATAATCAACATCTATCATATCTCATCTTTATCATATCAAAACACCTATCTAGACTTAAAAATATCTTAACCTCCAAAAAATTAAGCTTAACTGTAAAACCAAACATTCTGGTCTTCAACTCCATCAGAGACTTGAGAAGGAATATAATTATTTATCTGAGTAGACAAAGTGCAGGTTAGCAGTCTCCAGAATGAGAAAAGGACAAAGACAGTTTGCTACCTGAACAGTCACTCAAAACTCTCTATAACGTTGGAGCATCATCTTCAGCCTTCTGGTCCACTATGTCTGACAGACATGTTTCGGAGGCAGGACCTACTGAGGACTTGCTTACACTGTTTTGGTAGAGTTTGGCCATTGACTCTGCCTGCATCCAAGCTTGCATATTTTGGGGCAGAATTCTCTCAGTGACAGAAACAGGGACTTTTTTTCCCAGTGGCTGGTTTGCCACATTTGAAGCCATCTCCATAAGGAAGTTCTTTGATGCTGATCAATCTTCTTTGAGGTAGGCTGTGTGTTGCCAGAAGTTAACCTGTCTTATTGTAAAAGAATCTTTAAAGTAACAAAAACAACTTTAAATGACATATTCTGTATTTCTATGAAGGTTTTGAAGACCGTATCTAACTGTTTTATCTTATCTATCTGTAGAATCATATATATGTCTCCTAAATCTAGGATATATATTTTTGTAATAAAAATAGACTAGTAATTGACATAACCATTATTTGATCAACTAACAACTAACTTATATTACTTAATCATCCTAATCAGCCAACAATAGCACTTTGAGGGTATTATAAATAAACCTTGTATTATAGTTGAATTGTACTGGAACAATACTTCATATTACAGTAGAAATATACATAATGTGTGTGAAGAATAATCTTAAATTTGAATTCTATATCGCTATATCAAAATTAAACTTTTTTGCATCAATATACAAAATTCTATACCAGAGCATTAAAAATAACCTTGTGAGTAACAATTAAGGAATTGAGTTGAGGAGTAGATTCAATAATCTACTTTTTGTCCTATTATTCCTATGTATTTGTATATTTCCCCTTCTTTCTTTCAACCCCTATCTCCAAACCTAAGAAAGAAAGATAAAGGAAAAGAGAGAAATCCTTGAGTTTTTCTTTTATTCTTAAGGAGAATGAACATTCTGGAGCCCTCACACATGCCTGTCTTGTTGCTAATTTATTACCTTAGTTATTTTTAAGGATCAAAATAAACCCAATAATAGTATGTAAAAATGTATTCTATTTTATTTGTAAGAAATGATAGATAACTTGGTAATTAAATTTTTTTCTCATTTCCTATGAATGTGAATTTTCCGTCTAAGTGAGTACATATACTCACTTAATGCATGTTAAGTAATTGAAATTTCTGTATTTTAAGTCTCTTTTTAGAAACAATAATGAAAATAGATTGATGGCCAAGTTTAGTGGTGGAGTGCCAGAGTTCATTTTAGCTTCCTATGCTTTTAAGAACTAAGTCCCTCACTGAAGCTCACATCAATCTAATAGGCTTTGTTTACTAGGAATGTCAATTAGAGGACCCTAGGCAAAGTTTTTATAAACCCAACCTGCTGCAAATTAATGGGGAAATGTATTCAGGCAATCAAACTCACTCTGGGATGGGCAATTTCTTTTTAATATATGAAGTGTGTAGGGCTCTCTATGGAGAGAATTATTGAAAAGACCATTGGATAAGTAGTATAATCTCAGAGAGAAATGATGATGAATCTCAACATGCCGACAGAGAACAAAGGTGTTTTCTTTGAAATGTGCAGGAAACATCATTCTTTCATGAATGTGTTTGTTTTTTATATATGCCAGTTAAGTAAACACACACTTTGTTGACTATAGTTGGGAAGTTGGCAGAATAATAATAGGAAAGGTGTTCTAATTCTGTCTGGCAATAGAGATAAAAAAAAGAAGACGCTTGTTTTTAATGCAAATAAAAACGAAAAGAAAGACAGTAAAGAAATGGAAAATTGGTGGCTTCTGCATTTATTGTAAAATTGACATCGACATGCAAGGCCATGTGAATAAACAGAAGTTAGTGGGGACACTTACTGTGGATGGTTAAGTCCAAAGACTGAGAAGATAATTATAAGGTTGGACAAAAACTTTACGCATGATTGGTTAAAAATTCATACAAGAATCTTTGATATAGGAAATAATATTTGAGGATGAGCAACATAAAATTAGGACAAGATATTCTCATCTCTAACTCAATTAAAACATGAGAAGTGAAAGGGAGTTGTTTTTATTTGTGAAATGAAAGGAAAGGTAACATGCAAAGCAGGATACTATTTTCAGTTTAATGCTAGGCATCAGAGAATGATCACACTGAACAGCTGATGGTAGAGACATATAGAATAGAATAGTTGTTTCTACATCTAAGGATGTTTCCTGAAAGGAAAGATATTCCCCTGAAAACATAATTAAAGTTAAGAAATTAGGAATATTAATCTCTATTATGTAAATGTTTCCTATTTGATTATATGATTGTTTAAATGCAAAAGAATTTTGGTGGATGAGATAAGAGGTAATTTAACCATAAAGAGTTATAAAAATATGTTACTTGTTTGTATTTACAAGGAATTGACTGCATGGGGAGTCTATAAAGGCAGCAAAAAGGGAAGATTCAAATGACTCTAGCACCTTCTAGAAAAATCTTAACCCTACCATGACTACCTAACTTTAGGACTTGGGCCATAAAATATGTAAAGTCTTAAATTTAGCCTGTATAAGTCACCAAATTCATGGTTCTCTATTACAACTTCCGTGGAAAAATAATAAATAAGGGACTGTAACACAGAAGGCAGGTAGCCAGGTAATTAAGAAAAAAGAAATATCAAAGCCTGCTTGATAAAGATGATGTTAGAATTATCAAAATGAAAGCACATAAACTTCTAAATACAGTTCCTGGAACACAGGTTCTAGGAAGTATTTATTACTTGATTTATTTAATCAATTGCAAGTATGAGTCTAGCATTGAACTACGTGTTGATAGAATGAGGAAAATTTATATATGTTTTTTCTCACATAATGTATACTTACTTTTCTGAAAATAGAATTAATTTATTCTAGGAATTATATATTCCTCTAGTAAAATAAATAAAACATGATCAACCATATGCAATGATTTTATTTTTTAAATTGATAAATTGTAGTCATTTTATTTTTTAAAATTTGTTCGCTTTATATCCTGATTATGTAGCCCCTACCGTCAACACCTCCAATCCCACCTTCCCTCCTTCATATCCTCTTTCTCCCTCCTGTAGTCCTCAGATGGGGGAGAATTCCTGCCCAAATATCTGACTTCACCCTATAAGTCTCATCCTAGCTGTTTGTATACTCTTCCTCTGTTGCTTGTCAAGGACACCCGGCCATGGGGAAGTGATTAATGTGGGGTGGGGGGTAGAGTCCATATCACAAGTAGTTCTACCTCCCCAGACTGTGGGACCCACAATGAGACTGTGATGCCTCTTTATAACATCTGAGAAGAGGGTTTAAGTCCTCACCATGCATGGTCCCTGGTTGGTGCATCAGTCTCTGTATTGTTGTGTGGTTATCCTGTTATGTGGCCAATAACCACTTATGAGTGAGTACATACCATGTGTGTCTTTCTGGGTCTGGGTTACCTCACTGTAGCTTTCTTATGCTCTCAAGTTTATTCATATATTTTACAAGCTGTTATGAAAACAGATATTTAACATCAAAGCAACATGTATGAAATATTTTAATCATGTGCTAATATTTTTATCTATATATGTTCATATACTTTTGTGTATACGTGTGTACACATATGCACCTATAAAAGATCAATTGTATCATATGGTAAAAGCAAACAGCACCTGTTCTTTTTATCATTCTGTTTTTACCAATATCCAGAGAGGTGACAGACATGTTGCAAGCATCATTAGGTAATGGAAGCTAGTCACATTATTAGCAGTGGAGTCTGTTAAGTGACCCAATTATTTGTGGAGTTACCATGGCTTCACAATTAAAGAGAAACACTAAAATCAAGGAAGTGTTTCTTAGTAATTTGTGGAGGATCAATTTAATTGTCCTTGGCTGCTCAGTGATACTGAGATTCAATAAATAGTTCATTTGGAGGGAACATGCTGATGAGTGAAAGCAGCAGAAAACAATACGTCACTGTGAGGTCATTGTCCTGCTTTCCTCAGGGAAAATGCTAATACAGTAAGGCTAAATTAAATGTCTCAACTTGGAAAAACCTGTAAATATATACATTTAAGAATAAAATCTTCATAATCTGTCTAAGTACACAGCTGTTTGTGTTGAACAACAATTATGTTACACACATTTGGTAGTGTCAAAACGTGGGTGTGTTAAGAACAATTGCTACATCAAATAACAAGCAAAGTCATTCTAATGACCTTAGTGGTTTGCGGTGTGTGAAAAACTACTTAAGAGTTCAATAAATTTATAGTGCTCAAGAACTGTGTTGGAAATAAAGTCAAATGTATAACTGACATCTTTAAAGAATGGAAAGAAACAATAGGATGGTGGATGGGGGCAGTGATTGAAGAGGACATTAAATTCTGTTACTCCTTTAAAGAAATTGGCTCAGTTCTTTCAAGATGGAACCACAATCTCCACTATTATTTTTCTTTTAGATTTTCATTTATTCCTTTCATTTTTAATAGTAGTATATTCTAATGAAATTAATTTGTTAAGGACAAAATAAAGGAAGCAAGTATATTAGGACATTGTCAAACACAATTTTACACTTTATGTTTTTCATTCTTTTCTATAGTAGCTTATTTTGGAAGAATTTAAGTTTCCTTAAAATTTATTATTACAACATGATGTATTGATACATGAATATTATTCAATGACTAAATCAAACATACATCATTTGGCATTCTTTATTAATTGAGAGAAGTATTAAAATTCTATATATTAACAATTTTCTATATTCAACATATTGTTAAATTCTATTCAGCAGCCTTTTTAATAAAACACTTGATTAAAGCAAAACTAAACTATTTTTGTGGTCGTGTATGTTTAATAACTGTTGTGTAAACTATTCCCAATAGTGACAATTGAAAAATATTTCTTCATGTTACTTTTGAGTAAACTTCATTCTTCATATTGAACTAACCGCATCCCATTTTTAAATGTTCAATACAAAATGACAATCACTAAAATATGTGTGCTAGTAACATTCTATTGCTCATATGAGTTGCACTTGTGTATTCAGGAATATATATATTATATATATATATGTATATATATATATGAACAATTAATACAAAAGAGGGCATGAATTTGAAAGATCAATGGAGTTCTATGTTAGAAAATTTAGAGGAAAGGAAAAGAAACTTGAAGATGATGTAATTTTATTATAATCTCAAATAATAAGGAAAAGCAGAGAGTCTTGGATGTGGTCCATTAAAGCAAGAATATATATGGATACACACACACACACACACACACACACACACACACACACACACACATATATAGTCAAAAAAAACCTCAGAGTTTGGCATGCTAACAAAAAAGAAAACCTTAATTGACGCACATTCGATAAAATCTCAGTCTTCAGCATCACCCTGTTGCCTCAAGAGTGTTGTTTCCCACTTGTTTTTCTCCTATCAATCTGTGGTTGATTGGTTTCACAAATATATTGCTTCTGTGCTTTGTAACTTCTGTTATTAATACTAACTCTTACCTTGCATCTCAGTGAGCATCTATTCAGTTAGAACAGTCATTCTGAAGCTGTGTTCGAAGTTAGATACTTCCACTAAAAATTACCTTTTTATACACTCTTGCAGTATGTAAAGAAAAAAGAAAAATTATAACAAATTTGAAAAGAGAAAATTTTTTACTCTTGTATTTTTCTCATTTTAATGTCTCTCATGCTGTTATGCCTGCACTCTCTCCTTATCTTTACTAAATAAATCCAACACCTTTGATCTCCTTTGTAATTGTTCTACTATAGGCAAACTCTTACAAATAAAATTTACCCCTGATACTTGTTAACAGAAATGCAAATGCCTCACATATCTTTCTGTATATATTTTATATTTATAAAAATATAGTGTATTTGCTTATTTTTCAAAATTTATTATAAATTATTTTATTTTAAATTATTGTTAAATTATATATACATAATATACTAGATCATATAACTTAGTAGAATAGGGCAGATTAAAGGAATGGTTCTGTTCAAATCTATGGTTTATAATAATTGTGATAACTACATGCTTAGCAGCTTAATTTATCATTTTGATTATTTTCATAGTACTGATATACAACCAACTCTCACAATGCTTATGGACTTTGAAAAAACGTGGTGCTTCAGAGAACTTTATAGAAAACTCAAGACTTTGCAAGGATTTACCTTGTATCATTTTTTGTGGGTTTTTGTTTTGGTGTGTGTGTGTGTACTATTTTTTTCTCATAAATACCTTAAGATGTGCAGCTATCACATCTGACATTTTGAGATACTGATGTTTTGGGTGGGTATGATACTTCTGTTGGCTTTTATATTAAGTTAACAGAAACTGCTTTTCCAAATTCTAAATCCCTTCTGCGTGTAATTCAAATTCACAATCATATTCAATGTGTTTGAAATAGCCCTGCTTCCAATAAGGTATAATAACAGCAAAAGCATCCACAAATTTATATTTTTAAACCAGATAACTGGTTCATGATGTTGAAATAATAGGTTTCTTATTGAAATATCTTATGTTGTCATATTGGTGATTCCTTAAGGAGATCAATACAGTATTTTATTTTGTTTATCTTTTTGAGGCTCCATAAATGAGAAAGTTAATTTTCTTAAAATATGATTCAATAATTGAGAACTATTCAAATAAATGCCAAATACACAAACGTATCTTCTTGTTTATGTACTAACAAAAGTTATGGAACTTGTGATTGTTTAGCATGGAGTCGGAGGAAAACAAACCTCAAACTGATGAAATGCACAGGAGACTGCTAACTATTGCAAAAATTTTACAAGCATTAATTCAATTCCTCTCATCCAAAAAGCAGGAAAAGCAAATATGAACTATAAGAAAAGAAAATTAGCTCTCTACACATTGTTATAAGCATTCATTTTTTTCTATTCCTCTTCTATTATATTACACAAGTTAATTTTACTATACAGATATTACTATTTAATTTGAATTGGAAGTAAATACAATTTACTGTGGTGGAAAAATATAAATTGAGAGACAATTATTTGGCTTAATAGCAGCTGTTTATATATTTAAGAAAAGTTAAAGACAGCCCACAAAAGGGTGTTAGAGAGCCAACGATTGTGAACTTCCTGACATGGGTGCTAGGAGTCAAGTTTTGCTCCTGTGAAAAAGAGTAAGTGGGTCCCTCTTAACCAGTAGGCCAATTCTTTAAACCCTGATTTAAAGTTGCGGTGTGAGGTATATTAGCCTTTGACTGTTAATTTTGGTAACTCGCATGCTAAGGAAGAATAAAACTATTGTCTTTTTATTCATGGGGTGGTTTCGAGATACGCTATAGAATATAACAAGAAGTCTTTGGAAATCTGAAAAGTAAAAGTTATATTTAATTATTTTTAGGACAAAATAATTTGTCTTTTATATATTTCAGTGATAAACTTTGAAGTAACTATTCCTGTTCTTCTTTTATATAAGTACATAGATTTCTAAGTAAGTCATCCAATGTTTTGTTGTTGATAGTGGCATTGGATTGTCCATGCATTTGACGACAAATCTGTATAGTGTTTCTTCACTGAAGCATTTGTACCTTGGCCTAAAGTCTGGTGATGTGGCTTCACATATACTACAGCACACCTTTCATTACTCGTCGGAGTATGAACTGCTAAGAGTTATATGTCAGAGTCCCATCTTTTCTCTCTGTCTGCTACCAACCTAGACTACTTTCATGGCATTCAACAGATATTGAGCTAATCTAAATATATTAATTAGATATCAGGGAGTTTGTTTCCCTTACATTATATGATTTTGTTCAATTATATCAAAAGCTTAGTTCATAATAAGAATGTCTCTGATGTTATAAATCATAGCGATGAACCATTTAGTTCAACAAAAGATCTGATATTCTCCAAAATCTATAAAAACATTCGCTGTATTAACATAATTGTGTTTCTGAATTTCAGCCAATCGTATTATATTGCTTAAACTCTTGTGACAGACTGACATTCTAAGAATTCACTCACTTTAAAATCATTGAGGTTTTCTCATTATACTACAGTAATTTTAATAAGTTAGTTGAAATGAAGAGGTAAGCTTATAGTCATCCCCCAGTATTCTCAAATATCTGTTATAAAATTTAAAATGTAATATAAAGATGCTTTATTCAATATGAATAAGATTAGGGCTCCTTTACAATCTCCTTTATATATATCTTCTGAGAATGTAACATTGTTAAAATGAACCAACAATGAAATGATTAGTGTTACAAGTAATTGAATTTTTTGACAAATAATTTAATAAGTCACAAGGTAAAATATATGACCACTCAGTTTATAGATAACACTTATTAAGGGCTAGACTTCTATCTACCTGTGCTATAACCTGCCTTTTGACACACCTTTATGTCTCTAAAGATTAGAATTCCATTATATATATATATATATATATATATATATATATATATATATATATATATATATATAATATGTCTCTGTCTCTATCATCTCTATCTCTACCTTTATAATCTCTGCCTATATTTCTATTTTTTATATCTCTATCATCTCTCTCTGTCTCTATATCTATCTCTATACTTTCTACCCATACCTGGAACAAATTAGCTATCCTTATCCCATTTTCCTGGGAAGTTTGGAAGCTGAGTCTCAACTAAATTTTGTTCCGAACCATAGAGAGGAAGTGACATTATTCAAATTATATATCCTCCCAGTTGCTTTAAGAGGATATTCTGATGCTAACTTAAAAGAAATTAAAGAAAAAGGGACGCATAAAGGGGAAGAGAGGAGAAAAAGAGGGAAAAGAACCCGTGTTACAAAGCAGTAAAGGATTAGGTTATATATAAATTATCTTAAAAGAATCTCCATTCGTGATCTTCAGACCAGGGTGGGGTGTAAATTGTATCTACCATATCCGCAAATGTGTGGATACCGTGTTTAAAATAGTTTTACATCATGAACGTGTATGATAATAGATTCTGCTTTGATATCTATTCGAGCTATGTTAAGTGGATTCATGTAAGAGTTTTTGTTTTAAAAGAGTATATATTTACTATTTCTGAGTCTGTGAACAGATGTTCTACCAACATTTATAAATCTATAACAGCGTCATGATCTACACGATGCCCAGTTGAGATGTATGCGGAATTTTACAATGGAATCCTGAGCACTGTACCTACTAAACTTCATTTGGACCTCTCAAGATCAGTACTGTGGTGGTTTTCATACACTTCATCAATAGAGTTACTAGACTCATAGGAGAGTGTTTTAGTCTCTTCTTTCTTTTTGTCCTTTTCTTTTTTCTTTATTTCCTTTTTAAAAGATTTTTTTGTTGTTGTTTTTTGTTTTTTGGCTTTGGTTTTTTAAGACAGGGTTTCTCTGTGCAGCCTTATCTGTCATCAACTTACTCTGTAGACCAAGATGACCTGGATCTCATAGAGATCTGGTAGGAGCCATGTTACTTCTCTTGAGAAAACTTGAGTCTTCTGTGAGTGGTTTCCTTGCGGCAAGGCCCTTGGAGCTTTTCTCCCACTTGACAAGACCAGTGGGACTGATATCCAGAATGACTTTTGAGAAAAACACATGAGTCTTCTGTGAGGCAAGGCCCTTGGAGTTCTTCTTCCACTTGACGAGATCCAGTAGGAATGATTCCCAGAATGACTTATGTCAACCCTTGAGAGGTGGAGCAATGATTCCTGCTTATGATCCCTGTTTGTTTATTAAAATTCACGTAAAGACATGATTGGCTAACACCTTTATAATAAATATTCTTTAGTAGATGGTCTTTAATATTAATAAAATATATGAGGAGGGAGATGTGCTTGGAAAGGTCAACTACTTCTTCTGAGGAACAGAGTATGCTAATGCATTAGAGGGAGGGAATGGGCAACACCAAGAGAAGATGGATCCCGGAGAGACAGGACCTACTGAGAGGAGGACCTAAAGGTCAAAAGTGGAGAGTTCATTCTTAGGTCAAGACGTCAAGTTAACTTAACTTCAGGACAAAGCTAGTATTTAAAAATTTGTCTTGATCTTAAAGAAATTGGATAGATTCAGTCCCACCTTGGACAAGGAAGAAAATAGTATTGGATAATGACAAATGATAATTATTTCTGCTTAATGAGTAAGTTGTAATAGAGTAGGACCATATTATATAATTACATAAAATTGGCTTATAAACATAATATATATTAGGAATATATTGACTCAAATTGGCTTATAAACTTAATACTTATTATGAATATATTGATTCAGATTACAATAAGATGTAAAAGTTATTTTTACTATTAGAGACTTATTCTAGGGCATTAATTGTTTTTACTTTAAAACAGCATGTTTACTTCCAGCCTACATTCAAACCAAACTGGTTGAGCCTGGCTAGATATAATCATTTAGTTTGCAATACTTAGGTGTATTTAGTTACAACATAATCATTTGGATTATAATACAATATTGCTTAGATATGGACAAAGGTCAATCACTAACTAAAAGAGAACATGAGAAACTTAATACTGATATTTTGGATAATAATTATAGGTTAATTTGATATTTAAATGTGTAATACTTCTAAATTCTGTATAAATAAATACAGCTGAAGCTATTCAAACTTCCTCAAACTGCAACAAGTGGTCAGAATTTTCCCTTTCGCTGACTCCACATTTCCATCCAGGGTTACTGAACTCACTGGATACAGTCTCCAGCAGATATCTGCATGCCTCTGCCATATGATTTCTGGGATTAAAGGCATGTGCCACCAGAACCTGGCTATTATGTCCCTTTTTGAACTCCACACAGGAACCCATGAATTGCATAAAACTCCTTCCTAATGCAATGCATGTGATATAAAGAACCTATCTAGATTATGCAGAATTTCTCAAAGCACAATGTTATCCCCAAGAAATAGAAAAATATTGGAAAACACAGTATTCTGTAGTTTACTATGCATGAGTCTAAGGTTTTCTTGATGGAATTGTCAGTCACAATGGATGACAGATTTATGTGGGCTGTAGAATGATTAATATTATATTTGCTACAAATCAATGTCAAGTCACTTGGGTAGGTGTAGAAATGATTTTCAGGTAGACAAGTTCAAGGACTTGTCACTACCAAAAGAAAGCAATGGAAAACTGATTCTCAGAAAAAAGATTTGAAAAGGTTGATTGGATTCAAACTTGTATAACTTTCAGGAAAACATGCTGCTTCATTAAAGGCTCCTGGTTGTTATGTGTCTCATCTACAGAGGAGCTTAAAGGCAAAAGGTCAAGGTTTATGTTTTGATTTAAAGCCATAAGTTCACAGAATAGACTACATGGATAAAAATCTAGAATTTATTACTGAGCAGCTTTTATCCTACACTTACTTATCTCTGTGTCTGCTCATCATATATGATTCAAATGCATAGTTTTTCTATAGTGTTGGTTTGTTAGGGATAAAGGAGCTGTGAAAATAGATGGAAAGAAATGTATATAAATGTGAATTGTTATTTCTAGTTCCCTTAAGCTTCATGAAACACATAGTGAACAATCTTGAAATTATCATGAAGCAGTTTCATATTTAGACAGGAGATTTATTCTATTTCTATTATTTACTTAATTCAAAGTATTTTCCAGTATGCCAACATGGGTCAACACTGGTACTCAAAAGTCACACAATGGTACCATATCAATGTTCATCTTCTCAAAATGATCACTTTGTAAAGAAAAGGCAATTGCTAAGAGAGGGAGCATTTTATTTTCCAGATATCACATATTACATTTAAAACAATAGAAAAATATTATCAAGAAATATTGTGTAAATGATAGACTATAAAACTATCTTAGCTAAACGGTAATCATGAAGGCTCACACATTAACAATTTAGTGAGCAAACACAAGGCATTACAAGATATAAGGTCTTAGATGGCAAGATTCAAATGTATCATTTTTCCAGGCAGAAGGTTTGTAGTTTATATTTAGAGTTCTTCATGAGAAAGGAATGTTTCAAATTTTCAATGACAAATTACATTTTTGCCTGACAAGGAACACATACCTTGTAGCCATGTGTTGTGTTCCTAAACATAATTTTACAAAAAAAAAAAAAAAACTCAAGAAAGTCTGTTCGTAATTATCAATAGACAAAGTGACATTGTTACTCATGTAACCATGCAATTAATTGAAACTGTGTAATAGAATGTGTAATAATAATAAAAAAAAGAAATCTCACAGGAGAATATCAAGCATGCACAACACTGTCATTATTGCTAATTCCTAAACTATCTTGGCATATAATACCCACAATTTCAGTAGATAATTGCATAAGAAAAATTAATGAGCCTTGTTTGTAGAGTTGCCACCATGCTTTGGGTATTAAGGATATTTTATGAACATCTACAGCCTTAATTGCTGTAAACTTTTGTGTTGGTATTACTCTTATTATTTTATAAAGAAGCTATGTAAAAGAATCAGGTCTGTCTCATATTTGGGGCTTAATTTATATGCTGCTAAAATTATACTATCACAGAATATAAAATTTATAGGGAAATACTGTTAATTGCTTGATATATTTGTTTTTTTATATATTTGAATTATATGACACACCTCAGGATCACTTGTCATGATTTACTGTAGTTTCTATTTTAACATGATTCTAGGCAATACTAATATCAAACAAAACATAAAGAATACTGTTTTATTGACTAGCAAAGTCCATTACTTCTGTTTCTACCACCAAGTCACATATAGTTACAAAATTCAGATTAAGTATTGAGCTTTGGAGAGGTCTCTAATTTAAATAATAAAGAATATGCATTGCCTTAAATAATGACCTAATTCATTTTAGAGATATAAATAATGTACTTATGTAGTCAATACACAAATATGTTATTTATGAATCAATTTCAAGCCATGTTTGTTGAATCATGCCAGGTTTAATCAAGGAAGTTACAAGTTTTAGGACATAGTGAAACTCAGTTTTAACTGGGCTACAAGATAAAACCCCATTTCCGAAAATCTAAACTAATCCAAGAATAGTTTTCCGAAGATATATTTCTATTCTATATTGACAATGGAGCCTCTCTTTTTTTATTTTTTTATTTTTTATTATTTTATTCTTGTTACATCTCAATGGTTATCCCATCCCTTGTATCCTCCCATTCTTCCCTCCCTCCCATTTCCCCCTTATTCCTCTCCCCTATGACTGCTCCTGAGGGGGATTTCCTCCCCCTGTATATGCTCATAGGGTATCATATGGAATGGAGCTTCTCTTGTTGCCAAAACATAAATTGAGAAAAGAAGGGATATGTTTTTGTAAGACTGTTTTTTCTAACAAGCTCTACTTTATTATTTATATACTATTTTATGTTCAGTCATTAAAATTATCAAAGCTTAGTTGCCCTGTGCATAATAAACACTGAGTAAGTATAGCATGAAAAATTATAAAAATATTATAAGGTTATCAGATTAAGTTTTGGACAAACTTCATATTAAATATACTCTAATATTGTTATATTTTATATGATTAAGTTGCAAATATGATCCTGAAGATCATTATTATTAAGTTAATAATTTGGTGGGTGACTGTACAGGCTGGAAGTGTAGGCATAAGATACATTTGTGTAGAGTTGAGTCCGGAGTTATCGAGGATCGCTAAGCATGAGACATAAAGAATAGCTATCTAGGCCAAGTATATTTTCTATATTTTTAATATTATACTAGCTCTATCTAGTGGTCACATACAAAAATTACACTAAATTAATAATTATAAGTTAATATTTTAATCTACAACATATTGAAGTCTAATAAATTGATTAAAATAATTAAAATATACTAAAATTATATCACATGTCATTTCTTTGTATAATATTTTTTTTGGCAAGGGATAATATTAGTTGTGCCCCAAAATATTTAGCATAATATCTACTCTTGGTCTGAGCATAGGGTACTTTTTCCACAGAAGGAATGTTTAACAGAAGACTCCTGAGACTTACAGATAGTATATAAGCAAAAGCTGATCAAAAGCGATGATAAAAACATGTGTTTCCAACAGTGCCAATTCTTTTCTCCTTCAATGAGTTCATGAAAGAAATAATTATTAAATATGTTTCATATTAAGATGTTTTATGTCTAGATAGATGTTTAAGTTGCTAAAGATGAGGTATGATAGATAGGGATTTACATCTGAAATTTTAGATGCATCAAGATAGAAAAGATGTTTTCTTCAAGGCTGCCAAATACAGATAGTGAAAACACTAGGAATGTAACATTTATATACTTCCTGATTGATTCATGGTTCTTCTTGATGTAGATAGTTTATCATATATGTTTGTAATAATATAATTGTAGATGTAGAAAAGAAAAATAATAAAACAAATAAGTAAACAAAATTGGTTCAAGTTTTGATTTCAGCTTGGGCATTGATTCTGGTATATATTGTAAAATTCTGTAAATTGTAAAATATTGAAAAATAAAAATCTCCTCCCGCACTTTATGGTCATAGGCTATTAAGTCTTATCTTCTTAGCCTGCTTATTCTTTCTTTGAGTGCCACCAGTCCTCCCCACCAAGGGAGGTCGTCAAATATGGGGCACCAGAGTTCATGTCTGAGTTAGTCCCCACTCTCCACAAAACTGTGAAGAATGTCATGTCCATTGTCTAGATCAGCATAGGGGTTTGATATTTACTACTTGTTTTGTCCTTGCTTAGTGCAATAGTTTGAGAAGACACCCCTGGGCCCCAATCCACCCATCATGATGTTCTTCTTGTAGGTTTCTAGGACCCTCTGGGTCCTTCTATATCCCCATCTCCTATATATCTTTTACCTAGAGTCTCAGTAGGATGTCTTCACAGCTATCCCAATCTTGTGGTAAGTGAAGACTTTCATGGGACATGCCTTTTGGACTAGTTCCCAATTATAAGTGAGTATAGGCCATGTGAGTCTTTCTGCTTCTGGGTTAACTCACTCAGTATGATCCTTTCTAGTTTCATCCATTTGTCCACAAATTTCGGGCTTTCCTTGTTTTTAATAGCTGAGTAGTATTCCATAGTGCAAATGCACCACAGTTTCTTTATCCATTCTTCTACGGAGGAGCGCTTGGGCTGTTTCCAAGTTCTGGCTATTATGAATAAGGCTGCTATGAACATGGTTGAGCATGTCCTTGTTGTGTGGTGAAGCATTTTCTGGGTATATTCCAAGGAGTGGAATAGCTGGATCTTGAGTAAGATATATTCCCTGTTTTCTAAGAAAGCACTAGATAGATTTCCAAAATGGTTGTACAAGTTTGCATTCCTACTAGCAATGAAGAAGTGTCCATCTTTTTCCACATCTTTTCCAGCATGTGGTGTCACTTGAATTGCTTATCTTAGCCATTCTGATGGGTATAAGATGGAATCTCAGAGTCATTTTGATTTGCATTTCTCTGATGACTAAAGATTTTAAGCATTTCTTTAAGTGTTTCTCAGCCATTCGATATTCCTCTGTTGAGAATTCTCTGTTTAGTTCTGAGCCCCATTTCTCACTTGGGTTATTTTGTTTGGTGGTGTTTAATATCTTGAGTTCTTTATATACTTTTGATATTAGGCCTTTGTCAGACATAGGTTTGGTGAAGATCATTTCCCAGTCTGTAGGCTGTCGCTTGCTTAGCTAGCTTAAAAAAAAAGTGATGATATGTGAATCTCATACCATGCACCCCAGTCTCACTAATCGCCCTGTCCCTTCATATCTATCTTCTAGCCTATTAACCACCCCTCTTTTGAAAACAAAACAAAATCATAAGAACAAAAATGTCCCCCTGTGGAAGCTGCAGTATGTCACAGTGAGTCTCAAGGTATAGCTTTTTTTTTTTTTTAAACCAAACAGCAGCTTTTCTTGCAAATGCTCACTGCAATAAGCCATTAGTGTCGATTGAGTCCTATGGCTTCTGCTCCACTATCAATACAGTATTCTTACCAGGACTGCTCTCAGATATTCTATTGTTACCCTGTGTGTCCTCGAGATCTTGTAACTTTAGAACTGCAGGACCAGTTCCTTCGCACACTCACCACTTTGTGTATGGGGTGGATGTTGGTGTGGTTGAACTCAGAGCCCTGGATGTAAGCTTGGCTGTAAGCTGAGTTGGGCAGTCCATCATTTCTCCAGTGATAACATCACTAGGGCCAGCTCTCCAGCATTGTGGGCTCTCAGTGTTCCTGCCACCAGGGCTAGTTGCATTTCTGTGCTGTCCAGTGATGGTGCATGGCCACTCTCCCACATACTGCTGCTGGTTCTCACAACCTCCTGGCCAATTCTCTTGCTTGTCACAGGAGAGAAGAGGTAGCAGTTGGGAGGGACTCACCTTCAGACAGCACTGTAGACAGTGGGCTGAACTTTGCTGCATCATTTACCATGTAACAGTCGCTCACGTACATGCCCACAAAGTGTCCTGGAAAAGAAAATCACTCAGTGAGATTCTTTACAGGTGATTCTAGGATGGGTTAATATGAGAGTTAAAGCTAACTGGGACAATGGTATTAGGAATATCACCCATCACTTCACTAGTTTATTGTATACTATTTTCTATGATATGAGAATAAATTTGAATGAATTTTCAAGAACAAATGATGCCAATTAGAGTAGTGTGAAGTTTAAGTGTCTTTATTGGAGTTCTAGTCTTGTTAGTTATATGTCATATTCTATATTTTCTGTGACAAATCCTCTATCCTATCCACATATCATTCTTTGCATTCCTTAAGCAATCAAAATATTCAAGTTATCAATTAAATTATCTAATATTGCCATGATGGTGGGTACATGTAAAAGATAAACAAATTGCTATCCTATACCTGCGTATCAGTGATCCCCTGGTTTGTATTCTCTTACAGTATAATTTTAAGTAACTATTCCCTGAAAAACATTAACAAGCTCACAGGAAACATGTTAAAAAAAACCCACCAAAATTAAAACCCTGGTATTAGTCACTACAAGGAAGAAGAATACAATTAAAAGATTTATTGTAATGTCTTTTAAGTTAAGTAAACTTACAGAAATGCTACAAGGTGATTCTATCACTATTTCTGCAACTTACTTTTCTATCTTGTTTCATTAGAATCTCTACCATGTGTGAACAAACTGTGTCATAGATACTTGAAATTTGGTTTTAAAATGGGGTTACAATAATAATGTCTTTTTAAACATTGATAAAGGAACCACTGTATTATTTGGAAAGCTTTGTATTCAGGAACTTTGTATTGTCTTATTGATGCTATTTACATCTAATATTACTTCAGAATTAAAACATGCTTTTGAATACCACAAAAAGCATGCCTGTAAATCTTGTATATCTACTTATAAAATATATAAATACATTTAGGTATATGTAAATATTAGAAAAAATAAATTGCCTAGGTTTTTACATAGATAATAACAGTCCTCATAGAATGATTTAGAAAAACAAATTTCAATCTAAAAGAGTAATTTAAATCTCAGAAAGCAATGAATAATATTTTTGTGATAATATTCTGTATGCATATGTACATTTGGGAAAACCATGTACAAAATGTTACTGAGTTTTACTATTGATAAGTAAAGAGAAGAATATACAGAACTATAACCCAGTCTGTAATGTTCATTGTGCATATAAAATGTTAATAAAATAAAATATTAAAAGTAAAAATATCTATTGTGAAGCCACCAAAATGAATTCTTATCAGGTAATATTGGTTGTCATCCCTTTTTCTCTGTGGTTGCCTAAACATTCATATTGGAGTACCCATCAATATTGGCACCCACCAATATTCTCAAACTCTTGAATATACCTTCTATACTCTATACTCTATACTCTATAGTCACTACACTAGCCCTAATTTTAATGTGGTCTTCTGCTACCCTCATTCACTGACTTTCTATTTACCTATACCCATTTTGTCTTGCTGTCCTAGGCTCCTGTGAACCCTGACTCAATGTGAATATCCTTACAAAGAATATTCAAAAGGTACATTGACTTACCCTGACTACACTCAGCCATCTTAGTTGACAAAACTCAAGTATCAGTTAAAGTGTATGTGGGTTGGGGGATATGTGTGGTCTGTCTGGCTTTCAGTACATTTCCTAAATTATCATCAGTCTATGCTTATTAGTCTGGCATTTGATCTGTAAAATTACATCATAAAGGAACTGCTAAGTACATCTGATCATCTCTACATACATTACGTTCTTTTCCTCATTCTTTACTCCTGTTAATTCTTAAATTTTAACTAATTTTAAAGCTTTGCATTCTCTTTCTATATACAATTATCAAGAGGAAATATATTTTTAAACATTACTTTCTATAATCTTTTATTTGATGTTGACTGACTCTTATCCTCCAAAATTATAACATTGCTTTCTCTTAAAGAGTGCTATATGGCAATAGATAAATTTATTCTTGCCTTGATTCTGTTACACTTGAAATATTAAGATTTATGCTAATCATTTCAGGTGGCATGACTTAGAAAATTATTCCTAACACAGATTTAATAAAGTATATATGCTTTGCAATTTGGAATGGGAAGAAAATTATATAAACACTTAAATGGTTGATAAGTCATGGGAATTTCTAAGGATGGAAAGGTAATAATGTATTCAGGGTGCGCCCAGAGTCTCTTTAATATGACTTTGTACGTAAGTAATCACTTCATCTGTCATCTGTTCAAGAAAACATGCAAAGTGCCATACTTAGCACACAATAAGGAATGAAAGCATAATGCTTGCATTAAATGATATATCTCAACAAAGCTGTTGTGCTTAATGAAAACATTTAGGGAAGAGGAGTTTTAAAAATACGCATACTGACAATTATCTAATAGGGTGTTATAATAATTTTTACGTATACTGTTGAATTACTTGTATTGAAACATTCCTCCTTGGAAGGAGAAAAGAAGCTTTGAAGACTTAGCATTCCGATGAAACTTAGGAGGCTCAAGGAAGCTCAGAAGGTAACAAGATCTACAAAGTGAATCCCCAACATTATATGACCACTGATCAATTGCTGAAGAAAGATATTTTTGGTGTCATTGACTTCTAATCAATCAGAAATATTCAATGACGTGGTCTTTAGTGGCATCCATGTGTGGTAGAATTTTTTGCTGATGAAGCTATCTCTTAAGTTACCCACATTTCTTCAAGTAACTCCTTGCCCATGCTCCTGGAAGCAGCCCAATACCGCTACTCTTCATGAATCTACGCTTCCACAAAATAACGTCTTTAGTCTACAGTTAATTGGCAGTTTACCTGGGTAGGTTCATATGTTTAGTTTAATCAAGAAAGGGTGACAGAAAATATTATTTTAATCAGTTTCTTGAAGATATTATTAATAATAAATGTATGCCAGTATTACCTCATAAAATGGATCTTATTTGAGTGTACTAATTAATACTCCCATATTCTTATTTATGACCATATTAAAGGAAAAAGGGTTTCAAAGAGAAAACTATTTTGAAATGAGCATGACGATTACAACACATAATTAGCACTCATCTTTTAGGAATCTACAATTTTTATTTTAACATATTTAGCCTGGTATCCCCCAAATTTATGATAAATAAATATATATATAAAAACATAAACATACACACACACACACAAATATTTCTGGAGTGGATTTTTACTATTTTTTTTTTTTTTACTTCCAAAAGAGTCACTCTTGCAAGAAATACATACTGATAATTTGATAAAAGCCAGACACATTTTAGTCTGAATTTAGGTAAGTTAAGTAAAGGCCGAAAATATTTCTGTCAGCAATCCTGTCTGTATAGTGGAAAAAATATTTAATTCTTTGTTAGACTACGTCACAGGGCAATGGTCAGCAGAGGAAGCATGGTAGACATTGACCCACTGTTCCATACTGCTTGCTAACTGTCAAAAGGCTCAGGAAAAGGATTGAGCCAAGAAAGCTGCCCTGGAATAAAGATATAATCTGCATTTTAAATAAAGGCAAGTTATGCTAACAAAAGTATGGTAGCCTGAGAGTGAGAAAGAGACCTAGAAAAAAAGTGGCCCAGTTAAAAAGCAGTACATGGTTTTACATTGAGTATGCAGTGTGGAGAACACCATAGAAAACAGACAAGGAGGCAAATTTTCCCATATGGCTCTCTAGAATTTGTGAAATAATAGCCACAGGATCCATCAGAAAAATATCACAGGAATATGACAAGAAATTGTTTCTTGATATACTCAGAAAGGGTTATTGGTAACAACCTAGAGGCCACTGTAAACTGAAACATAATCATATGAAACAAAATTATACTTGTTTGGAATACATTTCTTATTGAAAATGGTCATTCTTACCCGAGAACTTCATTGTGCTCGCTGAATTTGGTCATCTTTCCAGCAACAATTCAGTAATTATGCTCTGGGAGCTTAGAGCCACACTTTAATACCCTTTGCTATCTTCACATGTGTGCTATGAGAAACAGTAAATGGTGGGCATGAAATTGCTTCCAGGGAATGAGCTTCTAAAATAAACACATAATAAATGTGAGTTTCAATATGCCTAAGTATCTAAGGGAGCTCAGAACAGCTCTTGCCTTGTAAAACTGGCCAAAATGACTACAAACTTTAGAATTAATAAGGTACAGAAAGAACCAACACATAAATTAGAAACCACTTATATGTGAAAAACTGGAAAGTGGTTGTTTAGCTTAAAGATACACAACTGAGTGTTAGTTAGGATTTTCAGTTTGAGCAGTAGTGGTCCAAGTAATATTTTATAGTGAAGAGACTTAGTATTATTGGGTATATAAACAGGCTTCTAAGACTGTATTTGTTTATGAAGCAAAATGAGTAAAGGAACACTGGTTAATATTTTGATAAACATAATAAATACTCCTACATACAATCTTCTGTTCATTGTATTTTATTTTTATGGTGATATTTTATTTTTATACTGATATCACGACATTGAGCTTTATATGCTTGATTTCATGTATGGCACCTAGTCAAGTTGTCTTTTAGTAAATAACTTTTTTTTCTGATTAGTACTTATTACTTTCTCCTACTTACAAGAAAATGTATCTTATAGCATTCTTAAACTCTGCTTATGTGCTTTCATATCCCTAATCACCACCCTCCTATGGCCTCCAAAAGTGCTTTTGTTCCTGTCTCCAGCCAGGCACTAAGGGAGAAAACCAAGGGCTCCTCATGGCAATCCCTTAGCCTTTACCTGCCATCATCTGTAACATTTTGGTAGATGCTTATTTAATTATTTCATAATATTGTAAATATTTCCATATGACTGTTTTATTATGGTTTTTATCAACAATAAATTCAGCCTGATTTTTCCTAAAGTAAAAACCTATTCTCTTAATATTCTAAAATATGAAAATTACTAATTATAATCTGACTAGTTATACTTTTTTTCTGGAGCACTGCTTCTTTCTGTAATTCATACCCATCTTATGAAATAAATTAATAACTACAATTAAAACTAAGAAGCTCTTTAATGTGTCTTCACAAATCACATAAAATGCTAGTATTTAATATTGGTCTGTGACTCATATAATTTACTTCTTGCTATGTAGACCAATTTTATCACCTTTAATGCTAAAAAAAAACCTCAGAAATCTTGTTCATATATTCAAAACTGAAACGCTACATGAAATTTTCAAGAAACATAAAAATATTAATGGCAAACATTAATTTATGTTTTATATATATATATGTGTGTGTGTGTGTGTGTGTGTGTGTGTGTGTATGAACCAGGACCGACGGGGCTGCCTGCCTGTCTTGCTGTTTCATGTCCTGTTTCTAGCAGCTTCCAGGTCTGTGTTTATCTTGGTTAGCTAGTCATGTTTACTGCTCTGAGAACGCACCCCTCCCTTCCTCGAGACTTTTCCTCCTGTGTGCAATCACCTCTTGAGGGATTTCACCTGGGAGGAGGATTCCTGTTTTGCTGCCTATAAGAAGGCGTTTTGGAACTCTGGGGGGAAGAAAAATAAACAGCTGCCGCAGCTGCTGCTCTCTTAGCACGAAAGACCCGCTGTGTTATTGTATGTGTGTGTGTGTGTGTGCGCGCGCGCGCGCGTGTGTGTGTAAGCGTGTGTGTTTGTGCATGAATTAAATCCGCAGTCCCTCGCCCTTGACTCAGTACCGCGGTGGTGCGGGCGATATATATATATATATATGACACATATGGAATTTTGATAGTGTGAACCCATCTTCTTGTTTTCTCCAGTGACTTTTGGATGATGTGTACAGAATATCCTTTGACTGAATGAATTCTATGAGGTGGATAGTACAATAGTGAAGATTCCAGTAATGGATTTCACATTCCAGGTATTGAATATGACTTTGGTAATGATGTAACACTGGTCAAGTTATTGAAAATGTCAGTGTAGCACATTGGATAAAGATAAAGCTCATCTTTACTTTATTTTTATTTGGATATCCTTTATTCTGTTCACACAGCTCCTCCAACTCTCTTCATAAAATGAGGTGGCTAATAATGAGTGTTAAGCTAGAAAATTTTGTAATTTTTCAAATTGTTATTTGCATAATTTCTTTCTTTTTTTTATATAGTAAATTACTCATTCATGTTCAAGATATTAAATGTATTGAATATTATGTTTGGTGGTTCTTACAGTGATCACATCATTTCAATTATTCTTATTCTACTATATTTATACCTGCATTAAAATGAAATGCTTAATAAATCCCGAGCCATTTAGTCTATGTGAAAGTGAAATGTATTGACTGGGCATGGACCCTGGGGTTCAGCTTCCTTAGAAAATGGGTATACAGTACCATGCCCAGTGTATAAAAGTATATTTTTGAGGATAGAAAAAAGTAATGCCTCTCTATATAGTGGTTTCTAAAGTTGACTTGTGTTCATAAATTAGGAAGTAATTATTTATTTAAAAATATTTAGTCTTTTTTAGCCTCTTCAAAGAAATTAGGTTATATTAGATAATCACAGTTACAAACTGACTGTAAAAGAAAAAACTGAGCAGCACTGTACAATCCTGCTTACCACTTACTAACAGCATCCTGATTTTCACTAGGCAGCCCCAATACCACGAACATATGTTTTGTCTGTCCTCTAAAACATTATTAAGGATTTTGTGTTTCCTCTATCATCCACGGTAAATTAGGCTTGAAGGGATTTTTGGCTAGTATTTCAGAAAACTGTCACGCAGGAAAAATTAGAAAATTGCAAGTTAAATATAATAATATAAAAAGTAAATTCTAAGATACAAAGTTATTTAAATGTTTCACCATAAAAATAAAAATAACCTGTTAGTAAAATGTTTAGTTTTTTTTTTTCCTGGAGACAACTTTAATGACATCCATCATGATTCTTAATTAATATGGCATAAAAATAAGTACTATATTTAAATATATGTAAATGCCAATACTCATTGTATTAATGTCATAAAGTAGCAAATTATATTTCAACCTCATAGGTAAAATGTGGACTATGCAATTTAACAGGTATCTTTTATTTTCATATTAAAAATTGATCATCTGGCACGATAACTCAAGATTTTACACTAACGACAACTACATAACCCACAGCCAAATAGAACATATAATAACAGATGGTGTCTTAAATAACATAACAAAAGATATCTTTGAGAGTCACCCTCCATCCCTCCTTCTCTTTTGAAACACACACACACACACACACACACACACACAAGAGAGAGAGAGAGAGAGAGAGAGAGAGAGAGAGAGAGAGAGAGAGAGAGAAAGAGAGAGAGAGAGAGAGTTCTCACCTGCCTCATTTCCATGATATCATGATATAGGAAATATCCCAAAATTTAGCTTGGGGTATATAACCAATATTTGGTAAACTAGAACTCTAAAGAGATTTAACACCATTTTGTGAAACATTAAATGAACTACTACTAAACAAAACATTTAAGACTATATCCAAGTATGCAATATTTGGATAATCTTCTTATGCATATGATTAGAGTTATAGGTATTGTGGATTAATGCTTGTTTTCTTTAAATTGTACAAGAAAACTGTTATGAATTACAAATCTCAAAATAGGTACAAGGAGGATAATAGCCAACAACTCATAACTCAAAGTACTCTTGTGTGTCACATTGTCACAATTAATTTTGATACTGAATTTACCTAAAATATATTAAGCCTGCGGGGATCCAAGACAATGGCACTGAACACACCTGTTGTTTGATCCGCACGACCACGGTGACTTTATAGCGAACGAGGAACCAATCTGAGAACCACAAAGCACAAGTACTGTTGAGAGGAGTCCAAACTAGGTGGAGAAAGTTGGGTCAGGCCTGGCACCCTCTCCACCCGCTGACTAATCCATAGAAAAGTGCCTGGTCCAAGCAGGCACCAGCTGCATGCAGCAAAAGCCACATGCCTGGCAGGCAGGCAGCTTCTGAATGCCCAGGGCTCAGAGAGAGCTGTGGCCTGCAAAACACCAGCGTCTGTGACTTCCAGAGAGAGCAGACACTACAGTCTGGAACGACTAGATCTGACCTCATGTCACCCAGAAAATCTACAAAAAGTTCAAGGGTCCAAGCAAGCACAGGGCACACACTCCAAAGACTAGCCACGGGCCTGGATGGCATGCAGTTTCTGGCCTCCAGGTCTCCAGAGAGCTCTGAGCTGCTAAAATACCAGCATTTCTCATTGTCCTCCAAGAAACAAGCTGGAGTGGCCATTATAGTATCTAATAAAAGGACTCAACCAAAATTAATCAAAAGAGGTGGGGAAGGACACTAAATACTCATCAAAGGGAAAATACACCAAGATGATGTCTCAATTCTGAACAGGTACACCCCAAATACAGGAGCACCCACATTCATAAAAGAAACATCACTAATGCTTAAATCACACACTGACACCCACACATTAGGAGTGGGAGACTACAACACCCCACTCTCACCAATAGATAAATCATGAAGGCAAAAAATAGATGGAGAAATAATAAAACTAATAGATTTCATGCCTCAAATGGACCTAACCAATATATACAGAACTTTTCTCTCAAACACAAAAGAAATGTTCTTTCTTTGGACTTGACAATTCCTTATATATCTTGGACTCTTTCTATGGACATGATGGCCAGGCAACACCAAGCATATGAGCCTCTGTAATGCAAGATCAAACTTCTGCCAAAGAAAATATTCTATGTCACACCAAAGTATTAAAAATAAAACTTTCAGAAAAGTTTTTTCCATCCTCCCAAATATGCTATAGAAGCCTTAGTAGAGAGCCTGCAATTATACAGTGGACAGATGATCATAGAAACTCTGGCTTAATATTGGGTAAATAAATATCAGTAAAGGTCAGAGCATTCCACCCTGGAAGTGGCCATGCGTCTCAACCCCTCATCCCGAAAATTAGCATAAAATCTCCAGAAAGCCCTGACTTAAATTTCATTGAGACAGGAATGAGGCAGTTATTTCTGCTCTTCTGAGAAATTATTGGAGTTTTT